>NC_135380.1:53159166-53487500 GCF_049243985.1 Paroedura picta | reverse complement strand
AACCCTAACCCTAACCCTAACCCTAACCCTAACCCTAACCCTAACCCTAACCCTAACCCTAACCCTAACCCTAACCCTAACCCTAACCCTAACCCTAACCCTAACCCTAACCCTAACCCTAACCCTAACCCTAACCCTAACCCTAACCCTAACCCTAACCCTAACCCTAACCCTAACCCTAACCCTAACCCTAACCCTAACCCTAACCCTAACCCTAACCCTAACCCTAACCCTAACCCTAACCCTAACCCTAACCCTAACCCTAACCCTAACCCTAACCCTAACCCTAACCCTAACCCTAACCCTAACCCTAACCCTAACCCTAACCCTAACCCTAACCCTAACCCTAACCCTAACCCTAACCCTAACCCTAACCCTAACCCTAACCCTAACCCTAACCCTAACCCTAACCCTAACCCTAACCCTAACCCTAACCCTAACCCTAACCCTAACCCTAACCCTAACCCTAACCCTAACCCTAACCCTAACCCTAACCCTAACCCTAACCCTAACCCTAACCCTAACCCTAACCCTAACCCTAACCCTAACCCTAACCCTAACCCTAACCCTAACCCTAACCCTAACCCTAACCCTAACCCTAACCCTAACCCTAACCCTAACCCTAACCCTAACCCTAACCCTAACCCTAACCCTAACCCTAACCCTAACCCTAACCCTAACCCTAACCCTAACCCTAACCCTAACCCTAACCCTAACCCTAACCCTAACCCTAACCCTAACCCTAACCCTAACCCTAACCCTAACCCTAACCCTAACCCTAACCCTAACCCTAACCCTAACCCTAACCCTAACCCTAACCCTAACCCTAACCCTAACCCTAACCCTAACCCTAACCCTAACCCTAACCCTAACCCTAACCCTAACCCTAACCCTAACCCTAACCCTAACCCTAACCCTAACCCTAACCCTAACCCTAACCCTAACCCTAACCCTAACCCTAACCCTAACCCTAACCCTAACCCTAACCCTAACCCTAACCCTAACCCTAACCCTAACCCTAACCCTAACCCTAACCCTAACCCTAACCCTAACCCTAACCCTAACCCTAACCCTAACCCTAACCCTAACCCTAACCCTAACCCTAACCCTAACCCTAACCCTAACCCTAACCCTAACCCTAACCCTAACCCTAACCCTAACCCTAACCCTAACCCTAACCCTAACCCTAACCCTAACCCTAACCCTAACCCTAACCCTAACCCTAACCCTAACCCTAACCCTAACCCTAACCCTAACCCTAAACCCTAACCCTAACCCTAACCCTAAACCCTAACCCTAACCCTAAACCCTAACCCTAACCCTAACCCTAACCCTAACCCTAACCCTAAACCCTAACCCTAACCCTAACCCTAACCCTAACCCTAACCCTAACCCTAACCCTAACCCTAACCCTAACCCTAACCCTAACCCTAACCCTAACCCTAACCCTAACCCTAACCCTAACCCTAACCCCAGGGTTAGTGTTATTTAGTGGTGCTTTTTAAATATGCTATTCCCCCAGGCCTCCCCCCCCAAAAGCCAACCATCCCCTGCCACACTCTCTGAAACTTCTTCCAGCCACACAGAGAACCCCTTTGGAATCCCAGAGCACTCCATGTGTGTAAAATGTATAACAGCCTTCTCTTCAGGGTTGGCTTTTAGCATGAAAGATCCAAAATTAATAATTTTTGTTATTTTAATAAACCCATACTTGTACACTGAGTGTAGAGGGAAGAAATGCAGAGGTGCTTTTATATATGCACTCCCTCGAGCCCCTCACCCCCGAAAAAACCCCTACCATGACCTGACACGCTCTTTGAAACTTCCTCCAGCCACACAAAGAGCCGCTTTGGAGTACCAGAGCACTTTCATCATGCCATGTTTGGATACTGAGTGTAGAGAGAAGTGCAGAGGTCCTTTTTTACATGCACTCCCCTGAGCCCCCCCCAAAACCCTACAATCCCCTGACACACGCTCAGAGACTTCTTCCAGCCACACAGAGAACCCCTTTAGAGTCCCAGAGCACTCCCTATGTGTAAAACTGTACAACAGCCCGCTCTGCAGGGCTGGCTCTTAGCATCAAAGATCCAAAATTAATTCATTTAATTATTTTAATGAAGCCATGGTTGGATACTGAGTGTAGAGGGAAGAAATGCAGAGGAGCTTTTGTACATGAAATCCCACAAGCCCCCCCCCACCAAAAAAAGCCCCTTCGATCACCTCCATACTCTCTGAGACTTCTTCCAGAGAAACAGAGAACACCTTTGGAGTCCTAGAGCATGCCCTACGTGTAAAACTGTACAATAGCCAACTCTGCAGGGCTGGCTTTTAGCATCAAAGATCCAAAATTAATTCATTTTATTATTTAATCAAGCCATGTAGGATACTGAGTGTAGAGATGAAATGCAGAGGTCCTTTTTTACATGCACTCCCCCGAGCCCCTCAAAACAACCCCCTTACTGTCCCCTACCATCTCTCTGAAATATCTTCCAGCCACACCGAGAACTCCTTTGGAGTCCCAGAGCCCTCCCTATGTTTAAAAGTATACAAATTCATAAATGCAGAGGTCCTTTTTACATGCACTCCACCGACCCCCCCTAAAAAAACCACCACCATCCTGTGACACACTCTTTGAAATTTCTTCCATCCACACAGAGAACCCCTTTAGAGTCCCAGATACTGAGTGTAGAGGGAAGAAATGAAGAGGTGCTTTTTTACATGAATTCCCCCGAGGCCCACCCAGAGAGAACTCTACCGTCCCCTTCAGATTATCTGAGACTACTTCCAGCCACACAAAGAACCCCTTTGATGTCCCAGAGCTGACCCTAGGAAAGAAAGATAAGCCCTTTCCTCACATACAGTGCCACTCCTCCACATCTTTGATCTATTCTGTTTTTTCTGAACAGTTCATATCCATCCACTATTACATTCCAGTCATGAGAATCATTCCACTAAGTTTCTGTGATGCCCACTAGATCATACCTTTCCATCAGCATGAGAAGTTACAGCTCTTCCTTCTTATTGCCCATGCTTCGGGCGTTAGTATAAAGGCATCTGAATCCTTTTACTTTTGGTTCCCTATGAGCTGACCTTCCTGGTTGGGCCACCCCTGATTGGTCTTCTTCCTTACACTCCCTATGCTGAACGTCTCCTTCCCTTGTGGCTTCAGTTAAAAGCTCTCCTGATGAATCTCCCCAGGTTCCTGCCAAACACATTCTTCCCCAACTTGGATAAGTGCAGTCCATCAGGTGCTAGTAGGCCTTCCTCAAGAAAGCCTATCCCATGGTCCCAGAAACCAAATCTCTCCTGCCGGCACCAACTACGCAACCACTGGTTCACCTCCATTATCTTCCTCTCCCGACGCATTCCTCTTCCCTTGACAGGCAAGATTGAAGAGAATACCACTTGTGCCCCCATTTGCTTGAGCTTCCTCCCTAGATCTTGATAGTCTGTTTTAATAGGAGCGATGGTATTCATGGACATGTCATTCGTACCCACATGGACCATCACAAATATACAGCATCCCGCTCTGCACGGCTGGCATTTAGCATCAAAAATCCAAAATTAATTCATTTTGTTATTTTAATAAACCCATGGTTGGACACTGTGTGTAGAGGTAAGAAATGCAGAGATGCTTTTTTACATGCACTCCCCCGAGCCCCCCCCAGAAAACCCCTACCATCCCCTGACACACTCTTTGAAACTCCTTTCAGCCACATAGAGAGCCCCTTTAGAGTCCCAGAGCACTCCCTAAGAGTAAAAGTGGTACAGCAGCCCGCTCTGTAGGGCTGGCATTTAGCATCAAAGGTCCAAAATTAATTCATTCTGTTATTTTAAGAAACCCACAGTTGGACAATGAGTGTAGAGTGAAGAAATGCAGAGGTCCTTTTTTACACTTATTCCCCCGAGCCCCCCCCAAAACCCCTACCATGCCCTTCACATTCTCTGAGACTACTTCCAGTGACACAGAGAACACCTTTGGAGTCCCAGAGCACTCCCTATGTTTAAAACTGTACGACAGCCCGCTTTGTATTTTAATATGAAAGGCTTTTAATATGAAAGATCCAAAATTAATTCATTTTGTTATTTTAATCAACCTATGGTTGGGTACTGAGTGTAGAGGGAAGAAATTCAGAGGTGCTTTTTTCATGCACTCCCCTGAGCCCTCCCCATGCCCCATCAGTCCCCTGATACCCTCTAAGAAACTTCTTCCAGCCACAAAGAGAACCCCTTTGGAGTCCCAGAGCACTCCCTAGTGTAGAGGGAAGAATCATAGAATCATAGAATCATAGAATCATAGAGTTGGAAGGGGCCATACAGGCCATCTAGTCCAACCCCCTGCTCAACGCAGGATCAGCCCTAAGCATCCTAAAGCATCCCCAAAAGTGTGTATCCAACCTTTGCTTGAAGACTGCCAGTGAAATGCAGAGGTGCTTTCTTACATGCACTCCCCCGAGTCCCCCGCAAAAGAAAAACCTTAACATCCCCTTCACACTCTTTGAGACTACTTCCAGAGACACAGAGAACCCCTTTGGAGTCCTTGAGCACTCCCTAAGTGTAAAACTGTACAACAGCCTGTTCTGCTGGGCTGGCATTTAGCATCAAAGATCCAAAATTAATTCATTTATTATTTTAATCAACCCTTGGTTGGATACTGAGTGTAGAGGGAAGAAATGCAGAGGTGCTTTTTCACATGTCCTCCCCCGAGCCCCCCCTTCCGAAACCCCTACCATCCCTTGACACACTATTTGAAACTTCTTCCAGCCACACAGAGAACCGCTTTGGAGTCCCAGAGCACTCCATATGTGTAAAACTGTACAACAGCCTGCTCTGCCGGGCTGGCTTTTAGCATGAAAGATCCAAAATTAATAATTTTTGTTTCTTTAATAAACCCATGCTTGGACACTGAGTGTCGAGGGAAGAAATGCAGAGGTACTTTTTATATGCACTCCCTCGAGCCCCCCACCCCCAAAAAACCCCTACCATGCCCTGACACCCTCTTTGAAACTTCCTCCAGACACACAAAGAGCCGCTTTGGAGTCCCAGAGCACTTTAATCATGCCATGTTTGGATACTGAGTGTAGAGAGAAGAAGTGCAGAGGTCCTTTTTTACATGCACTTCCCCGAGGCCCCCCCCAAACCCCTACAATCCCATGACACACGCTCAGAGACTTCTTCTAGCCACACAGAGAACCTCTTGAGAGTCCCAGAGCACTCCCTATGTGTAAAACTGTAAAACAGCCCGGTCTGCAGGGCTGGCTTTTAGCATTAAAATCCAAAATCAATTCATTTAATTATTTTAATCAAGCCATTTTTGGATACTCAATGTAGAGGGAATATATGAAGAGATGCTTTTTTACATGCACTCCCCCGAGTCCCCCCCCCAAAAAAACCCTACCGTCCCCTTCACATTCTCTGAGACTACTTACAGCCACACAGAGAACCCCTTTGAAGTCCCAGAGCAGATCCTATGTGTAAAACTGTACAACAGCCCACTTGGCAGGACTGGCTTTTAGCATCAAAGATCCAAAATTAATTCATTTTGTTATTTTAATCAATCCATGGCTGGATACTGAGTGTAGAGGAAAGGAATGCAGAGGTGCTTTTTTACATGAATTCCCCCAAGGCCCACCCAGAAAGAACTCTACCGTCCCCTTCAGATTCTCTGAGACTACTTCCAGCCACACAAAGAACCCCTTTGATGTCCCAGAGCAGACCCTATGTGTAAAACTGTTCAACAGCCTGCTCTGCAGGGCTGGCTTCTAGCATCAAAGATCCAAAATTAATAATTGTTGTTATTTTAATCAAGCCATGGTGGGATACTGTGTATAGAGGGAAGAAATACAGAGGTGCTTTTTTACATGCACTACCCTGATCCCCCCCAAAACAACCCCCAACCATCCCCTGCCAAACTCTATGAAAGTTCTTCCAGCCACACAGAGAACCCCATGGAAGTCCCAGAGCAGACCCTATGTGTAAAACTGTTCAACAGCCTGCTCTGCAGGGCTGGGTTTTAGCATCAAAGATCCCAAATAAATTCATTTTGTTATTTTAATCAAGCCATAGTTGGATTCTGAGAGTAGAGGGAATAAATGCAGAGGAGCTTTTGTACATGCACTCCCCCGAGCCCCCCCAAAACAACCGCCGAACCATCCCCTGCCACACTCTCTGAATGTTCTTCCAGCCACACAGAGAACCCCTTTGGAGTCCCAGAGCACTCCATATGTATAAAACTGTACAACAGCCCGCTCTGCAGGGATGGCTCTTAGCATCAAAAATCCAAAATTAATTCATTTTATTATTTAATCAAGCCATAGTTGGATACTGAGTGTAGAGGAAAGGAATGCAGAGGTGCTTTTTTAGATGCACTCCCCCGAGTCCCCCAAAACAACCCCCCTTCCGTCCCCTGCCATCTCTCTGAAATTTCTTCCAGCCACACAGAGAACTCCTTTGGAGTCCCAGAGCCCTCCCTAAGTTTAAAAGTATACAAAAGCCCACTCTGTAGGCCTGGCTTTTTGAATCAAAGATCCAAAATTACTTCATTTTGTCATTTTAAGCCAGCCACGGTTGAATACTGTGTGTAGAGGGAAGATATGCAGAGGTGCTTTCTTACATGCACTCCCCCTAGCCCCCGGAAAACAACCACCCTACCATCCCCTGCCATCTCTCTGAAACTCTGCAGAGCTGGCTTTTAGCATCAAAGATCCAAAATTAATTCATTTTGTCATTTTAATAAACCCATGGTTGGACACTGAGTGTAGGGGTCAGAAATGCAGAGGTGCTTTTTGACATGCACTCCCCCAAGCCACCCCCCTAAAAAAACCCTACCATTCCCTGAAACACTCTTTGAAACTTCTTACAGCCACACAGAGAGCCTCTTTAGAGTCCCAGAGCACTCCGTAAGAGCAAAAGTGGTACAACAGCCAGCTCCGCAAGGCTGGCATTTAGTATCAAAAACCCAAAATTAATTCATTCTGTTGTTTTAATCAAGCCATGGTTGTATACTGAGTGTAGAGGGAAGAAATGCCTGACAATTGAACTGAGGCTCATGGAGTGGGGTAGTCTTTTGTCAAGGGATGTCACTGCCGCCTGAGCTCCTGGTCCTCTTGCTTTCCCACTGGCGCCCCTGACTTACCTCCACCTGCTGGGGAGCGCTGCCAGTAGCAGCTGCGCAGTGCCATGCTGAGGGGGAGCCACAGCCATGGTGGCCGCTGGATAGTACCAAAGGCAAACAAACCGGGCCGTCCTAGAGGAGATCAGCCCTGACTGCTCCTTAGAAGGCCAGATCTTGAAGATGAAACTCAAATACTTTGGCCACCTCATGAGAAGGAAGGACTCCCTGGGAAGAGCCTAATGCTGGGAGCGATTGAGGGCAAAAAAAGAAGGGGACAAAAGAGAATGAGGTGGCTGGATGGAGTCACTGAAGCAGTAGGTGCAAACTTAAATGGACTCTCGGGAACGGTAGAGGACAGGAAGGCATGGAGTATCATTGTCCATGGGGTCACGATGGGTCGGACACAACTTCGCACCTAACAACAACAACAGGTTGAAAGCAGCAAAGACTTAAAGGGGACCTCCAGGGTCATTTAATCCTACCCTGGTTTCATGAAGGGGTCTAGGTTGGAAGTGTTAAACCTTGAAGGGGTTACCCCAAGGTCATCTAGTCCTACCCCGGCTTCGGGAAGCGGTCTAGGTTGGAAGCAGAAAAGAGTTGAAGGGATTCCCATGGTCATCAAGTCCAACCCCGACTTCAATATGCAGTCTGGTTGGAAGTAGCAAAGAGCTGAAGCTGACTACCAGGGTCATTGTCCAACTCCGGCTTCCATATGTGGTCTTGGTCGGAAGTAGCAAAGAGTTTACGGTTCACAGCCAGGGTCATCTAGTCGAACCCTGGCTTCAGGAAGCGGTCTAGATCAGAAGTACCAAAGAGTTTATGGTTACCCTCAGGGTCATCTACTCCAACCCCGGTTTCAGAAAGAGATCTAGGTTGAAAGTAGGAAAGACTTAGGTGGTTATGCCCCGGGTCATCTAGTCTAACCCGATGCAGTAAGTGGTCAAGGTTGGAAGTAGCAAAGAGTTAAATGGGCACACGCAGGGTCATCTAGTCCAACCCCTGTTTCAGGAAATGGTCTAGGTTGGAAGCAGCAAAGAATTGAACGGGACACAAAGGGTCAATTTTATCCATTTTATCCACATCCTTGAAATGAGGCCTCCAGAATTGCACACAGTACTCCAGGTGTGGTCTCACCAGTGCCGTATACAATGGGACTATGACATCTTGTGATTTTGATGTGATGCCCCTGATGATACAGCCCAAAATGGCATTCACCTTTTTACTGCTGCATCACGCTGCCTGCTCCTGTTTGGCTTACAATCCACAAGTACCCCAAGGTCTCGTTCACACACATTGTTACCTAGAAACGTATCCCCCATCCAGGAGGCATGTTTTTCATTTTTCTGACCCAGATGTAGAACTTTACACTTGTCTTTATTAAAGATAAAGCATCTTGTTCTAATTTGCCCATATTTCCATTGTGTTCAGATCTCGTTGAACTCTGTCTCTATCTTCCGGAGTATTTGCCAGTCCTCCCAATTTGGTGTCATCACCAAACTTAACGAGCAGTCCCTCCACCCCATTATGTAGATCAGTGGTCCCCAACCTTCTTGTAGTTGCGGACCGCCTCTGAGGGTGGGAGAGAGCCGGCGGCCTGGCTGCTGCAGCTGCATGTAAATGCACACACTCAGTTGCTGCGCATGCACGTTTTTGCCACTAGGTGGCGCTAAAGCGAGTGCGCAGAGCTGGCGTGCGTGCACGTTTTCGGTAGCAGGGGGCGTAAACACGCATGCGCAGCAGCTCCGCGCGTGTGCGTTTGCATCGCTGGTGTGCCGGCAGCTGTGCCTGCCTCTTCCCCCCCTCTCGCTGCGGCCCGGCACCATGGCCTTTGAGGCCCGGTGCCGGGCCGCGGACCGGGGGTTGAGGACCCCTGATGTAGATCATTAATAAATATGTTAAAAAGTACCAGACCGAGCACCGAGCCCTGAGGTACCCCGCTACTCACCTCCCTCCAGTCTGATGAAACACCATTGACTGTGATTCTCTAACCAATTCCATATCCTAACTATCTGAAAATCCAGATTGCAATCCTTCAATTTATCCATCAGAACATCATGAGGAACCTTATCAAAAGCTTTATTAAAATCCAAGTATCCCTCTTGCTCCAGACTTTTAAATAACATTTTGTCACGTTATTCCATCCCAGATGACCTGTTAAACTCTTCAGGAGATAATAACCAACTCAGAGACTGGGTATTTATCTCAGATGCCTTGATTGATAGATCATCAATCCTGCCATCTAAAAGTTCACCCTGGTACAAATTATTCAAAGCAAACCATTTGAGATCTTCCTATCTAGTCTATCTTTCAACTCATAGTCTCAGAGTAGCTTTTACCTCCATGCGATTTCAAACAATGCCAACAACTGTACTGAGTGGACGATACCATAAAACACCAAAAGATCAATGCTTCTGTATTTGTGGAGCTTTAGTCCTGGAGGATCTCCCACATTACATTCTCACTTGCCCATTGTATACAGATCCTAGGGCCAAATTTCTAGCTGGCCTACTAGATGGGCTAAATGATAAATCTGACCAGGAAAAACTTGTGTTTTTGTTAGCGGATACTAATTCATTTGTTTCTAAAAAATGTCATTATTTGCCCTTGCAGCAAAGAAAATAAGGGCCAGAGTGGTGCTGCAGAGAGCAAGTACCTAGAGGAGCTTTAGGATAGGTGGACATATGTAGTCTGGAAATGTTTTTATGATGTTAAGTGATTGTTGTCTGAGATTGCACATTGTTTTTATTACTGATTTGAAATGTTTTAAATCTTGTTATATTTTCCTTTTGTATTGTAATGGCCTATGGCACTGGTCTGTAGTTTCCCGGATAATCTTCCTCCCTTTTTTGAAGATCGGAATAACGTTTGCTCTCTTCCAGTCCTCCGAGACATCGCCAGTCCTTAAAGAGGTCCCGAAGATGATTTTTTTTTGATTGCTTCCCCCTTCTTCCCCTCTGCGCTTCCTTGCCTTACTAAGGCGCTCTGCTAACTTTCAGGATATTAAGTCTTTACCATGAGTCAACCCATACTTGGGGGGGGGGGGGAGAACAATTGCCCTGAGAGCTTGGCCAACCAACCGGTGTCATACACACTTAAGAATGATGTCGAGACCCATGGGAATATGTGAATTCCCAAACACTGTGATGCCATTGTGCTCAGAGGCACCCTCTTCTCAGTTCACGGCTTGAAATCAGTGGGAGGTCACGCTGCTTAGGGCAGCATTACTGAGTGCTTATTCTTTTTTAAAAAACCTGGTGTCTACAACACCAAGGTTTAAATGAGGGAATCTAAGGGGACCCTCTACCTCCACCTTGTTGGATGGCTTGGAGATTGGAAAGAGAGCAAACACTACAGATCTCTCTCCACAGACCCTCTCCCAAATAACCCTGAATCTCTCCAATGACATCAGAACCCTCAAACATCATCCAGTGTCCAAAGCATCAATTTTCCTCAAGGGAACTGATGTCTTAGACTGGAAAGAGACGGTCATCCCAGGAGATCCCCAGGTCTCACCTGGGGGCTAGGAATACTACTCAGGAGGGGCCTGGAACTCTCCTGGGATCAGCCATATATCTGTGTCTCTACTGTTCCATAGTAGAAAACCAAAGTGGAAGTAGGGACAGTCGGGATCTCCATTCAAGCCTGAAGGAGTCCCAAGTCTGGAGGAAAAAATTCTGAGGGAAGCAATGCTTCACGGAATCAAAACTCCCCAGAAGAAGCAACATCTGTCACTTTAAGAAGAAGAAGAAGAAAAGAACATTTGGTCCTTATATGCTGTTTTTCTCCAGCAGAGGGAATTTCAAAGTGGCTTACATTCGCCTTCCCTTTCCTCTCCCCACCACAGACACCCTGTGAGGGAGGTGAGGCTGAGAGAACCCTGAGGTCATTGAAGAAGAAGAGTTGGTTCTTATATGCCGCTTTTCTCTACCCAAAGGCGTTTCAAAGTGGCTTACAATCGCCTTCCCTTTCCTCTCCACACCACAGACACCCTCAGTGCTGTGACGAGCCCAAGGTCACCCCGCTGGCTGCATGTGGGGGAGCGCGGGATAGAACTCGGCTCGCCAGATGAGAAGTCCGTGCTTCTAACCCCTCCCCCAACCCCTGAATTCCGTGGCGGTTGAGGGTCACTTGGCAACCCCAGCAGAACTCGCAGACGTTCTCAGCCTTGATGGAGGCAGGACTAGACTGGGGGGCTGAAACAGCCCCCAAAGGGCCCTGGTTCATTGATGCCCTGATGCAGGAGGCCTCACCAAGGAAAGTCCCAGGAGCCACTTCTGGAGATGCACCCCTGAGAGGACCAGACCTGACTTTGCAGAGGGGGCTCAAGCCTAGGCCAAGAGAGGCACACAGCGGGCACCTGCCTGGAGGTGGTGACCACAAGGCCACCGAGGGAGACCTTTTGTGGGGAGACCATGCAGGAGAGAACAGCAGGGGGGAAAGCTAAAGACAGGGGACCCCCGAAAGGTAAGTTGGATGGTGAATAGGAAGGAGAAAAGGGTTGAGGTTGTGACATTCCTAGGTTTGACAATGGCTTTTTAAAGTGTGTTTTGAGAAAGGTGAGGTTATATTCCTGGTCAAGGGATTCCTGGCCCACTAGAGGCCTTTTCGGTCCTGGCCCCGACTTGGTGGAACAAGCTCCCAGAACAGCTGAGGGCGATGCAGGACCAGTAAAAAGGATTTTTTCCCCCAGGTCTTCTGTTGTGGCCTGGGCATGGAAGATCGTGGGGCCCCTCCACAGCTAAGAACTATCTTTAACTTGTCAACTTCTGGAGTCACCCTGCAGTAATGATATACAGGGCTTGAGCGCTCCTCTGTCTGGACGGACAGGGCTTGCGAGCCCATCCGTTCGCAGGGACACAGTTTGATTGCCGGTCCACACAGATGAACGGAGCACAGTCCCCGACCCTTCAGATGGCCGGACAGAACCTGTGTGTGTGTTTTTTTTGTCCCGTGCCGCTGTTTTACGCGGCCTCCCCGGGGACACTTTTTATATTTTCGTTTTGTATTGTAATGGCCTATGGCTACATGCAATAAAATCTGACTTGACTTGACTAAAATCCAAGTAAACGACATCAACCGAATTTCCACGATCTAGCAAACCTGTTACTTGGTAAAAAAAGGAAACCAGGTTGGTCTGATAGGACCTGTTGGAGACAAATCCATGCTGACTTCCGTGGATCACCAAATTGTCCTCCAGATGTTTGCAGATTGCTCCCTTTAATATCTGCTCCATTATCCTCCCCACAACAGAGGTCAGACTCACTGGTCTGTAGTTTCCTGGATAATCTTCCTCCCTTTTTTGAAGATCGGAATAACGTTTGCTCTCTTCCAGTCCTCCGGGACATCTCCAGTCCTTAAAGAGGTCCTGAAGATGATGGACAAGGGTTCTGCAAGTTCTCCGGAAACTTCTTTAAGCACTCTCGGGTGCATTTCATATGGCCCAGGGGATTTGAACTCATACAGTACAGCTAAATGCCTCTCGACAACCTCTCTGTCCATGTCAACCTGCCACCCAGATGCTATCCCTTGGCTACTGCCAACTCTGGATGTGCCTAAACCTTTTGTCTTGCGGGAAAAAACAGATTTCCCTCCCCCGCTCTTGCTCCGAACTTCCGGAGAAGCGATCACCATTTTTTTCCCTTAGACCTGCGAAAGCAACCAACGAGCGAGGCTTCACTGGCTAAAGTCCTTCTACAGAAGTGATTTAAAGTAAAATAAAGCTCCCTAAGTTCCCAAGCACAACACAGCCCCCTGTTCGGCATTGCTTGTAATTTTGGCCACAAATCGCACCTGTGGGGGGGGGATTTTTGTTTCTACTTGAGGAGCGTGGAAACGATTAATCGCCAGCTCCTACGCCAGCAAAAAGGTCTTTCCGATGCAACGATTGAACGCATATTCGTTGCAACGGGTGTGTTTGGTAAAAAAAAAAAACGGTTCTTAAAGGGAAAGTTTCCTTTTGGGAGCATGAACACAATAGCCCATTGGCTGTTCTGTTGGATTGAAGGCCAGGGGCGGGAAGAAGCGCAGAAAAAAAACGCTTCCTTTGTTGCGATTTCAGCGAGACCGGAAACCTGTGGGGAATGAATGAAACACTACTGGGACTTCTATATTCCACTAAAAAAAAAGGTATGCGGAATGACGAAATTCCACTATTTAATATAGCGTTTCTGCATTCTGTGAACAATTGGCAACATTGGTCCTTGTGCAGAATGGCCCCAAGTTTTCACCTTTCAGTTACGACACATCAATTGCTCAACAATGTTCTATACAGCAGTGGGAACATGCACACATGTGGGCCAATTCCTTAAAAGCCAGGGGATGTTGTGGGCTGGGGATCAAGATGCAGAGCTGATTTTTACTACTCCGCTTTTGACTACGTGGTTGGCCTTGCTGAAGCAAACTCCTCTGTGACTTCAATGCCAGCGTTGTGGGTGTGCTGTTATTTGTTTGTTTGCTTCCCCCTTCTTCCCCTCTGCGCTTCCTTGCCTTACTAAGGCGCTCTGCTAACTTTCAGGATATTAAGGGCCATTTCGCACAGAGCTCAAAGTTGCTATTTGGTTGCCGTTTGTGAAATCGCTACTTTAACTAGCGAAATGTAACTAGCTGTGCCCGTAACGCACAGCTGCGGTTTTTGCGGAATTTGGCACTTTCACTTCTCGCCACTTTCGTAACCCACAGGCTTCCGGTCTCCGTCTTATCGCCACAAAGGAGGTCCCTTTTTAGCGCTTCTGGTCTCCCGTTGCCGTCAATCAAACTGCAGGGACACCTTTGACCTCGACCCTAAAGCCGAAATTGTTGGGGCTCCCTTTTTTTAAAAAAAACCCAGGAAACCCCGTAGCAACGCGTCATCGTCAAATCATTGGCGCCGTTGGAACGGGTTTTCTATTGTTTTCTATGAACCAGAGGTTGATGCATTGATATGTTTGATTGGTTAATCCCCGCCCACAGTACATGCCCACAGGTTACCTGCTTATATGCACCTAGGCAGATACGTGGTCGGCCTCACTCTTTTGTTTGCGTAGCCTACTGCCCGCAGCACAGGTTAACGTTGCAATGGAGAGGATTATTTTTCAATTGTTGGCTCAGATGCTTGCGGTAGTCCAGCGTATCCATACCACCGTGTCGCGTAGGAGGGCTGCTATCGAGGACTACCGACAACGTATGGCCGGAACGATGACCACCAGCAGAAGACGTTCTCTAAGGGCAACCATGGCGGCTAAGAAACGCTGGCAAGCTCTGGCAGAGGTCCGGTTCCCCAGACAGTTCTGGGTGGATGAAAGATCCTCTGACTGGTGGGAAAATTTTGTGTGGTCTCGCTGGGATGATGACCACTGGATTGCCAACTTCAGGATGTCGAGGGGGACATTTTTTGAACTCGTGGAGGCTCTACGTGGCCGCATGGAAAGGCAAGTCACTGGCATGCGGCGCCCCGTTCCAGTTGAAAAAAGGGTGGCAGCCGCATTGTGGTACTTGGCCACCCCTCAGTACTTCCGGACAGTAGCCCAGCAATTCGGACTCGGAGTCACAACGGTTGGCGATATCCTTCAGGAGTTCTGCCTCGCCATGGAGGCGGAATTGTACAGCAAAGTGGTGTGCCTCGGAGACCGGCTTGGAGCGGTGAGTGTCATTCTATCCCCTTTTCCCTTTAAATTTTTTTTTCTTGTTTGACAGGTGAGCAACGAATACGCGATGCACCCCACGCTAACATGCCATGGTTTCTATTCTTTTTTTTCAGAGTATGGACGGGTTTGCCAGGCTAGGATTTCCGCACTGTTTCGCAGCCGTCGATGGAAGCCACATCCCTATCCGTGCACCCGGGGGAAGCATAAAGGAGTACGGGAACAGGAAGGACTTTTGTTCTGTTCTCCTGCAAGGAACTGTGGACTTCTCCGGATGGTTTATAGATGCCGAGGTGGGGTGGAGCGGGAGGAGGCATGATGCCCTTGTTTTCAGGGAATCTAACCTCAGGAAAGCCATGGACGAAGGGGTCTTTGTTCCAGGAAACCCCACCGTCACCATTGAGGGCGTGCGTGTGCCGGCGTTGGTGCTCGGGGACGGAGCCTACCCATTACGCCGCTGGCTCATGACTCCCTATAAGCGGCCAAGGACAGACGTGCAGAGCCACTACAACCTCAGTCACTCCCGGGCAAGGAATGTAGTGGAGCGTGCCTTTGGACGTTTGAAGTCTCGGTTCCGTTGCTTGATGTCACGACTCCATGTGCATATAGACAATGTGACTCCGTTGATCATCGCATGTGTCATTTTGCACAACATCTGCGAGGACAAGGGACATAACATCCCCTTCCCTGTGGCTGAACCTGAACCTGTAGTCCTTCAGGATACACAAGACATCCCTGAAGCCAGGAGAAAAAGGATCTATGCGGAGGGGTGCAAGGTTCGGGACGCTATAGCCACTCACCTCTACAGAAATAGGAGGCGTGTTTGATTGTTTTTTTCTACTCTGTTGTAAAATAAAGGTTTATGTTCTTTGTTTAACCTTGTCTTGTGCGGTTTGTCTATTTAGCCAGCCAAAAAACGGGGAATCTCTGGTCCAAAAGCACTTTGACAGACCTTAATGCTAACTCCACGCTGAAGTTGACAAACACAGTACGGAAGCGCTGAA
The DNA here is from genome assembly GCF_049243985.1 of Paroedura picta. Taxonomy (NCBI): domain Eukaryota; kingdom Metazoa; phylum Chordata; class Lepidosauria; order Squamata; family Gekkonidae; genus Paroedura; species Paroedura picta. The sequence continues at coordinate 53,471,763 of NC_135380.1, read as the reverse complement.
CAGGGAAAGGTTGGGGAGGCGGGTAGCCAGGAAGTATTGGCGACCCCTGTCAAACTGGAGGATAAAACCACTGATGTTCCAAGGAATAATTTTATTGGTGGGCAGCTTTGATACATTTAAAATTGGGGTGGTTGATCGGAGCAACGCATTTTCGTTGCCTAACCGTCATTCCGAAGATGCCGAAGCCACGGAAGGGCTCCTTCTGGCAGCGCGCCGAGGCTGAGGCACTTCTGGAGCTGGTTCTCCAGTCCAAAAGCGTTGGCCGCCTTATGGCCAGCACCCACTGCCACACCAAGGGTGCTTACCTGGTGTTGGCATCCAAGCTGAGGGAGAGGGGCTACGTCCGGACCTGGGAGCAGGTCCGGACGAAATTTAAGCGGATTAAGCTGGACTTCCTCAATAGTCTAGAACAGTGGGGGGGGGGGTTCCGCAGCCAAGTGGAAGAACAGTCTTCCACGATCTGATGGTCCAGATATGGGAGAAGGCTGGGAAGCCCCCCCTGGACATGAGGAGGCATATGGGTGAGTGCTGCCCTCGTTATGTTTTACCCTAAAGCATGCATGGACTGTCTAGATGCCTCTTTCCCCAACTGTCTCCATGATATTTGAGAAAGCATTAAGATGCTGTCAACTCCTTCTGACATCGCCAGCCAGTACTGTCAAACCACTTTGGTAATGCACTTTGGCTCTGATTGTGGTGTGGCCATCAGCTGTGTTTTATCTTTGGTTTGTGTGCTTTTACTTATGAATTCTCTTTTTCTTCGCCCAGCCACACAATCACCAACAAAACTTGCCCTGGCCAAATTACCTGAGCGTGAGGAAGGGGAGGAAGAGGGGCCTTCCACCTCAGCACAGGCTGCAGGTGAGAGTTTTATTTCTTTGAGGGAGACCCATGTGTGTGTGCCCCCATGAAGCCATAAGGGAGCCTGCTGTGACGCTTCCATTAGAACTGTGATTGAATTCTTTTTATTTGATTTCTATAGCAGAAACAATGGAGGCCAGGATGCGTGCCATGGAGGCCAGGCTGGCATCCTTGGAGGGGCTCGTAGAGCAGCAGCAAAGGGACTGTGAGTACTGCACCTGTGCTTGGGTGTGGGTTTTGTCGCTTTAGCCTACATATATGGCTTACCATTTGTTTTTAACCCATTTGCAGGGCAGGCAGAAGTGGCTGACCTGAGAGGGGAGCTGGAGAGGCAGAGGCAGCAGAGGGAGGCGGAAGAACGTAGGTTATGTTCCCCACCGCCCAACTCTCCGCATACTGTGGCTAAGGCCACTAAAAACTGTATCCATGTAAACTCCAGATTAAAAAATATCTGTGGCGCTAATGTGTACCTGTTTTTCCTCCCCACACAGTGAAGAAGAAGGAGGAGGAAGACCTCTTCAAGCGAAAAGTCAGGGGCACAGTGACCCGGTTGAGCAAAAGGCTGAGGGAGATGACAGAGGGCGGAGGGAAAGGGGCTGGTGAGGGGAGCAGTGGGACTTGAGTTTTGTTTTCTGTGTGTGTTTTGGGGTGGGGGGTGGTGGGGGGGTCCAAGTTACATTCCCTAATGTTTTTCCCCTGTTAAATATATACATTTGTTTAAAAAAAATTGGTTTTCCAGGGGGGTGGGGGGTGGGGGTGCTGGTGGGGCTCCAAGTTACATTCCCTAATGTTTTTCCCCTGTTAAAATGTTTTTGAAAATAAAATGTTATTGCAAATTTTCTTAAAAGACTCCAGTGTGACTCCTTACACTCGCACACCTTTCACCCCACACTCTTAAAACTCCTTGAACTGACACCCCTCCAACCTCCAACCCACACAACAGTACCAGAATATACACAATCACTAGAGAGGCCGCTTTCGGCCTTCCTGATTCTACAGTAGGGTATACAGAGACAGAGTCAAAAATATAAACTTTATTTAACAAACAACAACAAACACAGATAAAATTAAATAGAAAAACTGGCCCAAACTAGGAGGGGGAGTACTTGTCCGCTGGTTTTATTATTCTCTTCCCGAGAATAGTCCTCCTTCTTGTTTGGGTGGCGGCATTCTGAGACGGGGTCGGTGGGGTGGGTGCTGGAGGTGGTGGTGTTGGTGTGGGTGGGGGGGGGACGTGGACGGTGATTTGTGGAGGGTTGGCCGTTTCCATTACCACGACCACCCTCTCCATCAGTCTCCTTATCAGTCGCACCTCCTCCAGGCTTTCGCGTAGGATTTGGTTCGACTCCCTAAGGATTGCCCTCAATTCTTTCCCCTCCTGGGCAATGAGGGTGAGCATGGCTTGGTCGGCGGCTGCAGCACGCCGTGTCTCCTCCTGGCAGTGTTCAAGGAGCCTCTCTCCCACGTTGGTCAAGAGGGAGACGCGCCTCAGCCTGCCGCGTTCCCTCATAAGCCTCTCCTCTGCTGGGAGCGCACCTCTAGGTGGTGGGCTGGCTGGACCCAGGGGTGGTTCCTCCTCATCTGAAAGAACCTCTGTTGGCAAAAAATGAGAAACAGAACTGTTAGTACCATCGATACAATCAAAACCTACCATGGTGCCCATGGTGGGCTTTTTTGTTTCCCTGTTTTCACACCAAGACTCTGAACAATGCCCGGGGAGCACATGGTTAGTGTTTGTTTGCCCATGGTGGGCTTTTTCGTTTGCCTACTTTCACAGCAAGACTCACAACAATGAAAAGGGAGCACATGGTTAGTGGCTTGCGACATTGTCCTGCAGCTATGGCTCGAAAGGAACAGTTCATGCACGCTCACCATCTTGAATCTGTATCCGCCTGCGCTGGGCAGGAGGTCCAGGCACCCCACGCTGTTCCTCCTCCTGTGTTCCGGGTATGAAATCTGCAAAAAAGAAAAAAACAGATCTAGGACCGAAGGGTGGCAAAGCAAGCTTCAAAGGCTACACCAGCAACGTAGAGGGACTCTCTTCTTTCTCTTAGCAGTGCTGCTGCCCCCTGCACAAACAGAAAAGCACAAAGCAGTTAAAACAGCACCCCCCCATTATTGTAACTAATACTTACCAATGTTTGTTGATGCCCCCGAATCGCTATCCACGTCCACCGCTGCTGGAGACTCGAGGGGCCCCGTCCCTGGCATCTGTGTCTCTGTGGACAACAGCAGACAATAGTGAAAAAGGAGCAAGCATACAACCTGAACCACACAGCATGCTCCCAAAGTAGTGAACCAAAGTACTGCAGAAGGCCTATAGCTGAGGCATGCTGCAAATCTTTTGGGGTTGTTGGTTAAACATAACCGTTTCAAATAGTAACCACAGCAAGCAGTCCACAAACAGCCTAGCATATTATGCGTTGCAACGAATACACGAGAAAACGATTCCCAAACGTCAGAACACACATTTGCACAAAATTAAATATAAAATTAAAATAAAAGTGCTTACCGGAGGCAAGGGGCGTCTGCTGCGCATTGTCCTCTGGCTCCCCAGGAACGATGGCAAGTAGGTCCAGCGTGATGAGGTCCGCACCGCCTTGCTGGACATGGGGTGGAGGCTGGACGGTCGACGAGGTGCCCTCTCCGGGATCCTCCGCAGCGGGTGGTTCCTCCACTGGGGCAGCCGGCCTACGGATGACCTTCAGGCTCCTCCCGACGCGCTTTGGCCGGCCGTCTCCGTCCTCCTCGCCGTACAGTGCCCGCTGCTCCTCGAAATACGGGCAGGTTACTTTAGCGTTGCCGGAACCCTTATTGTGGTTCATGGCCTGCATGTACTCTGCCCGCATAGTTTTTGTTTTGGACCGGCATTCAAGGCCGGTCCTTTGGTGGCCCAGGGCGCGCATCCGAATCGCCACCTGTTCGAACACCTCCCGGTTCCGATGTGAGGATCGGAAGGCGTCCTGTATTTTCTCCTCTGTGAAAATCGCCATGGGGTCCCTTATCTCGGCGTCCCTCCATGTTGGCCCCCTGCCGGTTGCCTGGACGGACGACGACTGTGAACCGGAGTCCATACTGCCTTCGCGAGTAGCTAAGCAAAATGGAGGTGCGAGGTGCAGGGTGCAACAGAAAGACAAAGGGACTAGCCAGCTCCTGATTGGTGGTGGGCAGTAGGGGACACGCACATTCGCCACACGAGGTCACATGTCACGTTCAAAACTCCTCGCGCGGGAACAGGATCTGCCCCTAATGGCCAGATTGGCGCTCTTGTTGTTTGACTTCTCGCATGCGCTGATTCGTTTACACGCAAGAAGAGCAGTATGGACATGCGGCAGGAGCCATTTTACTGAAATGTCCGTCATTACACAAACGCATGCCGGTGTTCAACCGAGAGCAAGTGCAGCAGTACTCGACAGTTCCCCAATAATATTCACCAGCCACAGCATAAATCAACCAAACATGACATGTTACTGGCGAACTTTCGTTGGCACGCTCAGAGGAAAGTTTTTTAAAATGAACGGGGAACGGCGACTCCGCTAGCCGGAGGTCTAGCCGCCGATGGAAGGGGTTGTCCGCACCAAAGCACAACCACACACCCGGAACCACACAAAGACCCACTACACATAAACCGCCCCTCATGATATCACATCGCATCATATCTATTGAACCGCTCTAAGCTAAGCAGGAGACTGCGAGCGGCGAACGTTCGTTGGCACGCTCAGAGGAAAGTTTTTTAAAATGCTCCCTGTACGTTGACTCCGCTAGGACTGGCCGATGGTAGACAGGGTTTTAAGCTTTGGGCATATTTTGGGACCGTGACGGTGTGTGCTACTGTGCTTTTGAAATACTATTGTGGTGTTCGGGCACAATTTCCGATAGCGATCGTGCTAGAAACCCAGTCGCTGTCTCGTTGCCTCGTTGATCTGAGCTCGGTCCGAGAAAAAAAAATGGCGAACAGTTCGCCGGAAGTTTGGAGGACAGGCTCAGGAGGAGGGACTTTGAAGAAACCGCAACAATGGTAACGCACAGGTCTTTATCGCTAGTGTTGCAGATTGGTTGCAGGAGTGTATCGCTTTCCGGAGGGTGAATCCACTTTTTGGGATTTCCCTAAAAGCGCTACAACGAAGCGCTTTTTGCGGGTCGGTTTCAGGAGTGTTGCAGATTGTCTACGACGTCGTGCGTTATTCAAAATTAGTAGCGTTTTCAATTAGCAACCATTGTGCTATTTTGAAGCCGTGCGAAATGGCCCTAAGTCTTTACCATGAGTCAACCCATACTTGGGAGGGGGGGAGAACAATTGCCCTGAGAGCTTGGCCAACCAACCGGTGTCATACACACTTAAGAATGATGTCGAGACCCATGGGAATATGTGAATTGCAAAGTTATAAGAAAGGAAAGTTATTGAAAATCTTTGCCAGCTGGGATAGAGATCTGCATTTCAGCCCTGTTGCTGTGCTGTCCCCATATTGGCAAATATATTTTATTTCTGCTTCCCCTGGGACTCTTGTCTGTTTCATTTGGAGTTTTGGGTTTTGCTGACTCTCACACCCGCAACTAGGTTTCTCAGTCCTGTGATGTCCTCTTCACCATCGGAACCTTCTCAGCTGTCCGGTGAGAACAAATTACACGCATTGCCATGATCCAAGGCTGAGCAAGTCTCTTCTGGGGAAGCGGGTTCAGATCCTTTCTTCCGAAACTGGCTGAGTAGCCTTGGGCCAGCTGCTCTCGCTCTCTTTCTCTCTCTCAGCCTAATACAAGGGGTTTTTGATGGGGGAAGGTGGAAGCACATATCCTGTTTCTGAGATCCTGGGAGGCAGGGGGAGATAGAACTGTGCGACCTGTTAAGGCAGCCTCTCTCCCCTTTTTTAATCCTGAGAAACCCCAGAAACCTTCTTCAGGCTTCGAGACACCCCAGCAGTGACACAGTCGTGCAGAAGATGGTTGGGAAGCAGAGCTGTGGACATGCCCTAGGGCGGCTCCCCTCCCATATATGGTCATATCACCTGGTCAATGTTTAACAGATTTTAAAATGCATATTCCCCCTTCAAGGATCACTGCCTTGCCATGGCAAGGGGACTTGCGTAGCTCAGTGAAGCTATGAGCTATGCTGTGCAGGGCTACCCAAGTTGGACAGGTCATAGCTGAGAGCTCTGAGAAAAGGTGATCCACTGGAGAAGGAAATGGCAAACCACTCCAGTATCCTTGCCATGAAAACCCAAAGGACAGTTCCAAAAGGCAAAATGATATGACGCCGGAAGATGAGCCCCTCAGGTCGGAAGGTGTCCACTATGCTACTGGGGATGAGCAGACGGCTAGTACGAGTAGTGCCAGAATGAATGAAGCGGCTGGGCCAAAGCTGAAAGGATGCTTGGTTGTGGAGGCAACTGGAGGCGAAAAGACAGTCCGATGCTGTAAAGATTTTTATTCCATAGGAACCTGGAATGTCAGATCCATGAATCAAGGCAACCTGGACATGGTTAGACAAGAGATGACAAGACTGAACATCAACATTTTAGGAATCAGTGAACTAAAATGGACAGGAATGGGTGAATTTAATTCAGATGACCATCAGGTATTCTACTGTGGACCAGAATCTTGCAGAAGAAATGGAATAGCCTTCATAATCAATAAGAGAGTAGGAAAAGCAGTCTTGGGATACAATCCCTAAAATGACAGAATGATCTCAGTTCGAATCCAAGGCAAACCATTCAACATCACAGTAATCCAGGTCTATGCCCCAACCACTGCTGCTGAAGAGGATGAAGTTGACCAGTTCTATGAAGCCCTACAACACCTTCTAGAAGCAATGCCAAAAAATGATGTGCTTATCATCATGGGGGATTGGGATGCTAAAATAGGAAGCCAAAAGAAAACCGGGATAATAGGCAAGTTTGGCCTTGGAGTACAAAATGAAGCAGGGCACAGGCTGGTAGAATTTTGTCAAGAGAATACAATGGTCATAGCATACAAAAATACATATTAAAAATTAATGAACTCCCACCCCTTTGGGAAACCCTTTGTGGGCCATCAAGAAACCCATGTATGAAGGGATGGATTTACTTTCTTTGCTTTTATGTATGTAACGCTGACATGTCCACCTTTCCCCTGAGCATCAGTTTTCTAGAGCCCGTTATATTATTATTATTGTTGTTATTTGTTGCTAGCAATATAATGAAACAATAACGCCAGGGAAAATTTGAAGGCTGCAGGAAAAGAGGTGAGGAGACTCAAGGAAGGAAGCTACGACCCTCTGTTTGCAGGACCGGAGCAAGGCGGTTCAGGACTGGACGTTTTGGAGGATATTGATTCATTGGGTCACCCTAAGTCAGAAAGAATGGCTCTCATCCATACACACCTTTTATTATAAGGAGGAGGTCCCAAGTTCTCTTCTAAGTGTGATTCTACAAGGCACAACAGCTGGGAATCCTGCCCTTTGCATCCAGGTTGGCTGCTCCTCTGAGCAAGGGATGCAATCCGGAGTTGGCCGTCAATCCATTTCAGAGAATGGGGCAAATAAAGACATTATTTGCCTCGTGGGATAAACATTTTTAAATTAGTTCTGTCACTTCAGACCATGGGTTATTGACAGGCAAAAATCCCTGAAGGTCAAAGGTGGTTTAAAAGCTGTGGGGGGAAAACAGGAATCTAGGCAGAACAGCACTGCCTTCTCAGAGGAAGTCGGGCCCTCCTTGTGGCCTTCCTGGCAGAAGCTAGGTTTTGTGTGACCCAGAGGGTTGGACTGGATGGGCCATTGGCCTGACCCAACATGGCTTCTCTTGTGTCTATATCTGGGGCAGTGGCAATCTGTGTTTTTGGTGCTTGTGAAGCAACAACAGGAAGACTCCTGGAATTCTAGCTACTTCCTCTTCTCTGGGTTTTGGCCACGGTGTGACGCAATGTGTTGGTCTGCATAGGCCTACAGTGGGACTGCTTCTGGAGCTCTGGCCCTGCGGTGAACCTCCTGATGGCCCCTTGGTTTTGGCCATTGTGCGAGACAGAGTGTTGGACTGGATGGGCCATTGGCCTGATGCTTTTAACTCTCGGTCATGCCTGCCAGATATAGAATCATAGAATCATAGAATCATAGAGTTGGAAGGGGCCATACAGGCCATCTAGTCCAACCCCCTGCTCAACAGAGGATCAGCCCTAAGCATCCTAAAGCATCCAAGAAAATTGTGTATTCAACCTTTGCTTGAAGACTGCCAGTGAGGGGCAGCTCACCACCTCCTTAGGCAGCCTATTCCACTGCTGAACTACTCTGACTGTGAAATTTTTTTTCCTGATATCTAGCCTATATCGTTGTACTTGAAGTTTAAACCCATTACTGCGTGTCCTCTCCTCTGCAGCCAACATAAACAGCATCCTGCCCTCCTCCAAGTGACAACCTTTCAAATACTTAAAGAGGACTATCATTTACCCTCTCAACCTCCTTTTCTCCAGGCTGAACATTCCCCAGTCCCTCAACCTATCTTCATAGGGCTTGGTCCCTTGGCCCCAGATCATCTTCGTCGCTCTCCTCTGTACCCTTTCAATTTTTTTTTGTTGTACAGGCAACAAACACTGTGGTGCCATTGTGCTCAGAGGCACCCTCTTCTCAGTTCACGGCTTGAAATCAGTGGCCTTAGGAGGTCACGCTGCTTAGGGCAGCATTACTGAGTGCTTATTCTTTTTTAAAAAACCTGGTGTCTACAATACCAAGGTTTAAATGAGGGAATCTAAGGGGACCCTCTACCTCCACCTTGTTGGATGGCTTGGAGATTGGAAAGAGAGCAAACACTACAGATCTCTCTCCACAGACCCTCTCCCAAATATCCCTGAATCTCTCCAATGACATCAGAACCCACAAACATCATCCAGTGTCCAAAGCATCAATTTTCCTCAAGGGAACTGATGTCTTAGACTGGAAAGAGACGGTCATCCCAGGAGATCCCCAGGTCTCACCTGGGGGCTAGGAATACTACTCAGGAGGGGCCTGGAATTCTCCTGGGATCAGCAATATATCCGTGTCTCTACTGTTCCATAGTAGAAAACCAAAGTGGAAGTAGGGACAGTCGGGATCTCCATTCAAGCCTGAAGGAGTCCCAAGTCTGGAGGAAAAAATTCTGAGGGAAGCAATGCTTCACGGAATCAAAACTCCCCAGAAGAAGCAACATCTGTCGCTTGAAGAAGAAGAAGAAAAGAACATTTGGTCCTTATATGCTGTTTTTCTCCAGCAGAGGGAATTTCAAAGTGGCTTACATTCGCCTTCCCTTTCCACTCCCCACCACAGACACCCTGTGAGGGAGGTGAGGCTGAGAGAACCCTGAGATCACTGAAGAAGAAGAGTTGGTTCGTATATGCTGCTTTTCTCTACCCAAAGGCGTTTCAAAGTGGCTTACAATCGCCTTCCCTTTCCTCTCTGCACCGCAGACAGTGCTGTGGCGAGCCCAAGGTCGCCCCACTGGCTGCATGTGGGGGAACGCGGGATCGAACCCGGCTCGCCAGATGAAAAGTCCGTGCTTCTAACCCCTCCCCCAACCCCTGAATTCCGTGGCGGTTGAGGGTCACTTGGCAACCCCAGCAGAACTCGCAGACGTTCTCAGCCTTGATGGAGGCAGGACTAGACTGGGGGGCTGAAACAGCCCCCAAAGGGCCCTGGTTCATTGATGCCCTGATGCAGGAGGCCTCACCAAGGAAAGTCCCAGGAGCCACTTCTGGAGATGCACCCCTGAGAGGACCAGACCTGACTTTGCAGAGGGGGCTCAAGCCTAGGCCAAGAGAGGCACACAGCGGGCACCTGCCTGGAGGTGGTGACCACAAGGCCACCGAGGGAGACCTTTTGTGGGGAGACCATGCAGGAGAGAACAGCAGGGGGGAAAGCTAAAGACAGGGGACCCCCGAAAGGTAAGTTGGATGGTGAATAGGAAGGAGAAAAGGGTTGAGGTTGTGACATTCCTAGGTTTGACAATGGCTTTTTAAAGTGTGTTTTGAGAAAGGTGAGGTTATATTCCTGGTCAAGGGATTCCTGGCCCACTAGAGGCCTTTTCGGTCCTGGCCCCGACTTGGTGGAACAAGCTCCCAGAACAGCTGAGGGCGATGCAGGACCAGTAAAAAGGATTTTTTCCCCCAGGTCTTCTGTTGTGGCCTGGGCATGGAAGATCGTGGGGCCCCTCCACAGCTAAGAACTATCTTTAAGATCAATCAGACAAAAGACCTAGAGGTATCTGGAAAAGTCAGCACCTCTCGGAGTTTGTGCTGGAGTATGGTGATTTTTAATGTCTTAATGTATGTGGGGTTTTTATCTTTTAAGGTAACTCGCCATGAGATGGCTTCTGAGAATGGAGGGTAAAAAAATCTAAATGCAGACGAACATACATAGATACATAAAATATAATAAGCTGCCTTGAGTTCCACGAGGCAAAAAGATGGCTTACAAATGTGTTCAATAAATTGAAAAATCAAACAGGGGCAGTTCTATAATGCGAATAAGGAAATGGCAGGGAAGGGGAGGGGCTAATTGGCAAAGGAGATGAGCAGGGAGATCTCAGCCAGCCCATGAATGTCGAAGGACAGAAATGACAAAAGATGTATGAGTAAAATATCACCATGTTTTTTTAACAAGCGTCATGAGAAATTGAGGCCTTCCCTGGTGGGGAAGAGGGAGAAAACACTGAGGTTCATGCCTGGCACAAAACAGTCTGTGAGGGGGGGATCCTTGAGTCCTGGTCCCTTCAGATGGAAGGACCATCCGAGGGTGGGAGAGTGAGTGAGTAAGTAAGTGAGTGGGACCGTGTGTGCCCGTACATTCCTACGGACAGGGCTTGCGTTCCCATCCGTTCCCAATGGACAGGGCTTTTCTGCACTTCCGTTCCAGTGGACAGGGCTTGTGAACCCATTAGTTCGCAGGGAAACACTTTGAGTTACGGTCCCTTCAAAAGAATGGAGGACGGGAGTGGAGTGAGCTGACGGGTATGAGTGGGGTCTGTGTGTGATTGTGTGTGGGAGGAGGAGCTTCTTCTGGTACTTCTCCCTAATGCCATAGATGACAGACTGCTTCTCCTCTGCCCAGTCTTAAAGAGCCAGTCCGACATTTGGGAACGGGAGCGGATTCCCAGCATTGGCCGATAGGAGTTTTTGCCATTCCTGCTCTACCTTGGGAAGCAGCAAGCTACCTAAAAAGCATCTTATCCCCGTTTTCTGTTAACATCTGACATTCAGTGTCCCCACAATGACTCCCCCTGGGCCAGGCTTCTCTTTTTTCCAAGGCTTCAAGCCCATTGTGGCACGCAGTCTTTAACTTGTCAACTTCTGGGGTCACCTTGCAATAACGATATATTTTGAATGTCCCGCTAGCAAATGAGCATAAGCAGGCGTCCTACAGTCACTGGTTATTCCCTTGTAGAGCCTGCTGGAGAGTAAATTAGCCAAGCTACAGTCTTCCCTTCAGCCTTAATAATTTGCCGTTCCTTCCCCTCTCCAAAATTACACTGTCTCATTCTGTTTTTTTTCTTTTGAAGTTTGCGTATCGAAGGCATTGGCCAAAGCGATGGGCTTGGTCTCTTTTGACACTGAAACGATATGTTTAGCAAGCAGCCTCAAGCTTTACTCTTGATCTTTCCTCTGGATCATTCTCAGCAGTTTTTTTTTTTTTAAATCCTCAGTCCTTATGAATGGCTTCCTTAGGGTCCATTCTCTCTGTTTTCACACTGCTTCCTTCCTTGAGGGTCCGGAATCCAGTCCGTACTCTCAACCGGTGCTGCCGCTGGTTTGTAGGACTTCATATGCGAAGCTGCAAGGCAACTCCTAGTCCTCTTCGGCCCCTTATTTCTCCTCCCGATGCACCGTTCGGATTGCGGTTCCATTCCTAGTTCATCCAGGAACCTAACCGCATATCCCTGGTTGGTGCCCATGCCTAGGGGATGGTTTGAGTGGGGCAGGGAGTGGTGTGAATGGAGTGGTGTGTGTGTGTGTGTGTGTGTGTGTGTGAGGAGGGGCTCCCTTAGTTAAGGTATGAAGGGGAAGTAGTGCACAGGTTGAAATAGATGTACTCGGGCTTGCAGCTGCCAGTTGATGCTGGCCAACCGAAGGCAGTGAAGGAGCCTGGAGGAGGCCGGTGGAGGGAAGGGCAGGATTCGTCCGTGCTTACAACTGAGGTTCATGACGATTTTTAGCCTGCCGTCACAAACTTCCATGAACTTTTTAAGAATTGGTGGCGGTTCGTGTTTTGAGCAGAGAGGAGGGCTTTAAAGACACTCAGGACCGTCCCCTTAAACCTCTGCTTTCTTTTTTTGTCCCGTGCTGCTGTTTTTCGCGGCCTCCCCGGGGACGGGAACGCAGGGGCCGAAAGGGACTCCGAGCCCTTTTCTTTTTTTACTAGACCGTTTTGGTTCAGTAAAGAGAGAAATGCTACAGCTTGCATATTATAGGACTACTATTCCAAGATAAGGAAAAAACAAAAAAACACACACACATCAGGCTGCCATTTCCCTATGCTTCTGTTCTTCTTGTACATCTCCCTAACGCCGTAGATGACATACTGATGCTTCTTCCCCCCAAGCTTACATAGCCAGTTTGAAAGTCGAGGATTTCTCTCCACCTCCTTCCCCCCCGCCCCAATCTGATCTCCTATGGCAGTGGTCCCCAACCTTTGTGAGGTTGGGGACCGGCAGGGCATCGGGGCGCGGCCCATGGCCCGCGCGGGCCATGCCCACAAATTGGCCGCGCCCGCGCATCGGGCCGCACCCGCGGGCCGCGCCCACGCATCGGACCACACCCGCGGGCTGCGCCGACGTGCCGCGCCCACGCATCGGGCTGCACCCACGGGCCGCACCTGCGCATCGGGCCGCGCCAGCACGGGCACGGCCGGCCAAGATTCCCTGTCCCCGTCCTCCCGCAGTAAGAAACTTCCCGGCTTAGGAAGTTTTTTACTGCGGGGGGGCGGGGGGCGGGGAGAGGGAGCCGCGGCCCGGCGCCATGGCCTTCACGGCCCGGCACCGGGCCGCGGCCCGCATGTTGGGGACCACTGTCCTATGGGACTCCGCTTTCTTCTGGATTGCAAAGTTCTTGCATTTTGCTTCAAGAACGCAAGTGTTGCTGGTGTCCCATATTCCAACGCTTTGTCTAATCAGTCAGTAGTAGCTGGTCAGGATTCTGTTTTCCATCTTGTTGCATGAAGGATCCTAGCAGCTGCTTTTGCCATGAATTGAACAAAGTAGCTAGACGTGTGGGGGAGTTTTCTTGTTCTGTTTCCTTACGTCCAAATTGTATACTGTGCTAATTGCCCTTTCAATCTCTTTTGCCTCTCCTCATGAATCATATTCCAGCATTCCCAGGCTTTCTAGCAAGTCCTCCAGATGCGAAAAAACCATGCATCTGTCTCCTGCTGTTCCCAGCATTGGCTGATAGGAGTTCTTGCCATTCCTGCTCTACCTTGGGAAGCAGCAAGCTACCTAAAAAGCATCTTATCCCCCTTTTCTGTTAACATCTGACATTCAGTGTCCCCACAATGACTCCCACTGGGCCAGGCTTCTCTTCTTTCCAAGGCTTCAAGCCCATTGTGGCGCGCAGTCTTTAACTTGTCAACTTCTGGAGTCACCCTGCAATAACGATATGTTTTGAATGGCCCGCTAGCAAATGAGAATAAGCAGGCCTCCTACAGTCACTGGTTATTCCCTTGTAGAGCCTGCTGGAGGTTAAATTAGCAAAGCTACAGTCTTCCCTTCAGCCTTAATAATTTGCCGTTCCTTCCCCTCTCCAAAATTACACTGTCTCATTCTGTTTTTTTTCTTTTGAAGTTTGCGTATCGAAGGCATTGGCCAAAGCGATGGGCTTGGTCTCTTTTGACACTGAAATGATATGTTTAGCAAGCAGCCTCAAGCTTTACTCTTGATCTTTCCTCTGGATCATTCTCAGCAGTTTTTTTTTTTTTAAATCCTCAGTCCTTATGAATGGCTTCCTTAGGGTCCATTCTCTCTGTTTTCACACTGCTTCCTTCCTTGAGGGTCCGGAATCCAGTCCGTACTCTCAACCGGTGCTGCCGCTGGTTTGTAGGACTTCATATGCGAAGCTGCAAGGCAACTCCTAGTCCTCTTCGGCCCCTTATTTCTCCTCCCGACGCACCGTTCGGATTGCGGTTCCGTCCCTAGTTCAGCCAGGAACCTAACCGCATATCCCTGGTTGGTGCCCATGCCTAGGGGATGGTTTGAGTGGGGCAGGGAGTGGTGTGAATGGAGTGGTGTGTGTGTGTGTGTGTGTGTTTGTGAGGAGGGGCTCCCTTAGTTAAGGTATGAAGGGGAGGTAGTGCACAGGTTGAAATAGATGTACTCGGGCTTGCAGCCGCCAGTTGATGCTGGCCAACCGAAGGCAGTGGAGGAGCCTGGAGGATGCCGGTGGAGGGAAGGGCAGGAGCCGTCCCTGCTTACCACGGGTTTTCCTTGTAGGGATACCCCGGGGGAGTTTTGATGAGGTTCTCCTGCAAGCCCTCAAGGGAGTCGTGGCCACTGAAAGAGGTGAGCGATGTTCCCCAACTCCTTCGCTTGCCTCTCTGCCCCTCCTGGTCCCCAGTGGGTGGGTTGGGCAAGGAGGGCTTGTGACCTGTATGCCAGCAACGGGGAAGGCAGTGTCTGGGAGAGCTAAACCTTTCGGCTCACTGTGTGCTCTTTCGGGAAGTGGGAAGGGGAGCGGGCTGAGGTGGAAGGGGCCCTGAGTTCTCAGACTGGCCTTGTAGACTTGTTGTCTGTTTCTTCAGCAGACTGAGGAAGCTTGCAGATCGAGGCCATCCAAAGAGGAGGAGAGCTGACCGGGAGAGGAGGGCCACGTGCGAAGAGACGGGGGAGCATCCAGAAGGCAAGTTCTTCCGCGGAAGCGGAAGGGCTTGCTAAGCAGGGGGCACCAGGCGACCCGAAGCCTGGCGTGATGCCACGCCTGAAGCTCCTGATGACGTTGGCTGGCAGAAGCTGGCGGCAGTCGGCCGGGGGGTGGGGGTGGGCATCAGTGGCAGGTAGCTGGGGGGAGGGGGTTGCGTAGGGATGCAGAGTGAGAGTGTGAGTGAGCGAGTGAGTGAGTGCAACCCTGCGTGCCCATCCGTTCCGACGGACAGGGACCAAACGCCCATTCGTTTCGACGGACAGGGCTTGAGTGCCCATCTGCTGCGGCGGACAGGGCTTGAGCGCTCCTCTGTCTGGACGGACAGGGCTTGCGAGCCCATCCGTTCGCAGGGACAGAGTTTGAGTGCCAGTCCACACAGATGAACGGAGCACAGTGCCCGACCCTTCAGATGGCCGGAGCACGGGTGCACGTCCCCTGAAGTGGACGCAGCTGGGGTGCCCGTCCCTTCGCAGGGACGGAGCCGGGGGCCTCGTCCCTTCGTGTGGACTGAGGTGGGGTGCCCGTTCTTTCTGGTGGACAGAACGTGTGTGTGTGTGTGTGTCAGTGTGTGTGTGTGTGTGGACGGAGAGTGAATGCGAGGGGTAGGCATGGGCACCAAGCGGCTCACCAACTGAAGTTCATGACGATTTTTAGCCTGCCGTCACAAACTTCCATGAACTTTTCAAGAATTGGTGGCGGTTCGTGTTTTGAGCAGAGAGCAGGGCTTTAAAGGCACTCAGGGCCGTCCCCTTAAACCTCTGCTTTCTTTTTTTGTCCCGTGCCGCTGTTTTTCGCGGCCTCCCCGGGGACGGGAACGCAGGGGCCGAAAGGGACTCCGAGCCCTTTTCTTTTTTTACTGGACCGTTTTGGTTCAGTAAAGAGAGAAATGCTACAGCTTGCATATTACAGGACTACTATTCCAAGATAGGGAAAAAACAACAAAACACACACACATCAGGCTGCCATTTCCCTATGCTTCTCTTCTTCTTGTACATCTCCCTAACGCCGTAGATGACATACTGATGCTTCTTCCCCCCAGGCTTACATAGCCAGTCTGAAAGTCCAGGATTTCTCTCCACCTCCTTCCCCCCCGCCCCAATCTGATCTCCTATGGGACTCCGCTTTCTTCTGGATTGCAAAGTTCTTGCCTTTTGCTTCAAGAACGCAAGTGTTGCTGGTGTCCCGTATTCTAACGCTTTGTCTAATCAGTCAGTAGTAGCTGGTCAGGATTCTGTTTTCCATCTTGTTGCATGAAGGATCCTAGCAGCTGCTTTTGCCATGGATTGAACAAAGTAGCTAGACGTGTGGAGGAGTTTTCTTGTTCTGTTTCCTTACGTCCAAATTGTATACTGTGCTAATTGCCCTTTCAATCTCTTTTGCCTCTCCTCATGAATCATATTCCAGCATTCCCAGGCTTTCTAGCAAGTCCTCCAGGTGCGAAAAAACCATGCATCTGTCTCCTGCTGTTCCCAGCATTGGCTGATAGGAGTTCTTGCCATTCCTGCTCTACCTTGGGAAGCAGCAAGCTACCTAAAAAGCATCTTATCCCCGTTTTCTGTTAACATCTGACATTCAGTGTCCCCACAATGACTCCCACTGGGCCAGGCTTCTCTTCTTTCCAAGGCTTCAAGCCCATTGTGGCGCGCAGTCTTTAACTTGTCAACTTCTGGAGTCACCCTGCAATAACGATATGTTTTGAATGGCCCGCTAGCAAATGAGAATAAGCAGGCCTCCTACAGTCACTGGTTATTCCCTTGTAGAGCCTGCTGGAGGTTAAATTAGCCAAGCTACAGTCTTCCCTTCAGCCTTAATAATTTGCCGTTCCTTCCCCTCTCCAAAATTACACTGTCTCATTCTGTTTTTTTTCTTTTGAAGTTTGCGTATCGAAGGCATTGGCCAAAGCGATGGGCTTGGTCTCTTTTGACACTGAAACGATATGTTTAGCAAGCAGCCTCAAGCTTTACTCTTGATCTTTCCTCTGGATCATTCTCAGCAGTTTTTTTTTTAAATCCTCAGTCCTTATGAATGGCTTCCTTAGGGTCCATTCTCTCTGTTTTCACACTGCTTCCTTCCTTGAGGGTCCGGAATCCAGTCCGTACTCTCAACCGGTGCTGCCGCTGGTTTGTAGGACTTCATATGCGAAGCTGCAAGGCAACTCCTAGTCCTCTTCGGCCCCTTATTTCTCCTCCCGACGCACCGTTCGGATTGCGGTTCCGTCCCTAGTTCAGCCAGGAACCTAACCGCATATCCCTGGTTGGTGCCCATGCCTAGGGGATGGTTTGAGTGGGGCAGGGAGTGGTGTGAATGGAGTGGTGTGTGTGTGTGTGTGTGTGTGTGTGAGGAGGGGCTCCCTTAGTTAAGGTATGAAGGGGAGGTAGTGCACAGGTTGAAATAGATGTACTCGGGCTTGCAGCCGCCAGTTGATGCTGGCCAACCGAAGGCAGTGGAGGAGCCTGGAGGATGCCGGTGGAGGGTAGGGCAGGAGCCGTCCCTGCTTACCACGGGTTTTCCTTGTAGGGATACCCCGGGGGAGTTTTGATGAGGTTCTCCTGCAAGCCCTCAAGGGAGTCGTGGCCACTGAAAGAGGTGAGCGATGTTCCCCAACTCCTTCGCTTGCCTCTCTGCCCCTCCTGGTCCCCAGTGGGTGGGTTGGGCAAGGAGGGCTTGTGACCTGTATGCCAGCAACGGGGAAGGCAGTGTCTGGGAGAGCTAAACCTTTCGGCTCACTGTGTGCTCTTTCGGGAAGTGGGAAGGGGAGCGGGCTGAGGTGGAAGGGGCCCTGAGTTCTCAGACTGGCCTTGTAGACTTGTTGTCTGTTTCTTCAGCAGACTGAGGAAGCTTGCAGATCGAGGCCATCCAAAGAGGAGGAGAGCTGACCGGGAGAGGAGGGCCACGTGCGAAGAGACGGGGGAGCATCCAGAAGGCAAGTTCTTCCGCGGAAGCGGAAGGGCTTGCTAAGCAGGGGGCACCAGGCGACCCGAAGCCTGGCGTGATGCCACGCCTGAAGCTCCTGATGACGTTGGCTGGCAGAAGCTGGCGGCAGTCGGCCGGGGGGTGGGGGTGGGCATCAGTGGCAGGTAGCTGGGGGGAGGGGGTTGCGTAGGGATGCAGAGTGAGAGTGTGAGTGAGCGAGTGAGTGAGTGCAACCCTGCGTGCCCATCCGTTCCGACGGACAGGGACCAAACGCCCATTCGTTTCGACGGACAGGGCTTGAGTGCCCATCTGCTGCGGCGGACAGGGCTTGAGCGCTCCTCTGTCTGGACGGACAGGGCTTGCGAGCCCATCCGTTCGCAGGGACAGAGTTTGAGTGCCAGTCCACACAGATGAACGGAGCACAGTGCCCGACCCTTCAGATGGCCGGAGCACGGGTGCACGTCCCCTGAAGTGGACGCAGCTGGGGTGCCCGTCCCTTCGCAGGGACGGAGCCGGGGGCCTCGTCCCTTCGTGTGGACTGAGGTGGGGTGCCCGTTCTTTCTGGTGGACAGAACGTGTGTGTGTGTGTGTGTCAGTGTGTGTGTGTGTGTGGACGGAGAGTGAATGCGAGGGGTAGGCATGGGCACCAAGCGGCTCACCAACTGAAGTTCATGACGATTTTTAGCCTGCCGTCACAAACTTCCATGAACTTTTCAAGAATTGGTGGCGGTTCGTGTTTTGAGCAGAGAGCAGGGCTTTAAAGGCACTCAGGGCCGTCCCCTTAAACCTCTGCTTTCTTTTTTTGTCCCGTGCCGCTGTTTTTCGCGGCCTCCCCGGGGACGGGAACGCAGGGGCCGAAAGGGACTCCGAGCCCTTTTCTTTTTTTACTGGACCGTTTTGGTTCAGTAAAGAGAGAAATGCTACAGCTTGCATATTACAGGACTACTATTCCAAGATAGGGAAAAAACAACAAAACACACACACATCAGGCTGCCATTTCCCTATGCTTCTCTTCTTCTTGTACATCTCCCTAACGCCGTAGATGACATACTGATGCTTCTTCCCCCCAGGCTTACATAGCCAGTCTGAAAGTCCAGGATTTCTCTCCACCTCCTTCCCCCCCGCCCCAATCTGATCTCCTATGGGACTCCGCTTTCTTCTGGATTGCAAAGTTCTTGCCTTTTGCTTCAAGAACGCAAGTGTTGCTGGTGTCCCGTATTCTAACGCTTTGTCTAATCAGTCAGTAGTAGCTGGTCAGGATTCTGTTTTCCATCTTGTTGCATGAAGGATCCTAGCAGCTGCTTTTGCCATGGATTGAACAAAGTAGCTAGACGTGTGGAGGAGTTTTCTTGTTCTGTTTCCTTACGTCCAAATTGTATACTGTGCTAATTGCCCTTTCAATCTCTTTTGCCTCTCCTCATGAATCATATTCCAGCATTCCCAGGCTTTCTAGCAAGTCCTCCAGGTGCGAAAAAACCATGCATCTGTCTCCTGCTGTTCCCAGCATTGGCTGATAGGAGTTCTTGCCATTCCTGCTCTACCTTGGGAAGCAGCAAGCTACCTAAAAAGCATCTTATCCCCGTTTTCTGTTAACATCTGACATTCAGTGTCCCCACAATGACTCCCACTGGGCCAGGCTTCTCTTCTTTCCAAGGCTTCAAGCCCATTGTGGCGCGCAGTCTTTAACTTGTCAACTTCTGGAGTCACCCTGCAATAACGATATGTTTTGAATGGCCCGCTAGCAAATGAGAATAAGCAGGCCTCCTACAGTCACTGGTTATTCCCTTGTAGAGCCTGCTGGAGGTTAAATTAGCCAAGCTACAGTCTTCCCTTCAGCCTTAATAATTTGCCGTTCCTTCCCCTCTCCAAAATTACACTGTCTCATTCTGTTTTTTTTCTTTTGAAGTTTGCGTATCGAAGGCATTGGCCAAAGCGATGGGCTTGGTCTCTTTTGACACTGAAACGATATGTTTAGCAAGCAGCCTCAAGCTTTACTCTTGATCTTTCCTCTGGATCATTCTCAGCAGTTTTTTTTTTAAATCCTCAGTCCTTATGAATGGCTTCCTTAGGGTCCATTCTCTCTGTTTTCACACTGCTTCCTTCCTTGAGGGTCCGGAATCCAGTCCGTACTCTCAACCGGTGCTGCCGCTGGTTTGTAGGACTTCATATGCGAAGCTGCAAGGCAACTCCTAGTCCTCTTCGGCCCCTTATTTCTCCTCCCGACGCACCGTTCGGATTGCGGTTCCGTCCCTAGTTCAGCCAGGAACCTAACCGCATATCCCTGGTTGGTGCCCATGCCTAGGGGATGGTTTGAGTGGGGCAGGGAGTGGTGTGAATGGAGTGGTGTGTGTGTGTGTGTGTGTGTGTGTGAGGAGGGGCTCCCTTAGTTAAGGTATGAAGGGGAGGTAGTGCACAGGTTGAAATAGATGTACTCGGGCTTGCAGCCGCCAGTTGATGCTGGCCAACCGAAGGCAGTGGAGGAGCCTGGAGGATGCCGGTGGAGGGTAGGGCAGGAGCCGTCCCTGCTTACCACGGGTTTTCCTTGTAGGGATACCCCGGGGGAGTTTTGATGAGGTTCTCCTGCAAGCCCTCAAGGGAGTCGTGGCCACTGAAAGAGGTGAGCGATGTTCCCCAACTCCTTCGCTTGCCTCTCTGCCCCTCCTGGTCCCCAGTGGGTGGGTTGGGCAAGGAGGGCTTGTGACCTGTATGCCAGCAACGGGGAAGGCAGTGTCTGGGAGAGCTAAACCTTTCGGCTCACTGTGTGCTCTTTCGGGAAGTGGGAAGGGGAGCGGGCTGAGGTGGAAGGGGCCCTGAGTTCTCAGACTGGCCTTGTAGACTTGTTGTCTGTTTCTTCAGCAGACTGAGGAAGCTTGCAGATCGAGGCCATCCAAAGAGGAGGAGAGCTGACCGGGAGAGGAGGGCCACGTGCGAAGAGACGGGGGAGCATCCAGAAGGCAAGTTCTTCCGCGGAAGCGGAAGGGCTTGCTAAGCAGGGGGCACCAGGCGACCCGAAGCCTGGCGTGATGCCACGCCTGAAGCTCCTGATGACGTTGGCTGGCAGAAGCTGGCGGCAGTCGGCCGGGGGGTGGGGGTGGGCATCAGTGGCAGGTAGCTGGGGGGAGGGGGTTGCGTAGGGATGCAGAGTGAGAGTGTGAGTGAGCGAGTGAGTGAGTGCAACCCTGCGTGCCCATCCGTTCCGACGGACAGGGACCAAACGCCCATTCGTTTCGACGGACAGGGCTTGAGTGCCCATCTGCTGCGGCGGACAGGGCTTGAGCGCTCCTCTGTCTGGACGGACAGGGCTTGCGAGCCCATCCGTTCGCAGGGACAGAGTTTGAGTGCCAGTCCACACAGATGAACGGAGCACAGTGCCCGACCCTTCAGATGGCCGGAGCACGGGTGCACGTCCCCTGAAGTGGACGCAGCTGGGGTGCCCGTCCCTTCGCAGGGACGGAGCCGGGGGCCTCGTCCCTTCGTGTGGACTGAGGTGGGGTGCCCGTTCTTTCTGGTGGACAGAACGTGTGTGTGTGTGTGTGTCAGTGTGTGTGTGTGTGTGGACGGAGAGTGAATGCGAGGGGTAGGCATGGGCACCAAGCGGCTCACCAACTGAAGTTCATGACGATTTTTAGCCTGCCGTCACAAACTTCCATGAACTTTTCAAGAATTGGTGGCGGTTCGTGTTTTGAGCAGAGAGCAGGGCTTTAAAGGCACTCAGGGCCGTCCCCTTAAACCTCTGCTTTCTTTTTTTGTCCCGTGCCGCTGTTTTTCGCGGCCTCCCCGGGGACGGGAACGCAGGGGCCGAAAGGGACTCCGAGCCCTTTTCTTTTTTTACTGGACCGTTTTGGTTCAGTAAAGAGAGAAATGCTACAGCTTGCATATTACAGGACTACTATTCCAAGATAGGGAAAAAACAACAAAACACACACACATCAGGCTGCCATTTCCCTATGCTTCTCTTCTTCTTGTACATCTCCCTAACGCCGTAGATGACATACTGATGCTTCTTCCCCCCAGGCTTACATAGCCAGTCTGAAAGTCCAGGATTTCTCTCCACCTCCTTCCCCCCCGCCCCAATCTGATCTCCTATGGGACTCCGCTTTCTTCTGGATTGCAAAGTTCTTGCCTTTTGCTTCAAGAACGCAAGTGTTGCTGGTGTCCCGTATTCTAACGCTTTGTCTAATCAGTCAGTAGTAGCTGGTCAGGATTCTGTTTTCCATCTTGTTGCATGAAGGATCCTAGCAGCTGCTTTTGCCATGGATTGAACAAAGTAGCTAGACGTGTGGAGGAGTTTTCTTGTTCTGTTTCCTTACGTCCAAATTGTATACTGTGCTAATTGCCCTTTCAATCTCTTTTGCCTCTCCTCATGAATCATATTCCAGCATTCCCAGGCTTTCTAGCAAGTCCTCCAGGTGCGAAAAAACCATGCATCTGTCTCCTGCTGTTCCCAGCATTGGCTGATAGGAGTTCTTGCCATTCCTGCTCTACCTTGGGAAGCAGCAAGCTACCTAAAAAGCATCTTATCCCCGTTTTCTGTTAACATCTGACATTCAGTGTCCCCACAATGACTCCCACTGGGCCAGGCTTCTCTTCTTTCCAAGGCTTCAAGCCCATTGTGGCGCGCAGTCTTTAACTTGTCAACTTCTGGAGTCACCCTGCAATAACGATATGTTTTGAATGGCCCGCTAGCAAATGAGAATAAGCAGGCCTCCTACAGTCACTGGTTATTCCCTTGTAGAGCCTGCTGGAGGTTAAATTAGCCAAGCTACAGTCTTCCCTTCAGCCTTAATAATTTGCCGTTCCTTCCCCTCTCCAAAATTACACTGTCTCATTCTGTTTTTTTTCTTTTGAAGTTTGCGTATCGAAGGCATTGGCCAAAGCGATGGGCTTGGTCTCTTTTGACACTGAAACGATATGTTTAGCAAGCAGCCTCAAGCTTTACTCTTGATCTTTCCTCTGGATCATTCTCAGCAGTTTTTTTTTTAAATCCTCAGTCCTTATGAATGGCTTCCTTAGGGTCCATTCTCTCTGTTTTCACACTGCTTCCTTCCTTGAGGGTCCGGAATCCAGTCCGTACTCTCAACCGGTGCTGCCGCTGGTTTGTAGGACTTCATATGCGAAGCTGCAAGGCAACTCCTAGTCCTCTTCGGCCCCTTATTTCTCCTCCCGACGCACCGTTCGGATTGCGGTTCCGTCCCTAGTTCAGCCAGGAACCTAACCGCATATCCCTGGTTGGTGCCCATGCCTAGGGGATGGTTTGAGTGGGGCAGGGAGTGGTGTGAATGGAGTGGTGTGTGTGTGTGTGTGTGAGGAGGGGCTCCCTTAGTTAAGGTATGAAGGGGAGGTAGTGCACAGGTTGAAATAGATGTACTCGGGCTTGCAGCCGCCAGTTGATGCTGGCCAACCGAAGGCAGTGGAGGAGCCTGGAGGATGCCGGTGGAGGGTAGGGCAGGAGCCGTCCCTGCTTACCACGGGTTTTCCTTGTAGGGATACCCCGGGGGAGTTTTGATGAGGTTCTCCTGCAAGCCCTCAAGGGAGTCGTGGCCACTGAAAGAGGTGAGCGATGTTCCCCAACTCCTTCGCTTGCCTCTCTGCCCCTCCTGGTCCCCAGTGGGTGGGTTGGGCAAGGAGGGCTTGTGACCTGTATGCCAGCAACGGGGAAGGCAGTGTCTGGGAGAGCTAAACCTTTCGGCTCACTGTGTGCTCTTTCGGGAAGTGGGAAGGGGAGCGGGCTGAGGTGGAAGGGGCCCTGAGTTCTCAGACTGGCCTTGTAGACTTGTTGTCTGTTTCTTCAGCAGACTGAGGAAGCTTGCAGATCGAGGCCATCCAAAGAGGAGGAGAGCTGACCGGGAGAGGAGGGCCACGTGCGAAGAGACGGGGGAGCATCCAGAAGGCAAGTTCTTCCGCGGAAGCGGAAGGGCTTGCTAAGCAGGGGGCACCAGGCGACCCGAAGCCTGGCGTGATGCCACGCCTGAAGCTCCTGATGACGTTGGCTGGCAGAAGCTGGCGGCAGTCGGCCGGGGGGTGGGGGTGGGCATCAGTGGCAGGTAGCTGGGGGGAGGGGGTTGCGTAGGGATGCAGAGTGAGAGTGTGAGTGAGCGAGTGAGTGAGTGCAACCCTGCGTGCCCATCCGTTCCGACGGACAGGGACCAAACGCCCATTCGTTTCGACGGACAGGGCTTGAGTGCCCATCTGCTGCGGCGGACAGGGCTTGAGCGCTCCTCTGTCTGGACGGACAGGGCTTGCGAGCCCATCCGTTCGCAGGGACAGAGTTTGAGTGCCAGTCCACACAGATGAACGGAGCACAGTGCCCGACCCTTCAGATGGCCGGAGCACGGGTGCACGTCCCCTGAAGTGGACGCAGCTGGGGTGCCCGTCCCTTCGCAGGGACGGAGCCGGGGGCCTCGTCCCTTCGTGTGGACTGAGGTGGGGTGCCCGTTCTTTCTGGTGGACAGAACGTGTGTGTGTGTGTGTGTCAGTGTGTGTGTGTGTGTGGACGGAGAGTGAATGCGAGGGGTAGGCATGGGCACCAAGCGGCTCACCAACTGAAGTTCATGACGATTTTTAGCCTGCCGTCACAAACTTCCATGAACTTTTCAAGAATTGGTGGCGGTTCGTGTTTTGAGCAGAGAGCAGGGCTTTAAAGGCACTCAGGGCCGTCCCCTTAAACCTCTGCTTTCTTTTTTTGTCCCGTGCCGCTGTTTTTCGCGGCCTCCCCGGGGACGGGAACGCAGGGGCCGAAAGGGACTCCGAGCCCTTTTCTTTTTTTACTGGACCGTTTTGGTTCAGTAAAGAGAGAAATGCTACAGCTTGCATATTACAGGACTACTATTCCAAGATAGGGAAAAAACAACAAAACACACACACATCAGGCTGCCATTTCCCTATGCTTCTCTTCTTCTTGTACATCTCCCTAACGCCGTAGATGACATACTGATGCTTCTTCCCCCCAGGCTTACATAGCCAGTCTGAAAGTCCAGGATTTCTCTCCACCTCCTTCCCCCCCGCCCCAATCTGATCTCCTATGGGACTCCGCTTTCTTCTGGATTGCAAAGTTCTTGCCTTTTGCTTCAAGAACGCAAGTGTTGCTGGTGTCCCGTATTCTAACGCTTTGTCTAATCAGTCAGTAGTAGCTGGTCAGGATTCTGTTTTCCATCTTGTTGCATGAAGGATCCTAGCAGCTGCTTTTGCCATGGATTGAACAAAGTAGCTAGACGTGTGGAGGAGTTTTCTTGTTCTGTTTCCTTACGTCCAAATTGTATACTGTGCTAATTGCCCTTTCAATCTCTTTTGCCTCTCCTCATGAATCATATTCCAGCATTCCCAGGCTTTCTAGCAAGTCCTCCAGATGCGAAAAAACCATGCATCTGTCTCCTGCCGTTCCCAGCATTGGCTGATAGGAGTTCTTGCCATTCCTGCTCTACCTTGGGAAGCAGCAAGCTACCTAAAAAGCATCTTATCCCCGTTTTCTGTTAACATCTGACATTCAGTGTCCCCACAATGACTCCCACTGGGCCAGGCTTCTCTTCTTTCCAAGGCTTCAAGCCCATTGTGGCGCGCAGTCTTTAACTTGTCAACTTCTGGAGTCACCCTGCAATAACGATATGTTTTGAATGGCCCGCTAGCAAATGAGAATAAGCAGGCCTCCTACAGTCACTGGTTATTCCCTTGTAGAGCCTGCTGGAGGTTAAATTAGCCAAGCTACAGTCTTCCCTTCAGCCTTAATAATTTGCCGTTCCTTCCCCTCTCCAAAATTACACTGTCTCATTCTGTTTTTTTTCTTTTGAAGTTTGCGTATCGAAGGCATTGGCCAAAGCGATGGGCTTGGTCTCTTTTGACACTGAAACGATATGTTTAGCAAGCAGCCTCAAGCTTTACTCTTGATCTTTCCTCTGGATCATTCTCAGCAGTTTTTTTTTTTAAATCCTCAGTCCTTATGAATGGCTTCCTTAGGGTCCATTCTCTCTGTTTTCACACTGCTTCCTTCCTTGAGGGTCCGGAATCCAGTCCGTACTCTCAACCGGTGCTGCCGCTGGTTTGTAGGACTTCATATGCGAAGCTGCAAGGCAACTCCTAGTCCTCTTCGGCCCCTTATTTCTCCTCCCGACGCACCGTTCGGATTGCGGTTCCGTCCCTAGTTCAGCCAGGAACCTAACCGCATATCCCTGGTTGGTGCCCATGCCTAGGGGATGGTTTGAGTGGGGCAGGGAGTGGTGTGAATGGAGTGGTGTGTGTGTGTGTGTGTGTGTGTGTGAGGAGGGGCTCCCTTAGTTAAGGTATGAAGGGGAGGTAGTGCACAGGTTGAAATAGATGTACTCGGGCTTGCAGCCGCCAGTTGATGCTGGCCAACCGAAGGCAGTGGAGGAGCCTGGAGGATGCCGGTGGAGGGTAGGGCAGGAGCCGTCCCTGCTTACCACGGGTTTTCCTTGTAGGGATACCCCGGGGGAGTTTTGATGAGGTTCTCCTGCAAGCCCTCAAGGGAGTCGTGGCCACTGAAAGAGGTGAGCGATGTTCCCCAACTCCTTCGCTTGCCTCTCTGCCCCTCCTGGTCCCCAGTGGGTGGGTTGGGCAAGGAGGGCTTGTGACCTGTATGCCAGCAACGGGGAAGGCAGTGTCTGGGAGAGCTAAACCTTTCGGCTCACTGTGTGCTCTTTCGGGAAGTGGGAAGGGGAGCGGGCTGAGGTGGAAGGGGCCCTGAGTTCTCAGACTGGCCTTGTAGACTTGTTGTCTGTTTCTTCAGCAGACTGAGGAAGCTTGCAGATCGAGGCCATCCAAAGAGGAGGAGAGCTGACCGGGAGAGGAGGGCCACGTGCGAAGAGACGGGGGAGCATCCAGAAGGCAAGTTCTTCCGCGGAAGCGGAAGGGCTTGCTAAGCAGGGGGCACCAGGCGACCCGAAGCCTGGCGTGATGCCACGCCTGAAGCTCCTGATGACGTTGGCTGGCAGAAGCTGGCGGCAGTCGGCCGGGGGGTGGGGGTGGGCATCAGTGGCAGGTAGCTGGGGGGAGGGGGTTGCGTAGGGATGCAGAGTGAGAGTGTGAGTGAGCGAGTGAGTGAGTGCAACCCTGCGTGCCCATCCGTTCCGACGGACAGGGACCAAACGCCCATTCGTTTCGACGGACAGGGCTTGAGTGCCCATCTGCTGCGGCGGACAGGGCTTGAGCGCTCCTCTGTCTGGACGGACAGGGCTTGCGAGCCCATCCGTTCGCAGGGACAGAGTTTGAGTGCCAGTCCACACAGATGAACGGAGCACAGTGCCCGACCCTTCAGATGGCCGGAGCACGGGTGCACGTCCCCTGAAGTGGACGCAGCTGGGGTGCCCGTCCCTTCGCAGGGACGGAGCCGGGGGCCTCGTCCCTTCGTGTGGACTGAGGTGGGGTGCCCGTTCTTTCTGGTGGACAGAACGTGTGTGTGTGTGTGTGTCAGTGTGTGTGTGTGTGTGGACGGAGAGTGAATGCGAGGGGTAGGCATGGGCACCAAGCGGCTCACCAACTGAAGTTCATGACGATTTTTAGCCTGCCGTCACAAACTTCCATGAACTTTTCAAGAATTGGTGGCGGTTCGTGTTTTGAGCAGAGAGCAGGGCTTTAAAGGCACTCAGGGCCGTCCCCTTAAACCTCTGCTTTCTTTTTTTGTCCCGTGCCGCTGTTTTTCGCGGCCTCCCCGGGGACGGGAACGCAGGGGCCGAAAGGGACTCCGAGCCCTTTTCTTTTTTTACTGGACCGTTTTGGTTCAGTAAAGAGAGAAATGCTACAGCTTGCATATTACAGGACTACTATTCCAAGATAGGGAAAAAACAACAAAACACACACACATCAGGCTGCCATTTCCCTATGCTTCTCTTCTTCTTGTACATCTCCCTAACGCCGTAGATGACATACTGATGCTTCTTCCCCCCAGGCTTACATAGCCAGTCTGAAAGTCCAGGATTTCTCTCCACCTCCTTCCCCCCCCGCCCCAATCTGATCTCCTATGGGACTCCGCTTTCTTCTGGATTGCAAAGTTCTTGCCTTTTGCTTCAAGAACGCAAGTGTTGCTGGTGTCCCGTATTCTAACGCTTTGTCTAATCAGTCAGTAGTAGCTGGTCAGGATTCTGTTTTCCATCTTGTTGCATGAAGGATCCTAGCAGCTGCTTTTGCCATGGATTGAACAAAGTAGCTAGACGTGTGGAGGAGTTTTCTTGTTCTGTTTCCTTACGTCCAAATTGTATACTGTGCTAATTGCCCTTTCAATCTCTTTTGCCTCTCCTCATGAATCATATTCCAGCATTCCCAGGCTTTCTAGCAAGTCCTCCAGATGCGAAAAAACCATGCATCTGTCTCCTGCTGTTCCCAGCATTGGCTGATAGGAGTTCTTGCCATTCCTGCTCTACCTTGGGAAGCAGCAAGCTACCTAAAAAGCATCTTATCCCCGTTTTCTGTTAACATCTGACATTCAGTGTCCCCACAATGACTCCCACTGGGCCAGGCTTCTCTTCTTTCCAAGGCTTCAAGCCCATTGTGGCGCGCAGTCTTTAACTTGTCAACTTCTGGAGTCACCCTGCAATAACGATATGTTTTGAATGGCCCGCTAGCAAATGGGAATAAGCAGGCCTCCTACAGTCACTGGTTATTCCCTTGTAGAGCCTGCTGGAGGTTAAATTAGCCAAGCTACAGTCTTCCCTTCAGCCTTAATAATTTGCCGTTCCTTCCCCTCTCCAAAATTACACTGTCTCATTCTGTTTTTTTTCTTTTGAAGTTTGCGTATCGAAGGCATTGGCCAAAGCGATGGGCTTGGTCTCTTTTGACACTGAAACGATATGTTTAGCAAGCAGCCTCAAGCTTTACTCTTGATCTTTCCTCTGGATCATTCTCAGCAGTTTTTTTTTTTAAATCCTCAGTCCTTATGAATGGCTTCCTTAGGGTCCATTCTCTCTGTTTTCACACTGCTTCCTTCCTTGAGGGTCCGGAATCCAGTCCGTACTCTCAACCGGTGCTGCCGCTGGTTTGTAGGACTTCATATGCGAAGCTGCAAGGCAACTCCTAGTCCTCTTCGGCCCCTTATTTCTCCTCCCGACGCACCGTTCGGATTGCGGTTCCGTCCCTAGTTCAGCCAGGAACCTAACCGCATATCCCTGGTTGGTGCCCATGCCTAGGGGATGGTTTGAGTGGGGCAGGGAGTGGTGTGAATGGAGTGGTGTGTGTGTGTGTGTGTGTGTGTGTGAGGAGGGGCTCCCTTAGTTAAGGTATGAAGGGGAGGTAGTGCACAGGTTGAAATAGATGTACTCGGGCTTGCAGCCGCCAGTTGATGCTGGCCAACCGAAGGCAGTGGAGGAGCCTGGAGGATGCCGGTGGAGGGTAGGGCAGGAGCCGTCCCTGCTTACCACGGGTTTTCCTTGTAGGGATACCCCGGGGGAGTTTTGATGAGGTTCTCCTGCAAGCCCTCAAGGGAGTCGTGGCCACTGAAAGAGGTGAGCGATGTTCCCCAACTCCTTCGCTTGCCTCTCTGCCCCTCCTGGTCCCCAGTGGGTGGGTTGGGCAAGGAGGGCTTGTGACCTGTATGCCAGCAACGGGGAAGGCAGTGTCTGGGAGAGCTAAACCTTTCGGCTCACTGTGTGCTCTTTCGGGAAGTGGGAAGGGGAGCGGGCTGAGGTGGAAGGGGCCCTGAGTTCTCAGACTGGCCTTGTAGACTTGTTGTCTGTTTCTTCAGCAGACTGAGGAAGCTTGCAGATCGAGGCCATCCAAAGAGGAGGAGAGCTGACCGGGAGAGGAGGGCCACGTGCGAAGAGACGGGGGAGCATCCAGAAGGCAAGTTCTTCCGCGGAAGCGGAAGGGCTTGCTAAGCAGGGGGCACCAGGCGACCCGAAGCCTGGCGTGATGCCACGCCTGAAGCTCCTGATGACGTTGGCTGGCAGAAGCTGGCGGCAGTCGGCCGGGGGGTGGGGGTGGGCATCAGTGGCAGGTAGCTGGGGGGAGGGGGTTGCGTAGGGATGCAGAGTGAGAGTGTGAGTGAGCGAGTGAGTGAGTGCAACCCTGCGTGCCCATCCGTTCCGACGGACAGGGACCAAACGCCCATTCGTTTCGACGGACAGGGCTTGAGTGCCCATCTGCTGCGGCGGACAGGGCTTGAGCGCTCCTCTGTCTGGACGGACAGGGCTTGCGAGCCCATCCGTTCGCAGGGACAGAGTTTGAGTGCCAGTCCACACAGATGAACGGAGCACAGTGCCCGACCCTTCAGATGGCCGGAGCACGGGTGCACGTCCCCTGAAGTGGACGCAGCTGGGGTGCCCGTCCCTTCGCAGGGACGGAGCCGGGGGCCTCGTCCCTTCGTGTGGACTGAGGTGGGGTGCCCGTTCTTTCTGGTGGACAGAACGTGTGTGTGTGTGTGTGTCAGTGTGTGTGTGTGTGTGGACGGAGAGTGAATGCGAGGGGTAGGCATGGGCACCAAGCGGCTCACCAACTGAAGTTCATGACGATTTTTAGCCTGCCGTCACAAACTTCCATGAACTTTTCAAGAATTGGTGGCGGTTCGTGTTTTGAGCAGAGAGCAGGGCTTTAAAGGCACTCAGGGCCGTCCCCTTAAACCTCTGCTTTCTTTTTTTGTCCCGTGCCGCTGTTTTTCGCGGCCTCCCCGGGGACGGGAACGCAGGGGCCGAAAGGGACTCCGAGCCCTTTTCTTTTTTTACTGGACCGTTTTGGTTCAGTAAAGAGAGAAATGCTACAGCTTGCATATTACAGGACTACTATTCCAAGATAGGGAAAAAACAACAAAACACACACACATCAGGCTGCCATTTCCCTATGCTTCTCTTCTTCTTGTACATCTCCCTAACGCCGTAGATGACATACTGATGCTTCTTCCCCCCAGGCTTACATAGCCAGTCTGAAAGTCCAGGATTTCTCTCCACCTCCTTCCCCCCCGCCCCAATCTGATCTCCTATGGGACTCCGCTTTCTTCTGGATTGCAAAGTTCTTGCCTTTTGCTTCAAGAACGCAAGTGTTGCTGGTGTCCCGTATTCTAACGCTTTGTCTAATCAGTCAGTAGTAGCTGGTCAGGATTCTGTTTTCCATCTTGTTGCATGAAGGATCCTAGCAGCTGCTTTTGCCATGGATTGAACAAAGTAGCTAGACGTGTGGAGGAGTTTTCTTGTTCTGTTTCCTTACGTCCAAATTGTATACTGTGCTAATTGCCCTTTCAATCTCTTTTGCCTCTCCTCATGAATCATATTCCAGCATTCCCAGGCTTTCTAGCAAGTCCTCCAGATGCGAAAAAACCATGCATCTGTCTCCTGCCGTTCCCAGCATTGGCTGATAGGAGTTCTTGCCATTCCTGCTCTACCTTGGGAAGCAGCAAGCTACCTAAAAAGCATCTTATCCCCGTTTTCTGTTAACATCTGACATTCAGTGTCCCCACAATGACTCCCACTGGGCCAGGCTTCTCTTCTTTCCAAGGCTTCAAGCCCATTGTGGCGCGCAGTCTTTAACTTGTCAACTTCTGGAGTCACCCTGCAATAACGATATGTTTTGAATGGCCCGCTAGCAAATGAGAATAAGCAGGCCTCCTACAGTCACTGGTTATTCCCTTGTAGAGCCTGCTGGAGGTTAAATTAGCCAAGCTACAGTCTTCCCTTCAGCCTTAATAATTTGCCGTTCCTTCCCCTCTCCAAAATTACACTGTCTCATTCTGTTTTTTTTCTTTTGAAGTTTGCGTATCGAAGGCATTGGCCAAAGCGATGGGCTTGGTCTCTTTTGACACTGAAACGATATGTTTAGCAAGCAGCCTCAAGCTTTACTCTTGATCTTTCCTCTGGATCATTCTCAGCAGTTTTTTTTTTTAAATCCTCAGTCCTTATGAATGGCTTCCTTAGGGTCCATTCTCTCTGTTTTCACACTGCTTCCTTCCTTGAGGGTCCGGAATCCAGTCCGTACTCTCAACCGGTGCTGCCGCTGGTTTGTAGGACTTCATATGCGAAGCTGCAAGGCAACTCCTAGTCCTCTTCGGCCCCTTATTTCTCCTCCCGACGCACCGTTCGGATTGCGGTTCCGTCCCTAGTTCAGCCAGGAACCTAACCGCATATCCCTGGTTGGTGCCCATGCCTAGGGGATGGTTTGAGTGGGGCAGGGAGTGGTGTGAATGGAGTGGTGTGTGTGTGTGTGTGTGTGTGTGTGAGGAGGGGCTCCCTTAGTTAAGGTATGAAGGGGAGGTAGTGCACAGGTTGAAATAGATGTACTCGGGCTTGCAGCCGCCAGTTGATGCTGGCCAACCGAAGGCAGTGGAGGAGCCTGGAGGATGCCGGTGGAGGGTAGGGCAGGAGCCGTCCCTGCTTACCACGGGTTTTCCTTGTAGGGATACCCCGGGGGAGTTTTGATGAGGTTCTCCTGCAAGCCCTCAAGGGAGTCGTGGCCACTGAAAGAGGTGAGCGATGTTCCCCAACTCCTTCGCTTGCCTCTCTGCCCCTCCTGGTCCCCAGTGGGTGGGTTGGGCAAGGAGGGCTTGTGACCTGTATGCCAGCAACGGGGAAGGCAGTGTCTGGGAGAGCTAAACCTTTCGGCTCACTGTGTGCTCTTTCGGGAAGTGGGAAGGGGAGCGGGCTGAGGTGGAAGGGGCCCTGAGTTCTCAGACTGGCCTTGTAGACTTGTTGTCTGTTTCTTCAGCAGACTGAGGAAGCTTGCAGATCGAGGCCATCCAAAGAGGAGGAGAGCTGACCGGGAGAGGAGGGCCACGTGCGAAGAGACGGGGGAGCATCCAGAAGGCAAGTTCTTCCGCGGAAGCGGAAGGGCTTGCTAAGCAGGGGGCACCAGGCGACCCGAAGCCTGGCGTGATGCCACGCCTGAAGCTCCTGATGACGTTGGCTGGCAGAAGCTGGCGGCAGTCGGCCGGGGGGTGGGGGTGGGCATCAGTGGCAGGTAGCTGGGGGGAGGGGGTTGCGTAGGGATGCAGAGTGAGAGTGTGAGTGAGCGAGTGAGTGAGTGCAACCCTGCGTGCCCATCCGTTCCGACGGACAGGGACCAAACGCCCATTCGTTTCGACGGACAGGGCTTGAGTGCCCATCTGCTGCGGCGGACAGGGCTTGAGCGCTCCTCTGTCTGGACGGACAGGGCTTGCGAGCCCATCCGTTCGCAGGGACAGAGTTTGAGTGCCAGTCCACACAGATGAACGGAGCACAGTGCCCGACCCTTCAGATGGCCGGAGCACGGGTGCACGTCCCCTGAAGTGGACGCAGCTGGGGTGCCCGTCCCTTCGCAGGGACGGAGCCGGGGGCCTCGTCCCTTCGTGTGGACTGAGGTGGGGTGCCCGTTCTTTCTGGTGGACAGAACGTGTGTGTGTGTGTGTGTCAGTGTGTGTGTGTGTGTGGACAGAGAGTGAATGCGAGGGGTAGGCATGGGCACCAAGCGGCTCACCAACTGAAGTTCATGACGATTTTTAGCCTGCCGTCACAAACTTCCATGAACTTTTCAAGAATTGGTGGCGGTTCGTGTTTTGAGCAGAGAGCAGGGCTTTAAAGGCACTCAGGGCCGTCCCCTTAAACCTCTGCTTTCTTTTTTTGTCCCGTGCCGCTGTTTTTCGCGGCCTCCCCGGGGACGGGAACGCAGGGGCCGAAAGGGACTCCGAGCCCTTTTCTTTTTTTACTGGACCGTTTTGGTTCAGTAAAGAGAGAAATGCTACAGCTTGCATATTACAGGACTACTATTCCAAGATAGGGAAAAAACAACAAAACACACACACATCAGGCTGCCATTTCCCTATGCTTCTCTTCTTCTTGTACATCTCCCTAACGCCGTAGATGACATACTGATGCTTCTTCCCCCCAGGCTTACATAGCCAGTCTGAAAGTCCAGGATTTCTCTCCACCTCCTTCCCCCCCGCCCCAATCTGATCTCCTATGGGACTCCGCTTTCTTCTGGATTGCAAAGTTCTTGCCTTTTGCTTCAAGAACGCAAGTGTTGCTGGTGTCCCGTATTCTAACGCTTTGTCTAATCAGTCAGTAGTAGCTGGTCAGGATTCTGTTTTCCATCTTGTTGCATGAAGGATCCTAGCAGCTGCTTTTGCCATGGATTGAACAAAGTAGCTAGACGTGTGGAGGAGTTTTCTTGTTCTGTTTCCTTACGTCCAAATTGTATACTGTGCTAATTGCCCTTTCAATCTCTTTTGCCTCTCCTCATGAATCATATTCCAGCATTCCCAGGCTTTCTAGCAAGTCCTCCAGATGCGAAAAAACCATGCATCTGTCTCCTGCTGTTCCCAGCATTGGCTGATAGGAGTTCTTGCCATTCCTGCTCTACCTTGGGAAGCAGCAAGCTACCTAAAAAGCATCTTATCCCCGTTTTCTGTTAACATCTGACATTCAGTGTCCCCACAATGACTCCCACTGGGCCAGGCTTCTCTTCTTTCCAAGGCTTCAAGCCCATTGTGGCGCGCAGTCTTTAACTTGTCAACTTCTGGAGTCACCCTGCAATAACGATATGTTTTGAATGGCCCGCTAGCAAATGAGAATAAGCAGGCCTCCTACAGTCACTGGTTATTCCCTTGTAGAGCCTGCTGGAGGTTAAATTAGCCAAGCTACAGTCTTCCCTTCAGCCTTAATAATTTGCCGTTCCTTCCCCTCTCCAAAATTACACTGTCTCATTCTGTTTTTTTTCTTTTGAAGTTTGCGTATCGAAGGCATTGGCCAAAGCGATGGGCTTGGTCTCTTTTGACACTGAAACGATATGTTTAGCAAGCAGCCTCAAGCTTTACTCTTGATCTTTCCTCTGGATCATTCTCAGCAGTTTTTTTTTTTAAATCCTCAGTCCTTATGAATGGCTTCCTTAGGGTCCATTCTCTCTGTTTTCACACTGCTTCCTTCCTTGAGGGTCCGGAATCCAGTCCATACTCTCAACCGGTGCTGCCGCTGGTTTGTAGGACTTCATATGCGAAGCTGCAAGGCAACTCCTAGTCCTCTTCGGCCCCTTATTTCTCCTCCCGACGCACCGTTCGGATTGCGGTTCCGTCCCTAGTTCAGCCAGGAACCTAACCGCATATCCCTGGTTGGTGCCCATGCCTAGGGGATGGTTTGAGTGGGGCAGGGAGTGGTGTGAATGGAGTGGTGTGTGTGTGTGTGTGTGTGTGTGTGAGGAGGGGCTCCCTTAGTTAAGGTATGAAGGGGAGGTAGTGCACAGGTTGAAATAGATGTACTCGGGCTTGCAGCCGCCAGTTGATGCTGGCCAACCGAAGGCAGTGGAGGAGCCTGGAGGATGCCGGTGGAGGGTAGGGCAGGAGCCGTCCCTGCTTACCACGGGTTTTCCTTGTAGGGATACCCCGGGGGAGTTTTGATGAGGTTCTCCTGCAAGCCCTCAAGGGAGTCGTGGCCACTGAAAGAGGTGAGCGATGTTCCCCAACTCCTTCGCTTGCCTCTCTGCCCCTCCTGGTCCCCAGTGGGTGGGTTGGGCAAGGAGGGCTTGTGACCTGTATGCCAGCAACGGGGAAGGCAGTGTCTGGGAGAGCTAAACCTTTCGGCTCACTGTGTGCTCTTTCGGGAAGTGGGAAGGGGAGCGGGCTGAGGTGGAAGGGGCCCTGAGTTCTCAGACTGGCCTTGTAGACTTGTTGTCTGTTTCTTCAGCAGACTGAGGAAGCTTGCAGATCGAGGCCATCCAAAGAGGAGGAGAGCTGACCGGGAGAGGAGGGCCACGTGCGAAGAGACGGGGGAGCATCCAGAAGGCAAGTTCTTCCGCGGAAGCGGAAGGGCTTGCTAAGCAGGGGGCACCAGGCGACCCGAAGCCTGGCGTGATGCCACGCCTGAAGCTCCTGATGACGTTGGCTGGCAGAAGCTGGCGGCAGTCGGCCGGGGGGTGGGGGTGGGCATCAGTGGCAGGTAGCTGGGGGGAGGGGGTTGCGTAGGGATGCAGAGTGAGAGTGTGAGTGAGCGAGTGAGTGAGTGCAACCCTGCGTGCCCATCCGTTCCGACGGACAGGGACCAAACGCCCATTCGTTTCGACGGACAGGGCTTGAGTGCCCATCTGCTGCGGCGGACAGGGCTTGAGCGCTCCTCTGTCTGGACGGACAGGGCTTGCGAGCCCATCCGTTCGCAGGGACAGAGTTTGAGTGCCAGTCCACACAGATGAACGGAGCACAGTGCCCGACCCTTCAGATGGCCGGAGCACGGGTGCACGTCCCCTGAAGTGGACGCAGCTGGGGTGCCCGTCCCTTCGCAGGGACGGAGCCGGGGGCCTCGTCCCTTCGTGTGGACTGAGGTGGGGTGCCCGTTCTTTCTGGTGGACAGAACGTGTGTGTGTGTGTGTGTCAGTGTGTGTGTGTGTGTGGACGGAGAGTGAATGCGAGGGGTAGGCATGGGCACCAAGCGGCTCACCAACTGAAGTTCATGACGATTTTTAGCCTGCCGTCACAAACTTCCATGAACTTTTCAAGAATTGGTGGCGGTTCGTGTTTTGAGCAGAGAGCAGGGCTTTAAAGGCACTCAGGGCCGTCCCCTTAAACCTCTGCTTTCTTTTTTTGTCCCGTGCCGCTGTTTTTCGCGGCCTCCCCGGGGACGGGAACGCAGGGGCCGAAAGGGACTCCGAGCCCTTTTCTTTTTTTACTGGACCGTTTTGGTTCAGTAAAGAGAGAAATGCTACAGCTTGCATATTACAGGACTACTATTCCAAGATAGGGAAAAAACAACAAAACACACACACATCAGGCTGCCATTTCCCTATGCTTCTCTTCTTCTTGTACATCTCCCTAACGCCGTAGATGACATACTGATGCTTCTTCCCCCCAGGCTTACATAGCCAGTCTGAAAGTCCAGGATTTCTCTCCACCTCCTTCCCCCCCGCCCCAATCTGATCTCCTATGGGACTCCGCTTTCTTCTGGATTGCAAAGTTCTTGCCTTTTGCTTCAAGAACGCAAGTGTTGCTGGTGTCCCGTATTCTAACGCTTTGTCTAATCAGTCAGTAGTAGCTGGTCAGGATTCTGTTTTCCATCTTGTTGCATGAAGGATCCTAGCAGCTGCTTTTGCCATGGATTGAACAAAGTAGCTAGACGTGTGGAGGAGTTTTCTTGTTCTGTTTCCTTATGTCCATATTGTATACTGTGCTAATTGCCCTTTCAATCTCTTTTGCCTCTCCTCATGAATCATATTCCAGCATTCCCAGGCTTTCTAGCAAGTCCTCCAGATGCGAAAAAACCATGCATCTGTCTCCTGCCGTTCCCAGCATTGGCTGATAGGAGTTTTTGCCATTCCTGCTCTACCTTGGGAAGCAGCAAGCTACCTAAAAAGCATCTTATCCCCGTTTTCTGTTAACATCTGACATTCAGTGTCCCCACAATGACTCCCACTGGGCCAGGCTTCTCTTCTTTCCAAGGCTTCAAGCCCATTGTGGCGCGCAGTCTTTAACTTGTCAACTTCTGGAGTCACCCTGCAATAACGATATGTTTTGAATGGCCCGCTAGCAAATGAGAATAAGCAGGCCTCCTACAGTCACTGGTTATTCCCTTGTAGAGCCTGCTGGAGGTTAAATTAGCCAAGCTACAGTCTTCCCTTCAGCCTTAATAATTTGCCGTTCCTTCCCCTCTCCAAAATTACACTGTCTCATTCTGTTTTTTTTCTTTTGAAGTTTGCGTATCGAAGGCATTGGCCAAAGCGATGGGCTTGGTCTCTTTTGACACTGAAACGATATGTTTAGCAAGCAGTCTCAAGCTTTACTCTTGATCTTTCCTCTGGATCATTCTCAGCAGTTTTTTTTTTTAAATCCTCAGTCCTTATGAATGGCTTCCTTAGGGTCCATTCTCTCTGTTTTCACACTGCTTCCTTCCTTGAGGGTCCGGAATCCAGTCCGTACTCTCAACCGGTGCTGCCGCTGGTTTGTAGGACTTCATATGCGAAGCTGCAAGGCAACTCCTAGTCCTCTTCGGCCCCTTATTTCTCCTCCCGACGCACCGTTCGGATTGCGGTTCCGTCCCTAGTTCAGCCAGGAACCTAACCGCATATCCCTGGTTGGTGCCCATGCCTAGGGGATGGTTTGAGTGGGGCAGGGAGTGGTGTGAATGGAGTGGTGTGTGTGTGTGTGTGTGTGTGTGAGGAGGGGCTCCCTTAGTTAAGGTATGAAGGGGAGGTAGTGCACAGGTTGAAATAGATGTACTCGGGCTTGCAGCCGCCAGTTGATGCTGGCCAACCGAAGGCAGTGGAGGAGCCTGGAGGATGCCGGTGGAGGGTAGGGCAGGAGCCGTCCCTGCTTACCACGGGTTTTCCTTGTAGGGATACCCCGGGGGAGTTTTGATGAGGTTCTCCTGCAAGCCCTCAAGGGAGTCGTGGCCACTGAAAGAGGTGAGCGATGTTCCCCAACTCCTTCGCTTGCCTCTCTGCCCCTCCTGGTTCCCAGTGGGTGGGTTGGGCAAGGAGGGCTTGTGACCTGTGTGCCAGCAACGGGGAAGGC
The DNA here is from genome assembly GCF_049243985.1 of Paroedura picta. NCBI lineage: Eukaryota > Metazoa > Chordata > Lepidosauria > Squamata > Gekkonidae > Paroedura > Paroedura picta. The sequence continues at coordinate 53,433,758 of NC_135380.1, read as the reverse complement.
AGTGTCTGGGAGAGCTAAACCTTTTGGCTCACTGTGTGCTCTTTCGGGAAGTGGGAAGGGGAGCGGGCTGAGGTGGAAGGGGCCCTGAGTTCTCAGACTGGCCTTGTAGACTTGTTGTCTGTTTCTTCAGCAGACTGAGGAAGCTTGCAGATCGAGGCCATCCAAAGAGGAGGAGAGCTGACCGGGAGAGGAGGGCCACGTGCGAAGAGACGGGGGAGCATCCAGAAGGCAAGTTCTTCCGCGGAAGCGGAAGGGCTTGCTAAGCAGGGGGCACCAGGCGACCCGAAGCCTGGCGTGATGCCACGCCTGAAGCTCCTGATGACGTTGGCTGGCAGAAGCTGGCGGCAGTCGGCCGGGGGGTGGGGGTGGGCATCAGTGGCAGGTAGCTGGGGGGAGGGGGTTGCGTAGGGATGCAGAGTGAGAGTGTGAGTGAGCGAGTGAGTGAGTGCAACCCTGCGTGCCCATCCGTTCCGACGGACAGGGACCAAACGCCCATTCGTTTCGACGGACAGGGCTTGAGTGCCCATCTGCTGCGGCGGACAGGGCTTGAGCGCTCCTCTGTCTGGACGGACAGGGCTTGCGAGCCCATCCGTTCGCAGGGACAGAGTTTGAGTGCCAGTCCACACAGATGAACGGAGCACAGTGCCCGACCCTTCAGATGGCCGGAGCACGGGTGCACGTCCCCTGAAGTGGACGCAGCTGAGGTGCCCGTCCCTTCGCAGGGACGGAGCCGGGGGCCTCGTCCCTTCGTGTGGACTGAGGTGGGGTGCCCGTTCTTTCTGGTGGACAGAACGTGTGTGTGTGTGTGTGTCAGTGTGTGTGTGTGTGTGGACGGAGAGTGAATGCGAGGGGTAGGCATGGGCACCAAGCGGCTCACCAACTGAAGTTCATGACGATTTTTAGCCTGCCGTCACAAACTTCCATGAACTTTTCAAGAATTGGTGGCGGTTCGTGTTTTGAGCAGAGAGCAGGGCTTTAAAGGCACTCAGGGCCGTCCCCTTAAACCTCTGCTTTCTTTTTTTGTCCCGTGCCGCTGTTTTTCGCGGCCTCCCCGGGGACGGGAACGCAGGGGCCGAAAGGGACTCCGAGCCCTTTTCTTTTTTTACTGGACCGTTTTGGTTCAGTAAAGAGAGAAATGCTACAGCTTGCATATTACAGGACTACTATTCCAAGATAGGGAAAAAACAACAAAACACACACACATCAGGCTGCCATTTCCCTATGCTTCTCTTCTTCTTGTACATCTCCCTAACGCCGTAGATGACATACTGATGCTTCTTCCCCCCAGGCTTACATAGCCAGTCTGAAAGTCCAGGATTTCTCTCCACCTCCTTCCCCCCCGCCCCAATCTGATCTCCTATGGGACTCCGCTTTCTTCTGGATTGCAAAGTTCTTGCCTTTTGCTTCAAGAACGCAAGTGTTCCTGGTGTCCCGTATTCTAACGCTTTGTCTAATCAGTCAGTAGTAGCTGGTCAGGATTCTGTTTTCCATCTTGTTGCATGAAGGATCCTAGCAGCTGCTTTTGCCATGGATTGAACAAAGTAGCTAGACGTGTGGAGGAGTTTTCTTGTTCTGTTTCCTTATGTCCATATTGTATACTGTGCTAATTGCCCTTTCAATCTCTTTTGCCTCTCCTCATGAATCATATTCCAGCATTCCCAGGCTTTCTAGCAAGTCCTCCAGATGCGAAAAAACCATGCATCTGTCTCCTGCCGTTCCCAGCATTGGCTGATAGGAGTTTTTGCCATTCCTGCTCTACCTTGGGAAGCAGCAAGCTACCTAAAAAGCATCTTATCCCCGTTTTCTGTTAACATCTGACATTCAGTGTCCCCACAATGACTCCCACTGGGCCAGGCTTCTCTTCTTTCCAAGGCTTCAAGCCCATTGTGGCGCGCAGTCTTTAACTTGTCAACTTCTGGAGTCACCCTGCAATAACGATATGTTTTGAATGGCCCGCTAGCAAATGAGAATAAGCAGGCCTCCTACAGTCACTGGTTATTCCCTTGTAGAGCCTGCTGGAGGTTAAATTAGCCAAGCTACAGTCTTCCCTTCAGCCTTAATAATTTGCCGTTCCTTCCCCTCTCCAAAATTACACTGTCTCATTCTGTTTTTTTTCTTTTGAAGTTTGCGTATCGAAGGCATTGGCCAAAGCGATGGGCTTGGTCTCTTTTGACACTGAAACGATATGTTTAGCAAGCAGTCTCAAGCTTTACTCTTGATCTTTCCTCTGGATCATTCTCAGCAGTTTTTTTTTAAAAATCCTCAGTCCTTATGAATGGCTTCCTTAGGGTCCATTCTCTCTGTTTTCACACTGCTTCCTTCCTTGAGGGTCCGGAATCCAGTCCGTACTCTCAACCGGTGCTGCCGCTGGTTTGTAGGACTTCATATGCGAAGCTGCAAGGCAACTCCTAGTCCTCTTCGGCCCCTTATTTCTCCTCCCGACGCACCGTTCGGATTGCGGTTCCGTCCCTAGTTCAGCCAGGAACCTAACCGCATATCCCTGGTTGGTGCCCATGCCTAGGGGATGGTTTGAGTGGGGCAGGGAGTGGTGTGAATGGAGTGGTGTGTGTGTGTGTGTGTGTGTGTGTGTGTGTGTGAGGAGGGGCTCCCTTAGTTAAGGTATGAAGGGGAGGTAGTGCACAGGTTGAAATAGATGTACTCGGGCTTGCAGCCGCCAGTTGATGCTGGCCAACCGAAGGCAGTGGAGGAGCCTGGAGGATGCCGGTGGAGGGTAGGGCAGGAGCCGTCCCTGCTTACCACGGGTTTTCCTTGTAGGGATACCCCGGGGGAGTTTTGATGAGGTTCTCCTGCAAGCCCTCAAGGGAGTCGTGGCCACTGAAAGAGGTGAGCGATGTTCCCCAACTCCTTCGCTTGCCTCTCTGCCCCTCCTGGTTCCCAGTGGGTGGGTTGGGCAAGGAGGGCTTGTGACCTGTATGCCAGCAACGGGGAAGGCAGTGTCTGGGAGAGCTAAACTTTTTGGCTCACTGTGTGCTCTTTCGGGAAGTGGGAAGGGGAGCGGGCTGAGGTGGAAGGGGCCCTGAGTTCTCAGACTGGCCTTGTAGACTTGTTGTCTGTTTCTTCAGCAGACTGAGGAAGCTTGCAGATCGAGGCCATCCAAAGAGGAGGAGAGCTGACCGGGAGAGGAGGGCCACGTGCGAAGAGACGGGGGAGCATCCAGAAGGCAAGTTCTTCCACGGAAGCGGAAGGGCTTGCTAAGCAGGGGGCACCAGGCGACCCGAAGCCTGGCGTGATGCCACGCCTGAAGCTCCTGATGACGTTGGCTGGCAGAAGCTGGCGGCAGTCGGCCGGGGGTGGGGGTGGGCATCAGTGGCAGGTAGCTGGGGGGAGGGGGTTGCGTAGGGATGCAGAGTGAGAGTGTGAGTGAGCGAGTGAGTGAGTGCAGCCCTGCGTGCCCATCCGTTCCGACGGACAGGGACCAAACGCCCATTCGTTTCGACGGACAGGGCTTGAGTGCCCATCTGCTGCGGCGGACAGGGCTTGAGCGCTCCTCTGTCTGGACGGACAGGGCTTGCGAGCCCATCCGTTCGCAGGGACAGAGTTTGAGTGCCAGTCCACACAGATGAACGGAGCACAGTGCCCGACCCTTCAGATGGCCGGAGCACGGGTGCACGTCCCCTGAAGTGGACGCAGCTGGGGTGCCCGTCCCTTCGCAGGGACGGAGCCGGGGGCCTCGTCCCTTCGTGTGGACTGAGGTGGGGTGCCCGTTCTTTCTGGTGGACAGAACGTGTGTGTGTGTGTGTGTCAGTGTGTGTGTGTGTGTGGACGGAGAGTGAATGCGAGGGGTAGGCATGGGCACCAAGCGGCTCACCAACTGAAGTTCATGACGATTTTTAGCCTGCCGTCACAAACTTCCATGAACTTTTCAAGAATTGGTGGCGGTTCGTGTTTTGAGCAGAGAGCAGGGCTTTAAAGGCACTCAGGGCCGTCCCCTTAAACCTCTGCTTTCTTTTTTTGTCCCGTGCCGCTGTTTTTCGCGGCCTCCCCGGGGACGGGAACGCAGGGGCCGAAAGGGACTCCGAGCCCTTTTCTTTTTTTACTGGACCGTTTTGGTTCAGTAAAGAGAGAAATGCTACAGCTTGCATATTACAGGACTACTATTCCAAGATAGGGAAAAAACAACAAAACACACACACATCAGGCTGCCATTTCCCTATGCTTCTCTTCTTCTTGTACATCTCCCTAACGCCGTAGATGACATACTGATGCTTCTTCCCCCCAGGCTTACATAGCCAGTCTGAAAGTCCAGGATTTCTCTCCACCTCCTTCCCCCCCGCCCCAATCTGATCTCCTATGGGACTCCGCTTTCTTCTGGATTGCAAAGTTCTTGCCTTTTGCTTCAAGAACGCAAGTGTTCCTGGTGTCCCGTATTCTAACGCTTTGTCTAATCAGTCAGTAGTAGCTGGTCAGGATTCTGTTTTCCATCTTGTTGCATGAAGGATCCTAGCAGCTGCTTTTGCCATGGATTGAACAAAGTAGCTAGACGTGAGGAGGAGTTTTCTTGTTCTGTTTCCTTATGTCCATATTGTATACTGTGCTAATTGCCCTTTCAATCTCTTTTGCCTCTCCTCATGAATCATATTCCAGCATTCCCAGGCTTTCTAGCAAGTCCTCCAGATGCGAAAAAACCATGCATCTGTCTCCTGCCGTTCCCAGCATTGGCTGATAGGAGTTTTTGCCATTCCTGCTCTACCTTGGGAAGCAGCAAGCTACCTAAAAAGCATCTTATCCCCGTTTTCTGTTAACATCTGACATTCAGTGTCCCCACAATGACTCCCACTGGGCCAGGCTTCTCTTCTTTCCAAGGCTTCAAGCCCATTGTGGCGCGCAGTCTTTAACTTGTCAACTTCTGGAGTCACCCTGCAATAACGATATGTTTTGAATGGCCCGCTAGCAAATGAGAATAAGCAGGCCTCCTACAGTCACTGGTTATTCCCTTGTAGAGCCTGCTGGAGGTTAAATTAGCCAAGCTACAGTCTTCCCTTCAGCCTTAATAATTTGCCGTTCCTTCCCCTCTCCAAAATTACACTGTCTCATTCTGTTTTTTTTCTTTTGAAGTTTGCGTATCGAAGGCATTGGCCAAAGCGATGGGCTTGGTCTCTTTTGACACTGAAACGATATGTTTAGCAAGCAGTCTCAAGCTTTACTCTTGATCTTTCCTCTGGATCATTCTCAGCAGTTTTTTTTTTTAAAATCCTCAGTCCTTATGAATGGCTTCCTTAGGGTCCATTCTCTCTGTTTTCACACTGCTTCCTTCCTTGAGGGTCCGGAAACCAGTCCGTACTCTCAACCGGTGCTGCCGCTGGTTTGTAGGACTTCATATGCGAAGCTGCAAGGCAACTCCTAGTCCTCTTCGGCCCCTTATTTCTCCTCCCGACGCACCGTTCGGATTGCGGTTCCGTCCCTAGTTCAGCCAGGAACCTAACCGCATATCCCTGGTTGGTGCCCATGCCTAGGGGATGGTTTGAGTGGGGCAGGGAGTGGTGTGAATGGAGTGGTGTGTGTGTGTGTGTGTGTGTGTGTGTGTGTGAGGAGGGGCTCCCTTAGTTAAGGTATGAAGGGGAGGTAGTGCACAGGTTGAAATAGATGTACTCGGGCTTGCAGCCGCCAGTTGATGCTGGCCAACCGAAGGCAGTGGAGGAGCCTGGAGGATGCCGGTGGAGGGTAGGGCAGGAGCCGTCCCTGCTTACCACGGGTTTTCCTTGTAGGGATACCCCGGGGGAGTTTTGATGAGGTTCTCCTGCAAGCCCTCAAGGGAGTCGTGGCCACTGAAAGAGGTGAGCGATGTTCCCCAACTCCTTCGCTTGCCTCTCTGCCCCTCCTGGTTCCCAGTGGGTGGGTTGGGCAAGGAGGGCTTGTGACCTGTATGCCAGCAACGGGGAAGGCAGTGTCTGGGAGAGCTAAACCTTTTGGCTCACTGTGTGCTCTTTCAGGAAGTGGGAAGGGGAGCGGGCTGAGGTGGAAGGGGCCCTGAGTTCTCAGACTGGCCTTGTAGACTTGTTGTCTGTTTCTTCAGCAGACTGAGGAAGCTTGCAGATCGAGGCCATCCAAAGAGGAGGAGAGCTGACCGGGAGAGGAGGGCCACGTGCGAAGAGACGGGGGAGCATCCAGAAGGCAAGTTCTTCCGCGGAAGCGGAAGGGCTTGCTAAGCAGGGGGCACCAGGCGACCCGAAGCCTGGCGTGATGCCACGCCTGAAGCTCCTGATGACGTTGGCTGGCAGAAGCTGGCGGCAGTCGGCCGGGGGGTGGGGGTGGGCATCAGTGGCAGGTAGCTGGGGGGAGGGGGTTGCGTAGGGATGCAGAGTGAGAGTGTGAGTGAGCGAGTGAGTGAGTGCAACCCTGCGTGCCCATCCGTTCCGACGGACAGGGACCAAACGCCCATTCGTTTCGACGGACAGGGCTTGAGTGCCCATCTGCTGCGACGGACAGGGCTTGAGCGCTCCTCTGTCTGGACGGACAGGGCTTGCGAGCCCATCCGTTCGCAGGGACAGAGTTTGAGTGCCAGTCCACACAGATGAACGGAGCACAGTGCCCGACCCTTCAGATGGCCGGAGCACGGGTGCACGTCCCCTGAAGTGGACGCAGCTGGGGTGCCCGTCCCTTCGCAGGGACGGAGCCGGGGGCCTCGTCCCTTCGTGTGGACTGAGGTGGGGTGCCCGTTCTTTCTGGTGGACAGAACGTGTGTGTGTGTGTGTGTCAGTGTGTGTGTGTGTGTGGACGGAGAGTGAATGCGAGGGGTAGGCATGGGCACCAAGCGGCTCACCAACTGAAGTTCATGACGATTTTTAGCCTGCCGTCACAAACTTCCATGAACTTTTCAAGAATTGGTGGCGGTTCGTGTTTTGAGCAGAGAGCAGGGCTTTAAAGGCACTCAGGGCCGTCCCCTTAAACCTCTGCTTTCTTTTTTTGTCCCGTGCCGCTGTATTTCGCGGCCTCCCCGGGGACGGGAACGCAGGGGCCGAAAGGGACTCCGAGCCCTTTTCTTTTTTTACTGGACCGTTTTGGTTCAGTAAAGAGAGAAATGCTACAGCTTGCATATTACAGGACTACTATTCCAAGATAGGGAAAAAACAACAAAACACACACACATCAGGCTGCCATTTCCCTATGCTTCTCTTCTTCTTGTACATCTCCCTAACGCCGTAGATGACATACTGATGCTTCTTCCCCCCAGGCTTACATAGCCAGTCTGAAAGTCCAGGATTTCTCTCCACCTCCTTCCCCCCCGCCCCAATCTGATCTCCTATGGGACTCCGCTTTCTTCTGGATTGCAAAGTTCTTGCCTTTTGCTTCAAGAACGCAAGTGTTCCTGGTGTCCCGTATTCTAACGCTTTGTCTAATCAGTCAGTAGTAGCTGGTCAGGATTCTGTTTTCCATCTTGTTGCATGAAGGATCCTAGCAGCTGCTTTTGCCATGGATTGAACAAAGTAGCTAGACGTGTGGAGGAGTTTTCTTGTTCTGTTTCCTTATGTCCATATTGTATACTGTGCTAATTGCCCTTTCAATCTCTTTTGCCTCTCCTCATGAATCATATTCCAGCATTCCCAGGCTTTCTAGCAAGTCCTCCAGGTGCGAAAAAACCATGCATCTGTCTCCTGCCGTTCCCAGCATTGGCTGATAGGAGTTTTTGCCATTCCTGCTCTACCTTGGGAAGCAGCAAGCTACCTAAAAAGCATCTTATCCCCGTTTTCTGTTAACATCTGACATTCAGTGTCCCCACAATGACTCCCACTGGGCCAGGCTTCTCTTCTTTCCAAGGCTTCAAGCCACTTGTGGCGCGCAGTCTTTAACTTGTCAACTTCTGGAGTCACCCTGCAATAACGATATGTTTTGAATGGCCCGCTAGCAAATGAGAATAAGCAGGCCTCCTACAGTCACTGGTTATTCCCTTGTAGAGCCTGCTGGAGGTTAAATTAGCCAAGCTACAGTCTTCCCTTCAGCCTTAATAATTTGCCGTTCCTTCCCCTCTCCAAAATTACACTGTCTCATTCTGTTTTTTTTCTTTTGAAGTTTGCGTATCGAAGGCATTGGCCAAAGCGATGGGCTTGGTCTCTTTTGACACTGAAACGATATGTTTAGCAAGCAGTCTCAAGCTTTACTCTTGATCTTTCCTCTGGATCATTCTCAGCAGTTTTTTTTTTTAAATCCTCAGTCCTTATGAATGGCTTCCATAGGGTCCATTCTCTCTGTTTTCACACTGCTTCCTTCCTTGAGGGTCCGGAATCCAGTCCGTACTCTCAACCGGTGCTGCCGCTGGTTTGTAGGACTTCATATGCGAAGCTGCAAGGCAACTCCTAGTCCTCTTCGGCCCCTTATTTCTCCTCCCGACGCACCGTTCGGATTGCGGTTCCGTCCCTAGTTCAGCCAGGAACCTAACCGCATATCCCTGGTTGGTGCCCATGCCTAGGGGATGGTTTGAGTGGGGCAGGGAGTGGTGTGAATGGAGTGGTGTGTGTGTGTGTGTGTGTGTGTGCGTGTGTGAGGAGGGGCTCCCTTAGTTAAGGTATGAAGGGGAGGTAGTGCACAGGTTGAAATAGATGTACTCGGGCTTGCAGCCGCCAGTTGATGCTGGCCAACCGAAGGCAGTGGAGGAGCCTGGAGGATGCCGGTGGAGGGTAGGGCAGGAGCCGTCCCTGCTTACCACGGGTTTTCCTTGTAGGGATACCCCGGGGGAGTTTTGATGAGGTTCTCCTGCAAGCCCTCAAGGGAGTCGTGGCCACTGAAAGAGGTGAGCGATGTTCCCCAACTCCTTCGCTTGCCTCTCTGCCCCTCCTGGTTCCCAGTGGGTGGGTTGGGCAAGGAGGGCTTGTGACCTGTATGCCAGCAACGGGGAAGGCAGTGTCTGGGAGAGCTAAACCTTTTGGCTCACTGTGTGCTCTTTCGGGAAGTGGGAAGGGGAGCGGGCTGAGGTGGAAGGGGCCCTGAGTTCTCAGACTGGCCTTGTAGACTTGTTGTCTGTTTCTTTAGCAGACTGAGGAAGCTTGCAGATCGAGGCCATCCAAAGAGGAGGAGAGCTGACCGGGAGAGGAGGGCCACGTGCGAAGAGACGGGGGAGCATCCAGAAGGCAAGTTCTTCCGCGGAAGCGGAAGGGCTTGCTAAGCAGGGGGCACCAGGCGACCCGAAGCCTGGCGTGATGCCACGCCTGAAGCTCCTGATGACGTTGGCTGGCAGAAGCTGGCGGCAGTCGGCCGGGGGGTGGGGGTGGGCATCAGTGGCAGGTAGCTGGGGGGAGGGGGTTGCGTAGGGATGCAGAGTGAGAGTGTGAGTGAGCGAGTGAGTGAGTGCAACCCTGCGTGCCCATCCGTTCCGACGGACAGGGACCAAACGCCCATTCGTTTCGACGGACAGGGCTTGAGTGCCCATCTGCTGCGGCGGACAGGGCTTGAGCGCTCCTCTGTCTGGACGGACAGGGCTTGCGAGCCCATCCGTTCGCAGGGACAGAGTTTGAGTGCCAGTCCACACAGATGAACGGAGCACAGTGCCCGACCCTTCAGATGGCCGGAGCACGGGTGCACGTCCCCTGAAGTGGACGCAGCTGGGGTGCCCGTCCCTTCGCAGGGACGGAGCCGGGGGCCTCGTCCCTTCGTGTGGACTGAGGTGGGGTGCCCGTTCTTTCTGGTGGACAGAACGTGTGTGTGTGTGTGTGTCAGTGTGTGTGTGTGTGTGGACGGAGAGTGAATGCGAGGGGTAGGCATGGGCACCAAGCGGCTCACCAACTGAAGTTCATGACGATTTTTAGCCTGCCGTCACAAACTTCCATGAACTTTTCAAGAATTGGTGGCGGTTCGTGTTTTGAGCAGAGAGCAGGGCTTTAAAGGCACTCAGGGCCGTCCCCTTAAACCTCTGCTTTCTTTTTTTGTCCCGTGCCGCTGTTTTTCGCGGCCTCCCCGGGGACGGGAACGCAGGGGCCGAAAGGGACTCCGAGCCCTTTTCTTTTTTTACTGGACCGTTTTGGTTCAGTAAAGAGAGAAATGCTACAGCTTGCATATTACAGGACTACTATTCCAAGATAGGGAAAAAACAACAAAACACACACACATCAGGCTGCCATTTCCCTATGCTTCTCTTCTTCTTGTACATCTCCCTAACGCCGTAGATGACATACTGATGCTTCTTCCCCCCAGGCTTACATAGCCAGTCTGAAAGTCCAGGATTTCTCTCCACCTCCTTCCCCCCCGCCCCAATCTGATCTCCTATGGGACTCCGCTTTCTTCTGGATTGCAAAGTTCTTGCCTTTTGCTTCAAGAACGCAAGTGTTCCTGGTGTCCCGTATTCTAACGCTTTGTCTAATCAGTCAGTAGTAGCTGGTCAGGATTCTGTTTTCCATCTTGTTGCATGAAGGATCCTAGCAGCTGCTTTTGCCATGGATTGAACAAAGTAGCTAGACGTGAGGAGGAGTTTTCTTGTTCTGTTTCCTTATGTCCATATTGTATACTGTGCTAATTGCCCTTTCAATCTCTTTTGCCTCTCCTCATGAATCATATTCCAGCATTCCCAGGCTTTCTAGCAAGTCCTCCAGATGCGAAAAAACCATGCATCTGTCTCCTGCCGTTCCCAGCATTGGCTGATAGGAGTTTTTGCCATTCCTGCTCTACCTTGGGAAGCAGCAAGCTACCTAAAAAGCATCTTATCCCCGTTTTCTGTTAACATCTGACATTCAGTGTCCCCACAATGACTCCCACTGGGCCAGGCTTCTCTTCTTTCCAAGGCTTCAAGCCCATTGTGGCGCGCAGTCTTTAACTTGTCAACTTCTGGAGTCACCCTGCAATAACGATATGTTTTGAATGGCCCGCTAGCAAATGAGAATAAGCAGGCCTCCTACAGTCACTGGTTATTCCCTTGTAGAGCCTGCTGGAGGTTAAATTAGCCAAGCTACAGTCTTCCCTTCAGCCTTAATAATTTGCCGTTCCTTCCCCTCTCCAAAATTACACTGTCTCATTCTGTTTTTTTTCTTTTGAAGTTTGCGTATCGAAGGCATTGGCCAAAGCGATGGGCTTGGTCTCTTTTGACACTGAAACGATATGTTTAGCAAGCAGTCTCAAGCTTTACTCTTGATCTTTCCTCTGGATCATTCTCAGCAGTTTTTTTTTTTAAAATCCTCAGTCCTTATGAATGGCTTCCTTAGGGTCCATTCTCTCTGTTTTCACACTGCTTCCTTCCTTGAGGGTCCGGAAACCAGTCCGTACTCTCAACCGGTGCTGCCGCTGGTTTGTAGGACTTCATATGCGAAGCTGCAAGGCAACTCCTAGTCCTCTTCGGCCCCTTATTTCTCCTCCCGACGCACCGTTCGGATTGCGGTTCCGTCCCTAGTTCAGCCAGGAACCTAACCGCATATCCCTGGTTGGTGCCCATGCCTAGGGGATGGTTTGAGTGGGGCAGGGAGTGGTGTGAATGGAGTGGTGTGTGTGTGTGTGTGTGTGTGTGTGTGTGTGTGAGGAGGGGCTCCCTTAGTTAAGGTATGAAGGGGAGGTAGTGCACAGGTTGAAATAGATGTACTCGGGCTTGCAGCCGCCAGTTGATGCTGGCCAACCGAAGGCAGTGGAGGAGCCTGGAGGATGCCGGTGGAGGGTAGGGCAGGAGCCGTCCCTGCTTACCACGGGTTTTCCTTGTAGGGATACCCCGGGGGAGTTTTGATGAGGTTCTCCTGCAAGCCCTCAAGGGAGTCGTGGCCACTGAAAGAGGTGAGCGATGTTCCCCAACTCCTTCGCTTGCCTCTCTGCCCCTCCTGGTTCCCAGTGGGTGGGTTGGGCAAGGAGGGCTTGTGACCTGTATGCCAGCAACGGGGAAGGCAGTGTCTGGGAGAGCTAAACCTTTTGGCTCACTGTGTGCTCTTTCAGGAAGTGGGAAGGGGAGCGGGCTGAGGTGGAAGGGGCCCTGAGTTCTCAGACTGGCCTTGTAGACTTGTTGTCTGTTTCTTCAGCAGACTGAGGAAGCTTGCAGATCGAGGCCATCCAAAGAGGAGGAGAGCTGACCGGGAGAGGAGGGCCACGTGCGAAGAGACGGGGGAGCATCCAGAAGGCAAGTTCTTCCGCGGAAGCGGAAGGGCTTGCTAAGCAGGGGGCACCAGGCGACCCGAAGCCTGGCGTGATGCCACGCCTGAAGCTCCTGATGACGTTGGCTGGCAGAAGCTGGCGGCAGTCGGCCGGGGGGTGGGGGTGGGCATCAGTGGCAGGTAGCTGGGGGGAGGGGGTTGCGTAGGGATGCAGAGTGAGAGTGTGAGTGAGCGAGTGAGTGAGTGCAACCCTGCGTGCCCATCCGTTCCGACGGACAGGGACCAAACGCCCATTCGTTTCGACGGACAGGGCTTGAGTGCCCATCTGCTGCGGCGGACAGGGCTTGAGCGCTCCTCTGTCTGGACGGACAGGGCTTGCGAGCCCATCCGTTCGCAGGGACAGAGTTTGAGTGCCAGTCCACACAGATGAACGGAGCACAGTGCCCGACCCTTCAGATGGCCGGAGCACGGGTGCACGTCCCCTGAAGTGGACGCAGCTGGGGTGCCCGTCCCTTCGCAGGGACGGAGCCGGGGGCCTCGTCCCTTCGTGTGGACTGAGGTGGGGTGCCCGTTCTTTCTGGTGGACAGAACGTGTGTGTGTGTGTGTGTCAGTGTGTGTGTGTGTGTGGACGGAGAGTGAATGCGAGGGGTAGGCATGGGCACCAAGCGGCTCACCAACTGAAGTTCATGACGATTTTTAGCCTGCCGTCACAAACTTCCATGAACTTTTCAAGAATTGGTGGCGGTTCGTGTTTTGAGCAGAGAGCAGGGCTTTAAAGGCACTCAGGGCCGTCCCCTTAAACCTCTGCTTTCTTTTTTTGTCCCGTGCCGCTGTTTTTCGCGGCCTCCCCGGGGACGGGAACGCAGGGGCCGAAAGGGACTCCGAGCCCTTTTCTTTTTTTACTGGACCGTTTTGGTTCAGTAAAGAGAGAAATGCTACAGCTTGCATATTACAGGACTACTATTCCAAGATAGGGAAAAAACAACAAAACACACACACATCAGGCTGCCATTTCCCTATGCTTCTCTTCTTCTTGTACATCTCCCTAACGCCGTAGATGACATACTGATGCTTCTTCCCCCCAGGCTTACATAGCCAGTCTGAAAGTCCAGGATTTCTCTCCACCTCCTTCCCCCCCGCCCCAATCTGATCTCCTATGGGACTCCGCTTTCTTCTGGATTGCAAAGTTCTTGCCTTTTGCTTCAAGAACGCAAGTGTTCCTGGTGTCCCGTATTCTAACGCTTTGTCTAATCAGTCAGTAGTAGCTGGTCAGGATTCTGTTTTCCATCTTGTTGCATGAAGGATCCTAGCAGCTGCTTTTGCCATGGATTGAACAAAGTAGCTAGACGTGAGGAGGAGTTTTCTTGTTCTGTTTCCTTATGTCCATATTGTATACTGTGCTAATTGCCCTTTCAATCTCTTTTGCCTCTCCTCATGAATCATATTCCAGCATTCCCAGGCTTTCTAGCAAGTCCTCCAGATGCGAAAAAACCATGCATCTGTCTCCTGCCGTTCCCAGCATTGGCTGATAGGAGTTTTTGCCATTCCTGCTCTACCTTGGGAAGCAGCAAGCTACCTAAAAAGCATCTTATCCCCGTTTTCTGTTAACATCTGACATTCAGTGTCCCCACAATGACTCCCACTGGGCCAGGCTTCTCTTCTTTCCAAGGCTTCAAGCCCATTGTGGCGCGCAGTCTTTAACTTGTCAACTTCTGGAGTCACCCTGCAATAACGATATGTTTTGAATGGCCCGCTAGCAAATGAGAATAAGCAGGCCTCCTACAGTCACTGGTTATTCCCTTGTAGAGCCTGCTGGAGGTTAAATTAGCCAAGCTACAGTCTTCCCTTCAGCCTTAATAATTTGCCGTTCCTTCCCCTCTCCAAAATTACACTGTCTCATTCTGTTTTTTTTCTTTTGAAGTTTGCGTATCGAAGGCATTGGCCAAAGCGATGGGCTTGGTCTCTTTTGACACTGAAACGATATGTTTAGCAAGCAGTCTCAAGCTTTACTCTTGATCTTTCCTCTGGATCATTCTCAGCAGTTTTTTTTTTTAAAATCCTCAGTCCTTATGAATGGCTTCCTTAGGGTCCATTCTCTCTGTTTTCACACTGCTTCCTTCCTTGAGGGTCCGGAAACCAGTCCGTACTCTCAACCGGTGCTGCCGCTGGTTTGTAGGACTTCATATGCGAAGCTGCAAGGCAACTCCTAGTCCTCTTCGGCCCCTTATTTCTCCTCCCGACGCACCGTTCGGATTGCGGTTCCGTCCCTAGTTCAGCCAGGAACCTAACCGCATATCCCTGGTTGGTGCCCATGCCTAGGGGATGGTTTGAGTGGGGCAGGGAGTGGTGTGAATGGAGTGGTGTGTGTGTGTGTGTGTGTGTGTGTGTGTGTGTGAGGAGGGGCTCCCTTAGTTAAGGTATGAAGGGGAGGTAGTGCACAGGTTGAAATAGATGTACTCGGGCTTGCAGCCGCCAGTTGATGCTGGCCAACCGAAGGCAGTGGAGGAGCCTGGAGGATGCCGGTGGAGGGTAGGGCAGGAGCCGTCCCTGCTTACCACGGGTTTTCCTTGTAGGGATACCCCGGGGGAGTTTTGATGAGGTTCTCCTGCAAGCCCTCAAGGGAGTCGTGGCCACTGAAAGAGGTGAGCGATGTTCCCCAACTCCTTCGCTTGCCTCTCTGCCCCTCCTGGTTCCCAGTGGGTGGGTTGGGCAAGGAGGGCTTGTGACCTGTATGCCAGCAACGGGGAAGGCAGTGTCTGGGAGAGCTAAACCTTTTGGCTCACTGTGTGCTCTTTCAGGAAGTGGGAAGGGGAGCGGGCTGAAGTGGAAGGGGCCCTGAGTTCTCAGACTGGCCTTGTAGACTTGTTGTCTGTTTCTTCAGCAGACTGAGGAAGCTTGCAGATCGAGGCCATCCAAAGAGGAGGAGAGCTGACCGGGAGAGGAGGGCCACGTGCGAAGAGACGGGGGAGCATCCAGAAGGCAAGTTCTTCCGCGGAAGCGGAAGGGCTTGCTAAGCAGGGGGCACCAGGCGACCCGAAGCCTGGCGTGATGCCACGCCTGAAGCTCCTGATGACGTTGGCTGGCAGAAGCTGGCGGCAGTCGGCCGGGGGGTGGGGGTGGGCATCAGTGGCAGGTAGCTGGGGGGAGGGGGTTGCGTAGGGATGCAGAGTGAGAGTGTGAGTGAGCGAGTGAGTGAGTGCAACCCTGCGTGCCCATCCGTTCCGACGGACAGGGACCAAACGCCCATTCGTTTCGACGGACAGGGCTTGAGTGCCCATCTGCTGCGACGGACAGGGCTTGAGCGCTCCTCTGTCTGGACGGACAGGGCTTGCGAGCCCATCCGTTCGCAGGGACAGAGTTTGAGTGCCAGTCCACACAGATGAACGGAGCACAGTGCCCGACCCTTCAGATGGCCGGAGCACGGGTGCACGTCCCCTGAAGTGGACGCAGCTGGGGTGCCCGTCCCTTCGCAGGGACGGAGCCGGGGGCCTCGTCCCTTCGTGTGGACTGAGGTGGGGTGCCCGTTCTTTCTGGTGGACAGAACGTGTGTGTGTGTGTGTGTCAGTGTGTGTGTGTGTGTGGACGGAGAGTGAATGCGAGGGGTAGGCATGGGCACCAAGCGGCTCACCAACTGAAGTTCATGACGATTTTTAGCCTGCCGTCACAAACTTCCATGAACTTTTCAAGAATTGGTGGCGGTTCGTGTTTTGAGCAGAGAGCAGGGCTTTAAAGGCACTCAGGGCCGTCCCCTTAAACCTCTGCTTTCTTTTTTTGTCCCGTGCCGCTGTATTTCGCGGCCTCCCCGGGGACGGGAACGCAGGGGCCGAAAGGGACTCCGAGCCCTTTTCTTTTTTTACTGGACCGTTTTGGTTCAGTAAAGAGAGAAATGCTACAGCTTGCATATTACAGGACTACTATTCCAAGATAGGGAAAAAACAACAAAACACACACACATCAGGCTGCCATTTCCCTATGCTTCTCTTCTTCTTGTACATCTCCCTAACGCCGTAGATGACATACTGATGCTTCTTCCCCCCAGGCTTACATAGCCAGTCTGAAAGTCCAGGATTTCTCTCCACCTCCTTCCCCCCCGCCCCAATCTGATCTCCTATGGGACTCCGCTTTCTTCTGGATTGCAAAGTTCTTGCCTTTTGCTTCAAGAACGCAAGTGTTGCTGGTGTCCCGTATTCTAACGCTTTGTCTAATCAGTCAGTAGTAGCTGGTCAGGATTCTGTTTTCCATCTTGTTGCATGAAGGATCCTAGCAGCTGCTTTTGCCATGGATTGAACAAAGTAGCTAGACGTGTGGAGGAGTTTTCTTGTTCTGTTTCCTTATGTCCATATTGTATACTGTGCTAATTGCCCTTTCAATCTCTTTTGCCTCTCCTCATGAATCATATTCCAGCATTCCCAGGCTTTCTAGCAAGTCCTCCAGATGCGAAAAAACCATGCATCTGTCTCCTGCCGTTCCCAGCATTGGCTGATAGGAGTTTTTGCCATTCCTGCTCTACCTTGGGAAGCAGCAAGCTACCTAAAAAGCATCTTATCCCCGTTTTCTGTTAACATCTGACATTCAGTGTCCCCACAATGACTCCCACTGGGCCAGGCTTCTCTTCTTTCCAAGGCTTCAAGCCCATTGTGGCGCGCAGTCTTTAACTTGTCAACTTCTGGAGTCACCCTGCAATAACGATATGTTTTGAATGGCCCGCTAGCAAATGAGAATAAGCAGGCCTCCTACAGTCACTGGTTATTCCCTTGTAGAGCCTGCTGGAGGTTAAATTAGCCAAGCTACAGTCTTCCCTTCAGCCTTAATAATTTGCCGTTCCTTCCCCTCTCCAAAATTACACTGTCTCATTCTGTTTTTTTTCTTTTGAAGTTTGCGTATCGAAGGCATTGGCCAAAGCGATGGGCTTGGTCTCTTTTGACACTGAAACGATATGTTTAGCAAGCAGTCTCAAGCTTTACTCTTGATCTTTCCTCTGGATCATTCTCAGCAGTTTTTTTTTTTAAATCCTCAGTCCTTATGAATGGCTTCCTTAGGGTCCATTCTCTCTGTTTTCACACTGCTTCCTTCCTTGAGGGTCCGGAATCCAGTCCGTACTCTCAACCGGTGCTGCCGCTGGTTTGTAGGACTTCATATGCGAAGCTGCAAGGCAACTCCTAGTCCTCTTCGGCCCCTTATTTCTCCTCCCGACGCACCGTTCGGATTGCGGTTCCGTCCCTAGTTCAGCCAGGAACCTAACCGCATATCCCTGGTTGGTGCCCATGCCTAGGGGATGGTTTGAGTGGGGCAGGGAGTGGTGTGAATGGAGTGGTGTGTGTGTGTGTGTGTGTGTGTGCGTGTGTGAGGAGGGGCTCCCTTAGTTAAGGTATGAAGGGGAGGTAGTGCACAGGTTGAAATAGATGTACTCGGGCTTGCAGCCGCCAGTTGATGCTGGCCAACCGAAGGCAGTGGAGGAGCCTGGAGGATGCCGGTGGAGGGTAGGGCAGGAGCCGTCCCTGCTTACCACGGGTTTTCCTTGTAGGGATACCCCGGGGGAGTTTTGATGAGGTTCTCCTGCAAGCCCTCAAGGGAGTCGTGGCCACTGAAAGAGGTGAGCGATGTTCCCCAACTCCTTCGCTTGCCTCTCTGCCCCTCCTGGTTCCCAGTGGGTGGGTTGGGCAAGGAGGGCTTGTGACCTGTATGCCAGCAACGGGGAAGGCAGTGTCTGGGAGAGCTAAACCTTTTGGCTCACTGTGTGCTCTTTCGGGAAGTGGGAAGGGGAGCGGGCTGAGGTGGAAGGGGCCCTGAGTTCTCAGACTGGCCTTGTAGACTTGTTGTCTGTTTCTTTAGCAGACTGAGGAAGCTTGCAGATCGAGGCCATCCAAAGAGGAGGAGAGCTGACCGGGAGAGGAGGGCCACGTGCGAAGAGACGGGGGAGCATCCAGAAGGCAAGTTCTTCCGCGGAAGCGGAAGGGCTTGCTAAGCAGGGGGCACCAGGCGACCCGAAGCCTGGCGTGATGCCACGCCTGAAGCTCCTGATGACGTTGGCTGGCAGAAGCTGGCGGCAGTCGGCCGGGGGGTGGGGGTGGGCATCAGTGGCAGGTAGCTGGGGGGAGGGGGTTGCGTAGGGATGCAGAGTGAGAGTGTGAGTGAGCGAGTGAGTGAGTGCAACCCTGCGTGCCCATCCGTTCCGACGGACAGGGACCAAACGCCCATTCGTTTCGACGGACAGGGCTTGAGTGCCCATCTGCTGCGGCGGACAGGGCTTGAGCGCTCCTCTGTCTGGACGGACAGGGCTTGCGAGCCCATCCGTTCGCAGGGACAGAGTTTGAGTGCCAGTCCACACAGATGAACGGAGCACAGTGCCCGACCCTTCAGATGGCCGGAGCACGGGTGCACGTCCCCTGAAGTGGACGCAGCTGGGGTGCCCGTCCCTTCGCAGGGACGGAGCCGGGGGCCTCGTCCCTTCGTGTGGACTGAGGTGGGGTGCCCGTTCTTTCTGGTGGACAGAACGTGTGTGTGTGTGTGTGTCAGTGTGTGTGTGTGTGTGGACGGAGAGTGAATGCGAGGGGTAGGCATGGGCACCAAGCGGCTCACCAACTGAAGTTCATGACGATTTTTAGCCTGCCGTCACAAACTTCCATGAACTTTTCAAGAATTGGTGGCGGTTCGTGTTTTGAGCAGAGAGCAGGGCTTTAAAGGCACTCAGGGCCGTCCCCTTAAACCTCTGCTTTCTTTTTTTGTCCCGTGCCGCTGTTTTTCGCGGCCTCCCCGGGGACGGGAACGCAGGGGCCGAAAGGGACTCCGAGCCCTTTTCTTTTTTTACTGGACCGTTTTGGTTCAGTAAAGAGAGAAATGCTACAGCTTGCATATTACAGGACTACTATTCCAAGATAGGGAAAAAACAACAAAACACACACACATCAGGCTGCCATTTCCCTATGCTTCTCTTCTTCTTGTACATCTCCCTAACGCCGTAGATGACATACTGATGCTTCTTCCCCCCAGGCTTACATAGCCAGTCTGAAAGTCCAGGATTTCTCTCCACCTCCTTCCCCCCCGCCCCAATCTGATCTCCTATGGGACTCCGCTTTCTTCTGGATTGCAAAGTTCTTGCCTTTTGCTTCAAGAACGCAAGTGTTCCTGGTGTCCCGTATTCTAACGCTTTGTCTAATCAGTCAGTAGTAGCTGGTCAGGATTCTGTTTTCCATCTTGTTGCATGAAGGATCCTAGCAGCTGCTTTTGCCATGGATTGAACAAAGTAGCTAGACGTGAGGAGGAGTTTTCTTGTTCTGTTTCCTTATGTCCATATTGTATACTGTGCTAATTGCCCTTTCAATCTCTTTTGCCTCTCCTCATGAATCATATTCCAGCATTCCCAGGCTTTCTAGCAAGTCCTCCAGATGCGAAAAAACCATGCATCTGTCTCCTGCCGTTCCCAGCATTGGCTGATAGGAGTTTTTGCCATTCCTGCTCTACCTTGGGAAGCAGCAAGCTACCTAAAAAGCATCTTATCCCCGTTTTCTGTTAACATCTGACATTCAGTGTCCCCACAATGACTCCCACTGGGCCAGGCTTCTCTTCTTTCCAAGGCTTCAAGCCCATTGTGGCGCGCAGTCTTTAACTTGTCAACTTCTGGAGTCACCCTGCAATAACGATATGTTTTGAATGGCCCGCTAGCAAATGAGAATAAGCAGGCCTCCTACAGTCACTGGTTATTCCCTTGTAGAGCCTGCTGGAGGTTAAATTAGCCAAGCTACAGTCTTCCCTTCAGCCTTAATAATTTGCCGTTCCTTCCCCTCTCCAAAATTACACTGTCTCATTCTGTTTTTTTTCTTTTGAAGTTTGCGTATCGAAGGCATTGGCCAAAGCGATGGGCTTGGTCTCTTTTGACACTGAAACGATATGTTTAGCAAGCAGTCTCAAGCTTTACTCTTGATCTTTCCTCTGGATCATTCTCAGCAGTTTTTTTTTTTAAAATCCTCAGTCCTTATGAATGGCTTCCTTAGGGTCCATTCTCTCTGTTTTCACACTGCTTCCTTCCTTGAGGGTCCGGAAACCAGTCCGTACTCTCAACCGGTGCTGCCGCTGGTTTGTAGGACTTCATATGCGAAGCTGCAAGGCAACTCCTAGTCCTCTTCGGCCCCTTATTTCTCCTCCCGACGCACCGTTCGGATTGCGGTTCCGTCCCTAGTTCAGCCAGGAACCTAACCGCATATCCCTGGTTGGTGCCCATGCCTAGGGGATGGTTTGAGTGGGGCAGGGAGTGGTGTGAATGGAGTGGTGTGTGTGTGTGTGTGTGTGTGTGTGTGTGTGTGAGGAGGGGCTCCCTTAGTTAAGGTATGAAGGGGAGGTAGTGCACAGGTTGAAATAGATGTACTCGGGCTTGCAGCCGCCAGTTGATGCTGGCCAACCGAAGGCAGTGGAGGAGCCTGGAGGATGCCGGTGGAGGGTAGGGCAGGAGCCGTCCCTGCTTACCACGGGTTTTCCTTGTAGGGATACCCCGGGGGAGTTTTGATGAGGTTCTCCTGCAAGCCCTCAAGGGAGTCGTGGCCACTGAAAGAGGTGAGCGATGTTCCCCAACTCCTTCGCTTGCCTCTCTGCCCCTCCTGGTTCCCAGTGGGTGGGTTGGGCAAGGAGGGCTTGTGACCTGTATGCCAGCAACGGGGAAGGCAGTGTCTGGGAGAGCTAAACCTTTTGGCTCACTGTGTGCTCTTTCAGGAAGTGGGAAGGGGAGCGGGCTGAGGTGGAAGGGGCCCTGAGTTCTCAGACTGGCCTTGTAGACTTGTTGTCTGTTTCTTCAGCAGACTGAGGAAGCTTGCAGATCGAGGCCATCCAAAGAGGAGGAGAGCTGACCGGGAGAGGAGGGCCACGTGCGAAGAGACGGGGGAGCATCCAGAAGGCAAGTTCTTCCGCGGAAGCGGAAGGGCTTGCTAAGCAGGGGGCACCAGGCGACCCGAAGCCTGGCGTGATGCCACGCCTGAAGCTCCTGATGACGTTGGCTGGCAGAAGCTGGCGGCAGTCGGCCGGGGGGTGGGGGTGGGCATCAGTGGCAGGTAGCTGGGGGGAGGGGGTTGCGTAGGGATGCAGAGTGAGAGTGTGAGTGAGCGAGTGAGTGAGTGCAACCCTGCGTGCCCATCCGTTCCGACGGACAGGGACCAAACGCCCATTCGTTTCGACGGACAGGGCTTGAGTGCCCATCTGCTGCGACGGACAGGGCTTGAGCGCTCCTCTGTCTGGACGGACAGGGCTTGCGAGCCCATCCGTTCGCAGGGACAGAGTTTGAGTGCCAGTCCACACAGATGAACGGAGCACAGTGCCCGACCCTTCAGATGGCCGGAGCACGGGTGCACGTCCCCTGAAGTGGACGCAGCTGGGGTGCCCGTCCCTTCACAGGGACGGAGCCGGGGGCCTCGTCCCTTCGTGTGGACTGAGGTGGGGTGCCCGTTCTTTCTGGTGGACAGAACGTGTGTGTGTGTGTGTGTCAGTGTGTGTGTGTGTGTGGACGGAGAGTGAATGCGAGGGGTAGGCATGGGCACCAAGCGGCTCACCAACTGAAGTTCATGACGATTTTTAGCCTGCCGTCACAAACTTCCATGAACTTTTCAAGAATTGGTGGCGGTTCGTGTTTTGAGCAGAGAGCAGGGCTTTAAAGGCACTCAGGGCCGTCCCCTTAAACCTCTGCTTTCTTTTTTTGTCCCGTGCCGCTGTATTTCGCGGCCTCCCCGGGGACGGGAACGCAGGGGCCGAAAGGGACTCCGAGCCCTTTTCTTTTTTTACTGGACCGTTTTGGTTCAGTAAAGAGAGAAATGCTACAGCTTGCATATTACAGGACTACTATTCCAAGATAGGGAAAAAACAACAAAACACACACACATCAGGCTGCCATTTC
Source organism: Paroedura picta (assembly GCF_049243985.1). NCBI lineage: Eukaryota > Metazoa > Chordata > Lepidosauria > Squamata > Gekkonidae > Paroedura > Paroedura picta. The sequence continues at coordinate 53,411,872 of NC_135380.1, read as the reverse complement.
CCTATGCTTCTCTTCTTCTTGTACATCTCCCTAACGCCGTAGATGACATACTGATGCTTCTTCCCCCCAGGCTTACATAGCCAGTCTGAAAGTCCAGGATTTCTCTCCACCTCCTTCCCCCCCGCCCCAATCTGATCTCCTATGGGACTCCGCTTTCTTCTGGATTGCAAAGTTCTTGCCTTTTGCTTCAAGAACGCAAGTGTTCCTGGTGTCCCGTATTCTAACGCTTTGTCTAATCAGTCAGTAGTAGCTGGTCAGGATTCTGTTTTCCATCTTGTTGCATGAAGGATCCTAGCAGCTGCTTTTGCCATGGATTGAACAAAGTAGCTAGACGTGTGGAGGAGTTTTCTTGTTCTGTTTCCTTATGTCCATATTGTATACTGTGCTAATTGCCCTTTCAATCTCTTTTGCCTCTCCTCATGAATCATATTCCAGCATTCCCAGGCTTTCTAGCAAGTCCTCCAGGTGCGAAAAAACCATGCATCTGTCTCCTGCCGTTCCCAGCATTGGCTGATAGGAGTTTTTGCCATTCCTGCTCTACCTTGGGAAGCAGCAAGCTACCTAAAAAGCATCTTATCCCCGTTTTCTGTTAACATCTGACATTCAGTGTCCCCACAATGACTCCCACTGGGCCAGGCTTCTCTTCTTTCCAAGGCTTCAAGCCACTTGTGGCGCGCAGTCTTTAACTTGTCAACTTCTGGAGTCACCCTGCAATAACGATATGTTTTGAATGGCCCGCTAGCAAATGAGAATAAGCAGGCCTCCTACAGTCACTGGTTATTCCCTTGTAGAGCCTGCTGGAGGTTAAATTAGCCAAGCTACAGTCTTCCCTTCAGCCTTAATAATTTGCCGTTCCTTCCCCTCTCCAAAATTACACTGTCTCATTCTGTTTTTTTTCTTTTGAAGTTTGCGTATCGAAGGCATTGGCCAAAGCGATGGGCTTGGTCTCTTTTGACACTGAAACGATATGTTTAGCAAGCAGTCTCAAGCTTTACTCTTGATCTTTCCTCTGGATCATTCTCAGCAGTTTTTTTTTTAAAATCCTCAGTCCTTATGAATGGCTTCCTTAGGGTCCATTCTCTCTGTTTTCACACTGCTTCCTTCCTTGAGGGTCCGGAATCCAGTCCGTACTCTCAACCGGTGCTGCCGCTGGTTTGTAGGACTTCATATGCGAAGCTGCAAGGCAACTCCTAGTCCTCTTCGGCCCCTTATTTCTCCTCCCGACGCACCGTTCGGATTGCGGTTCCGTCCCTAGTTCAGCCAGGAACCTAACCGCATATCCCTGGTTGGTGCCCATGCCTAGGGGATGGTTTGAGTGGGGCAGGGAGTGGTGTGAATGGAGTGGTGTGTGTGTGTGTGTGTGTGTGTGCGTGTGTGAGGAGGGGCTCCCTTAGTTAAGGTATGAAGGGGAGGTAGTGCACAGGTTGAAATAGATGTACTCGGGCTTGCAGCCGCCAGTTGATGCTGGCCAACCGAAGGCAGTGGAGGAGCCTGGAGGATGCCGGTGGAGGGTAGGGCAGGAGCCGTCCCTGCTTACCACGGGTTTTCCTTGTAGGGATACCCCGGGGGAGTTTTGATGAGGTTCTCCTGCAAGCCCTCAAGGGAGTCGTGGCCACTGAAAGAGGTGAGCGATGTTCCCCAACTCCTTCGCTTGCCTCTCTGCCCCTCCTGGTTCCCAGTGGGTGGGTTGGGCAAGGAGGGCTTGTGACCTGTATGCCAGCAACGGGGAAGGCAGTGTCTGGGAGAGCTAAACCTTTTGGCTCACTGTGTGCTCTTTCGGGAAGTGGGAAGGGGAGCGGGCTGAGGTGGAAGGGGCCCTGAGTTCTCAGACTGGCCTTGTAGACTTGTTGTCTGTTTCTTTAGCAGACTGAGGAAGCTTGCAGATCGAGGCCATCCAAAGAGGAGGAGAGCTGACCGGGAGAGGAGGGCCACGTGCGAAGAGACGGGGGAGCATCCAGAAGGCAAGTTCTTCCGCGGAAGCGGAAGGGCTTGCTAAGCAGGGGGCACCAGGCGACCCGAAGCCTGGCGTGATGCCACGCCTGAAGCTCCTGATGACGTTGGCTGGCAGAAGCTGGCGGCAGTCGGCCGGGGGGTGGGGGTGGGCATCAGTGGCAGGTAGCTGGGGGGAGGGGGTTGCGTAGGGATGCAGAGTGAGAGTGTGAGTGAGCGAGTGAGTGAGTGCAACCCTGCGTGCCCATCCGTTCCGACGGACAGGGACCAAACGCCCATTCGTTTCGACGGACAGGGCTTGAGTGCCCATCTGCTGCGGCGGACAGGGCTTGAGCGCTCCTCTGTCTGGACGGACAGGGCTTGCGAGCCCATCCGTTCGCAGGGACAGAGTTTGAGTGCCAGTCCACACAGATGAACGGAGCACAGTGCCCGACCCTTCAGATGGCCGGAGCACGGGTGCACGTCCCCTGAAGTGGACGCAGCTGGGGTGCCCGTCCCTTTGCAGGGACGGAGCCGGGGGCCTCGTCCCTTCGTGTGGACTGAGGTGGGGTGCCCGTTCTTTCTGGTGGACAGAACGTGTGTGTGTGTGTGTGTCAGTGTGTGTGTGTGTGTGGACGGAGAGTGAATGCGAGGGGTAGGCATGGGCACCAAGCGGCTCACCAACTAAAGTTCATGACGATTTTTAGCCTGCCGTCACAAACTTCCATGAACTTTTCAAGAATTGGTGGCGGTTCGTGTTTTGAGCAGAGAGCAGGGCTTTAAAGGCACTCAGGGCCGTCCCCTTAAACCTCTGCTTTCTTTTTTTGTCCCGTGCCGCTGTTTTTCGCGGCCTCCCCGGGGACGGGAACGCAGGGGCCGAAAGGGACTCCGAGCCCTTTTCTTTTTTTACTGGACCGTTTTGGTTCAGTAAAGAGAGAAATGCTACAGCTTGCATATTACAGGACTACTATTCCAAGATAGGGAAAAAACAACAAAACACACACACATCAGGCTGCCATTTCCCTATGCTTCTCTTCTTCTTGTACATCTCCCTAACGCCGTAGATGACATACTGATGCTTCTTCCCCCCAGGCTTACATAGCCAGTCTGAAAGTCCAGGATTTCTCTCCACCTCCTTCCCCCCCGCCCCAATCTGATCTCCTATGGGACTCCGCTTTCTTCTGGATTGCAAAGTTCTTGCCTTTTGCTTCAAGAACGCAAGTGTTCCTGGTGTCCCGTATTCTAACGCTTTGTCTAATCAGTCAGTAGTAGCTGGTCAGGATTCTGTTTTCCATCTTGTTGCATGAAGGATCCTAGCAGCTGCTTTTGCCATGGATTGAACAAAGTAGCTAGACGTGAGGAGGAGTTTTCTTGTTCTGTTTCCTTATGTCCATATTGTATACTGTGCTAATTGCCCTTTCAATCTCTTTTGCCTCTCCTCATGAATCATATTCCAGCATTCCCAGGCTTTCTAGCAAGTCCTCCAGATGCGAAAAAACCATGCATCTGTCTCCTGCCGTTCCCAGCATTGGCTGATAGGAGTTTTTGCCATTCCTGCTCTACCTTGGGAAGCAGCAAGCTACCTAAAAAGCATCTTATCCCCGTTTTCTGTTAACATCTGACATTCAGTGTCCCCACAATGACTCCCACTGGGCCAGGCTTCTCTTCTTTCCAAGGCTTCAAGCCCATTGTGGCGCGCAGTCTTTAACTTGTCAACTTCTGGAGTCACCCTGCAATAACGATATGTTTTGAATGGCCCGCTAGCAAATGAGAATAAGCAGGCCTCCTACAGTCACTGGTTATTCCCTTGTAGAGCCTGCTGGAGGTTAAATTAGCCAAGCTACAGTCTTCCCTTCAGCCTTAATAATTTGCCGTTCCTTCCCCTCTCCAAAATTACACTGTCTCATTCTGTTTTTTTTCTTTTGAAGTTTGCGTATCGAAGGCATTGGCCAAAGCGATGGGCTTGGTCTCTTTTGACACTGAAACGATATGTTTAGCAAGCAGTCTCAAGCTTTACTCTTGATCTTTCCTCTGGATCATTCTCAGCAGTTTTTTTTTTTAAAATCCTCAGTCCTTATGAATGGCTTCCTTAGGGTCCATTCTCTCTGTTTTCACACTGCTTCCTTCCTTGAGGGTCCGGAAACCAGTCCGTACTCTCAACCGGTGCTGCCGCTGGTTTGTAGGACTTCATATGCGAAGCTGCAAGGCAACTCCTAGTCCTCTTCGGCCCCTTATTTCTCCTCCCGACGCACCGTTCGGATTGCGGTTCCGTCCCTAGTTCAGCCAGGAACCTAACCGCATATCCCTGGTTGGTGCCCATGCCTAGGGGATGGTTTGAGTGGGGCAGGGAGTGGTGTGAATGGAGTGGTGTGTGTGTGTGTGTGTGTGTGTGTGTGTGTGTGAGGAGGGGCTCCCTTAGTTAAGGTATGAAGGGGAGGTAGTGCACAGGTTGAAATAGATGTACTCGGGCTTGCAGCCGCCAGTTGATGCTGGCCAACCGAAGGCAGTGGAGGAGCCTGGAGGATGCCGGTGGAGGGTAGGGCAGGAGCCGTCCCTGCTTACCACGGGTTTTCCTTGTAGGGATACCCCGGGGGAGTTTTGATGAGGTTCTCCTGCAAGCCCTCAAGGGAGTCGTGGCCACTGAAAGAGGTGAGCGATGTTCCCCAACTCCTTCGCTTGCCTCTCTGCCCCTCCTGGTTCCCAGTGGGTGGGTTGGGCAAGGAGGGCTTGTGACCTGTATGCCAGCAACGGGGAAGGCAGTGTCTGGGAGAGCTAAACCTTTTGGCTCACTGTGTGCTCTTTCAGGAAGTGGGAAGGGGAGCGGGCTGAGGTGGAAGGGGCCCTGAGTTCTCAGACTGGCCTTGTAGACTTGTTGTCTGTTTCTTCAGCAGACTGAGGAAGCTTGCAGATCGAGGCCATCCAAAGAGGAGGAGAGCTGACCGGGAGAGGAGGGCCACGTGCGAAGAGACGGGGGAGCATCCAGAAGGCAAGTTCTTCCGCGGAAGCGGAAGGGCTTGCTAAGCAGGGGGCACCAGGCGACCCGAAGCCTGGCGTGATGCCACGCCTGAAGCTCCTGATGACGTTGGCTGGCAGAAGCTGGCGGCAGTCGGCCGGGGGGTGGGGGTGGGCATCAGTGGCAGGTAGCTGGGGGGAGGGGGTTGCGTAGGGATGCAGAGTGAGAGTGTGAGTGAGCGAGTGAGTGAGTGCAACCCTGCGTGCCCATCCGTTCCGACGGACAGGGACCAAACGCCCATTCGTTTCGACGGACAGGGCTTGAGTGCCCATCTGCTGCGACGGACAGGGCTTGAGCGCTCCTCTGTCTGGACGGACAGGGCTTGCGAGCCCATCCGTTCGCAGGGACAGAGTTTGAGTGCCAGTCCACACAGATGAACGGAGCACAGTGCCCGACCCTTCAGATGGCCGGAGCACGGGTGCACGTCCCTGAAGTGGACGCAGCTGGGGTGCCCGTCCCTTCACAGGGACGGAGCCGGGGGCCTCGTCCCTTCGTGTGGACTGAGGTGGGGTGCCCGTTCTTTCTGGTGGACAGAACGTGTGTGTGTGTGTGTGTCAGTGTGTGTGTGTGTGTGGACGGAGAGTGAATGCGAGGGGTAGGCATGGGCACCAAGCGGCTCACCAACTGAAGTTCATGACGATTTTTAGCCTGCCGTCACAAACTTCCATGAACTTTTCAAGAATTGGTGGCGGTTCGTGTTTTGAGCAGAGAGCAGGGCTTTAAAGGCACTCAGGGCCGTCCCCTTAAACCTCTGCTTTCTTTTTTTGTCCCGTGCCGCTGTATTTCGCGGCCTCCCCGGGGACGGGAACGCAGGGGCCGAAAGGGACTCCGAGCCCTTTTCTTTTTTTACTGGACCGTTTTGGTTCAGTAAAGAGAGAAATGCTACAGCTTGCATATTACAGGACTACTATTCCAAGATAGGGAAAAAACAACAAAACACACACACATCAGGCTGCCATTTCCCTATGCTTCTCTTCTTCTTGTACATCTCCCTAACGCCGTAGATGACATACTGATGCTTCTTCCCCCCAGGCTTACATAGCCAGTCTGAAAGTCCAGGATTTCTCTCCACCTCCTTCCCCCCCGCCCCAATCTGATCTCCTATGGGACTCCGCTTTCTTCTGGATTGCAAAGTTCTTGCCTTTTGCTTCAAGAACGCAAGTGTTCCTGGTGTCCCGTATTCTAACGCTTTGTCTAATCAGTCAGTAGTAGCTGGTCAGGATTCTGTTTTCCATCTTGTTGCATGAAGGATCCTAGCAGCTGCTTTTGCCATGGATTGAACAAAGTAGCTAGACGTGTGGAGGAGTTTTCTTGTTCTGTTTCCTTATGTCCATATTGTATACTGTGCTAATTGCCCTTTCAATCTCTTTTGCCTCTCCTCATGAATCATATTCCAGCATTCCCAGGCTTTCTAGCAAGTCCTCCAGGTGCGAAAAAACCATGCATCTGTCTCCTGCCGTTCCCAGCATTGGCTGATAGGAGTTTTTGCCATTCCTGCTCTACCTTGGGAAGCAGCAAGCTACCTAAAAAGCATCTTATCCCCGTTTTCTGTTAACATCTGACATTCAGTGTCCCCACAATGACTCCCACTGGGCCAGGCTTCTCTTCTTTCCAAGGCTTCAAGCCACTTGTGGCGCGCAGTCTTTAACTTGTCAACTTCTGGAGTCACCCTGCAATAACGATATGTTTTGAATGGCCCGCTAGCAAATGAGAATAAGCAGGCCTCCTACAGTCACTGGTTATTCCCTTGTAGAGCCTGCTGGAGGTTAAATTAGCCAAGCTACAGTCTTCCCTTCAGCCTTAATAATTTGCCGTTCCTTCCCCTCTCCAAAATTACACTGTCTCATTCTGTTTTTTTTCTTTTGAAGTTTGCGTATCGAAGGCATTGGCCAAAGCGATGGGCTTGGTCTCTTTTGACACTGAAACGATATGTTTAGCAAGCAGTCTCAAGCTTTACTCTTGATCTTTCCTCTGGATCATTCTCAGCAGTTTTTTTTTTAAAATCCTCAGTCCTTATGAATGGCTTCCTTAGGGTCCATTCTCTCTGTTTTCACACTGCTTCCTTCCTTGAGGGTCCGGAATCCAGTCCGTACTCTCAACCGGTGCTGCCGCTGGTTTGTAGGACTTCATATGCGAAGCTGCAAGGCAACTCCTAGTCCTCTTCGGCCCCTTATTTCTCCTCCCGACGCACCGTTCGGATTGCGGTTCCGTCCCTAGTTCAGCCAGGAACCTAACCGCATATCCCTGGTTGGTGCCCATGCCTAGGGGATGGTTTGAGTGGGGCAGGGAGTGGTGTGAATGGAGTGGTGTGTGTGTGTGTGTGTGTGTGTGCGTGTGTGAGGAGGGGCTCCCTTAGTTAAGGTATGAAGGGGAGGTAGTGCACAGGTTGAAATAGATGTACTCGGGCTTGCAGCCGCCAGTTGATGCTGGCCAACCGAAGGCAGTGGAGGAGCCTGGAGGATGCCGGTGGAGGGTAGGGCAGGAGCCGTCCCTGCTTACCACGGGTTTTCCTTGTAGGGATACCCCGGGGGAGTTTTGATGAGGTTCTCCTGCAAGCCCTCAAGGGAGTCGTGGCCACTGAAAGAGGTGAGCGATGTTCCCCAACTCCTTCGCTTGCCTCTCTGCCCCTCCTGGTTCCCAGTGGGTGGGTTGGGCAAGGAGGGCTTGTGACCTGTATGCCAGCAACGGGGAAGGCAGTGTCTGGGAGAGCTAAACCTTTTGGCTCACTGTGTGCTCTTTCGGGAAGTGGGAAGGGGAGCGGGCTGAGGTGGAAGGGGCCCTGAGTTCTCAGACTGGCCTTGTAGACTTGTTGTCTGTTTCTTTAGCAGACTGAGGAAGCTTGCAGATCGAGGCCATCCAAAGAGGAGGAGAGCTGACCGGGAGAGGAGGGCCACGTGCGAAGAGACGGGGGAGCATCCAGAAGGCAAGTTCTTCCGCGGAAGCGGAAGGGCTTGCTAAGCAGGGGGCACCAGGCGACCCGAAGCCTGGCGTGATGCCACGCCTGAAGCTCCTGATGACGTTGGCTGGCAGAAGCTGGCGGCAGTCGGCCGGGGGGTGGGGGTGGGCATCAGTGGCAGGTAGCTGGGGGGAGGGGGTTGCGTAGGGATGCAGAGTGAGAGTGTGAGTGAGCGAGTGAGTGAGTGCAACCCTGCGTGCCCATCCGTTCCGACGGACAGGGACCAAACGCCCATTCGTTTCGACGGACAGGGCTTGAGTGCCCATCTGCTGCGGCGGACAGGGCTTGAGCGCTCCTCTGTCTGGACGGACAGGGCTTGCGAGCCCATCCGTTCGCAGGGACAGAGTTTGAGTGCCAGTCCACACAGATGAACGGAGCACAGTGCCCGACCCTTCAGATGGCCGGAGCACGGGTGCACGTCCCCTGAAGTGGACGCAGCTGGGGTGCCCGTCCCTTCGCAGGGACGGAGCCGGGGGCCTCGTCCCTTCGTGTGGACTGAGGTGGGGTGCCCGTTCTTTCTGGTGGACAGAACGTGTGTGTGTGTGTGTGTCAGTGTGTGTGTGTGTGTGGACGGAGAGTGAATGCGAGGGGTAGGCATGGGCACCAAGCGGCTCACCAACTGAAGTTCATGACGATTTTTAGCCTGCCGTCACAAACTTCCATGAACTTTTCAAGAATTGGTGGCGGTTCGTGTTTTGAGCAGAGAGCAGGGCTTTAAAGGCACTCAGGGCCGTCCCCTTAAACCTCTGCTTTCTTTTTTTGTCCCGTGCCGCTGTTTTTCGCGGCCTCCCCGGGGACGGGAACGCAGGGGCCGAAAGGGACTCCGAGCCCTTTTCTTTTTTTACTGGACCGTTTTGGTTCAGTAAAGAGAGAAATGCTACAGCTTGCATATTACAGGACTACTATTCCAAGATAGGGAAAAAACAACAAAACACACACACATCAGGCTGCCATTTCCCTATGCTTCTCTTCTTCTTGTACATCTCCCTAACACCGTAGATGACATACTGATGCTTCTTCCCCCCAGGCTTACATAGCCAGTCTGAAAGTCCAGGATTTCTCTCCACCTCCTTCCCCCCCGCCCCAATCTGATCTCCTATGGTTCTCCGCTTTCTTCTGGATTGCAAAGTTCTTGCCTTTTGCTTCAAGAACGCAAGTGTTCCTGGTGTCCCGTATTCTAACGCTTTGTCTAATCAGTCAGTAGTAGCTGGTCAGGATTCTGTTTTCCATCTTGTTGCATGAAGGATCCTAGCAGCTGCTTTTGCCATGGATTGAACAAAGTAGCTAGACGTGTGGAGGAGTTTTCTTGTTCTGTTTCCTTATGTCCATATTGTATACTGTGCTAATTGCCCTTTCAATCTCTTTTGCCTCTCCTCATGAATCATATTCCAGCATTCCCAGGCTTTCTAGCAAGTCCTCCAGGTGCGAAAAAACCATGCATCTGTCTCCTGCCGTTCCCAGCATTGGCTGATAGGAGTTTTTGCCATTCCTGCTCTACCTTGGGAAGCAGCAAGCTACCTAAAAAGCATCTTATCCCCGTTTTCTGTTAACATCTGACATTCAGTGTCCCCACAATGACTCCCACTGGGCCAGGCTTCTCTTCTTTCCAAGGCTTCAAGCCACTTGTGGCGCGCAGTCTTTAACTTGTCAACTTCTGGAGTCACCCTGCAATAACGATATGTTTTGAATGGCCCGCTAGCAAATGAGAATAAGCAGGCCTCCTACAGTCACTGGTTATTCCCTTGTAGAGCCTGCTGGAGGTTAAATTAGCCAAGCTACAGTCTTCCCTTCAGCCTTAATAATTTGCCGTTCCTTCCCCTCTCCAAAATTACACTGTCTCATTCTGTTTTTTTTCTTTTGAAGTTTGCGTATCGAAGGCATTGGCCAAAGCGATGGGCTTGGTCTCTTTTGACACTGAAACGATATGTTTAGCAAGCAGTCTCAAGCTTTACTCTTGATCTTTCCTCTGGATCATTCTCAGCAGTTTTTTTTTTAAAATCCTCAGTCCTTATGAATGGCTTCCTTAGGGTCCATTCTCTCTGTTTTCACACTGCTTCCTTCCTTGAGGGTCCGGAATCCAGTCCGTACTCTCAACCGGTGCTGCCGCTGGTTTGTAGGACTTCATATGCGAAGCTGCAAGGCAACTCCTAGTCCTCTTCGGCCCCTTATTTCTCCTCCCGACGCACCGTTCGGATTGCGGTTCCGTCCCTAGTTCAGCCAGGAACCTAACCGCATATCCCTGGTTGGTGCCCATGCCTAGGGGATGGTTTGAGTGGGGCAGGGAGTGGTGTGAATGGAGTGGTGTGTGTGTGTGTGTGTGTGTGTGCGTGTGTGAGGAGGGGCTCCCTTAGTTAAGGTATGAAGGGGAGGTAGTGCACAGGTTGAAATAGATGTACTCGGGCTTGCAGCCGCCAGTTGATGCTGGCCAACCGAAGGCAGTGGAGGAGCCTGGAGGATGCCGGTGGAGGGTAGGGCAGGAGCCGTCCCTGCTTACCACGGGTTTTCCTTGTAGGGATACCCCGGGGGAGTTTTGATGAGGTTCTCCTGCAAGCCCTCAAGGGAGTCGTGGCCACTGAAAGAGGTGAGCGATGTTCCCCAACTCCTTCGCTTGCCTCTCTGCCCCTCCTGGTTCCCAGTGGGTGGGTTGGGCAAGGAGGGCTTGTGACCTGTATGCCAGCAACGGGGAAGGCAGTGTCTGGGAGAGCTAAACCTTTTGGCTCACTGTGTGCTCTTTCGGGAAGTGGGAAGGGGAGCGGGCTGAGGTGGAAGGGGCCCTGAGTTCTCAGACTGGCCTTGTAGACTTGTTGTCTGTTTCTTTAGCAGACTGAGGAAGCTTGCAGATCGAGGCCATCCAAAGAGGAGGAGAGCTGACCGGGAGAGGAGGGCCACGTGCGAAGAGACGGGGGAGCATCCAGAAGGCAAGTTCTTCCGCGGAAGCGGAAGGGCTTGCTAAGCAGGGGGCACCAGGCGACCCGAAGCCTGGCGTGATGCCACGCCTGAAGCTCCTGATGACGTTGGCTGGCAGAAGCTGGCGGCAGTCGGCCGGGGGGTGGGGGTGGGCATCAGTGGCAGGTAGCTGGGGGGAGGGGGTTGCGTAGGGATGCAGAGTGAGAGTGTGAGTGAGCGAGTGAGTGAGTGCAACCCTGCGTGCCCATCCGTTCCGACGGACAGGGACCAAACGCCCATTCGTTTCGACGGACAGGGCTTGAGTGCCCATCTGCTGCGGCGGACAGGGCTTGAGCGCTCCTCTGTCTGGACGGACAGGGCTTGCGAGCCCATCCGTTCGCAGGGACAGAGTTTGAGTGCCAGTCCACACAGATGAACGGAGCACAGTGCCCGACCCTTCAGATGGCCGGAGCACGGGTGCACGTCCCCTGAAGTGGACGCAGCTGGGGTGCCCGTCCCTTCGCAGGGACGGAGCCGGGGGCCTCGTCCCTTCGTGTGGACTGAGGTGGGGTGCCCGTTCTTTCTGGTGGACAGAACGTGTGTGTGTGTGTGTGTCAGTGTGTGTGTGTGTGTGGACGGAGAGTGAATGCGAGGGGTAGGCATGGGCACCAAGCGGCTCACCAACTGAAGTTCATGACGATTTTTAGCCTGCCGTCACAAACTTCCATGAACTTTTCAAGAATTGGTGGCGGTTCGTGTTTTGAGCAGAGAGCAGGGCTTTAAAGGCACTCAGGGCCGTCCCCTTAAACCTCTGCTTTCTTTTTTTGTCCCGTGCCGCTGTTTTTCGCGGCCTCCCCGGGGACGGGAACGCAGGGGCCGAAAGGGACTCCGAGCCCTTTTCTTTTTTTACTGGACCGTTTTGGTTCAGTAAAGAGAGAAATGCTACAGCTTGCATATTACAGGACTACTATTCCAAGATAGGGAAAAAACAACAAAACACACACACATCAGGCTGCCATTTCCCTATGCTTCTCTTCTTCTTGTACATCTCCCTAACACCGTAGATGACATACTGATGCTTCTTCCCCCCAGGCTTACATAGCCAGTCTGAAAGTCCAGGATTTCTCTCCACCTCCTTCCCCCCCGCCCCAATCTGATCTCCTATGGTTCTCCGCTTTCTTCTGGATTGCAAAGTTCTTGCCTTTTGCTTCAAGAACGCAAGTGTTGCTGGTGTCCCGTATTCTAACGCTTTGTCTAATCAGTCAGTAGTAGCTGGTCAGGATTCTGTTTTCCATCTTGTTGCATGAAGGATCCTAGCAGCTGCTTTTGCCATGGATTGAACAAAGTAGCTAGACGTGTGGAGGAGTTTTCTTGTTCTGTTTCCTTATGTCCATATTGTATACTGTGCAAATTGCCCTTTCAATCTCTTTTGCCTCTCCTCATGAATCATATTCCAGCATTCCCAGGCTTTCTAGCAAGTCCTCCAGATGCGAAAAAACCATGCATCTGTCTCCTGCCGTTCCCAGCATTGGCTGATAGGAGTTTTTGCCATTCCTGCTCTACCTTGGGAAGCAGCAAGCTACCTAAAAAGCATCTTATCCCCCTTTTCTGTTAACATCTGACATTCAGTGTCCCCACAATGACTCCCACTGGGCCAGGCTTCTCTTCTTTCCAAGGCTTCAAGCCCATTGTGGCGCGCAGTCTTTAACTTGTCAACTTCTGGAGTCACCCTGCAATAACGATATGTTTTGAATGGCCCGCTAGCAAATGAGAATAAGCAGGCCTCCTACAGTCACTGGTTATTCCCTTGTAGAGCCTGCTGGAGGTTAAATTAGCCAAGCTACAGTCTTCCCTTCAGCCTTAATAATTTGCCGTTCCTTCCCCTCTCCAAAATTACACTGTCTCATTCTGTTTTTTTTCTTTTGAAGTTTGCGTATCGAAGGCATTGGCCAAAGCGATGGGCTTGGTCTCTTTTGACACTGAAACGATATGTTTAGCAAGCAGTCTCAAGCTTTACTCTTGATCTTTCCTCTGGATCATTCTCAGCAGTTTTTTTTTTAAAATCCTCAGTCCTTATGAATGGCTTCCTTAGGGTCCATTCTCTCTGTTTTCACACTGCTTCCTTCCTTGAGGGTCCGGAATCCAGTCCGTACTCTCAACCGGTGCTGCCGCTGGTTTGTAGGACTTCATATGCGAAGCTGCAAGGCAACTCCTAGTCCTCTTCGGCCCCTTATTTCTCCTCCCGACGCACCGTTCGGATTGCGGTTCCGTCCCTAGTTCAGCCAGGAACCTAACCGCATATCCCTGGTTGGTGCCCATGCCTAGGGGATGGTTTGAGTGGGGCAGGGAGTGGTGTGAATGGAGTGGTGTGTGTGTGTGTGTGTGTGTGTGTGAGGAGGGGCTCCCTTAGTTAAGGTATGAAGGGGAGGTAGTGCACAGGTTGAAATAGATGTACTCGGGCTTGCAGCCGCCAGTTGATGCTGGCCAACCGAAGGCAGTGGAGGAGCCTGGAGGATGCCGGTGGAGGGTAGGGCAGGAGCCGTCCCTGCTTACCATGGGTTTTCCTTGTAGGGATACCCCGGGGGAGTTTTGATGAGGTTCTCCTGCAAGCCCTCAAGGGAGTCGTGGCCACTGAAAGAGGTGAGCGATGTTCCCCAACTCCTTCGCTTGCCTCTCTGCCCCTCCTGGTTCCCAGTGGGTGGGTTGGGCAAGGAGGGCTTGTGACCTGTATGCCAGCAACGGGGAAGGCAGTGTCTGGGAGAGCTAAACCTTTTGGCTCACTGTGTGCTCTTTCGGGAAGTGGGAAGGGGAGCGGGCTGAGGTGGAAGGGGCCCTGAGTTCTCAGACTGGCCTTGTAGACTTGTTGTCTGTTTCTTCAGCAGACTGAGGAAGCTTGCAGATCGAGGCCATCCAAAGAGGAGGAGAGCTGACCGGGAGAGGAGGGCCACGTGCGAAGAGACGGGGGAGCATCCAGAAGGCAAGTTCTTCCGCGGAAGCGGAAGGGCTTGCTAAGCAGGGGGCACCAGGCGACCCGAAGCCTGGCGTGATGCCACGCCTGAAGCTCCTGATGACGTTGGCTGGCAGAAGCTGGCGGCAGTCGGCCGGGGGGTGGGGGTGGGCATCAGTGGCAGGTAGCTGGGGGGAGGGGGTTGCGTAGGGATGCAGAGTGAGAGTGTGAGTGAGCGAGTGAGTGAGTGCAACCCTGCGTGCCCATCCGTTCCGACGGACAGGGACCAAACGCCCATTCGTTTCGACGGACAGGGCTTGAGTGCCCATCTGCTGCGGCGGACAGGGCTTGAGCGCTCCTCTGTCTGGACGGACAGGGCTTGCGAGCCCATCCGTTCGCAGGGACAGAGTTTGAGTGCCAGTCCACACAGATGAACGGAGCACAGTGCCCGACCCTTCAGATGGCCGGAGCACGGGTGCACGTCCCCTGAAGTGGACGCAGCTGGGGTGCCCGTCCCTTCGCAGGGACGGAGCCGGGGGCCTCGTCCCTTCGTGTGGACTGAGGTGGGGTGCCCGTTCTTTCTGGTGGACAGAACGTGTGTGTGTGTGTGTGTCAGTGTGTGTGTGTGTGTGGACGGAGAGTGAATGCGAGGGGTAGGCATGGGCACCAAGCGGCTCACCAACTGAAGTTCATGACGATTTTTAGCCTGCCGTCACAAACTTCCATGAACTTTTCAAGAATTGGTGGCGGTTCGTGTTTTGAGCAGAGAGCAGGGCTTTAAAGGCACTCAGGGCCGTCCCCTTAAACCTCTGCTTTCTTTTTTTGTCCCGTGCCGCTGTTTTTCGCGGCCTCCCCGGGGACGGGAACGCAGGGGCCGAAAGGGACTCCGAGCCCTTTTCTTTTTTTACTGGACCGTTTTGGTTCAGTAAAGAGAGAAATGCTACAGCTTGCATATTACAGGACTACTATTCCAAGATAGGGAAAAAACAACAAAACACACACACATCAGGCTGCCATTTCCCTATGCTTCTCTTCTTCTTGTACATCTCCCTAACACCGTAGATGACATACTGATGCTTCTTCCCCCCAGGCTTACATAGCCAGTCTGAAAGTCCAGGATTTCTCTCCACCTCCTTCCCCCCCGCCCCAATCTGATCTCCTATGGGACTCCGCTTTCTTCTGGATTGCAAAGTTCTTGCCTTTTGCTTCAAGAACGCAAGTGTTGCTGGTGTCCCGTATTCTAACGCTTTGTCTAATCAGTCAGTAGTAGCTGGTCAGGATTCTGTTTTCCATCTTGTTGCATGAAGGATCCTAGCAGCTGCTTTTGCCATGGATTGAACAAAGTAGCTAGACGTGTGGAGGAGTTTTCTTGTTCTGTTTCCTTATGTCCATATTGTATACTGTGCTAATTGCCCTTTCAATCTCTTTTGCCTCTCCTCATGAATCATATTCCAGCATTCCCAGGCTTTCTAGCAAGTCCTCCAGATGCGAAAAAGCCATGCATCTGTCTCCTGCCGTTCCCAGCATTGGCTGATAGGAGTTTTTGCCATTCCTGCTCTACCTTGGGAAGCAGCAAGCTACCTAAAAAGCATCTTATCCCCCTTTTCTGTTAACATCTGACATTCAGTGTCCCCACAATGACTCCCACTGGGCCAGGCTTCTCTTCTTTCCAAGGCTTCAAGCCCATTGTGGCGCGCAGTCTTTAACTTGTCAACTTCTGGAGTCACCCTGCAATAACGATATGTTTTGAATGGCCCGCTAGCAAATGAGAATAAGCAGGCCTCCTACAGTCACTGGTTATTCCCTTGTAGAGCCTGCTGGAGGTTAAATTAGCCAAGCTACAGTCTTCCCTTCAGCCTTAATAATTTGCCGTTCCTTCCCCTCTCCAAAATTACACTGTCTCATTCTGTTTTTTTTCTTTTGAAGTTTGCGTATCGAAGGCATTGGCCAAAGCGATGGGCTTGGTCTCTTTTGACACTGAAACGATATGTTTAGCAAGCAGTCTCAAGCTTTACTCTTGATCTTTCCTCTGGATCATTCTCAGCAGTTTTTTTTTTAAAATCCTCAGTCCTTATGAATGGCTTCCTTAGGGTCCTTTCTCTCTGTTTTCACACTGCTTCCTTCCTTGAGGGTCCGGAATCCAGTCCGTACTCTCAACCGGTGCTGCCGCTGGTTTGTAGGACTTCATATGCGAAGCTGCAAGGCAACTCCTAGTCCTCTTCGGCCCCTTATTTCTCCTCCCGACGCACCGTTCGGATTGCGGTTCCGTCCCTAGTTCAGCCAGGAACCTAACCGCATATCCCTGGTTGGTGCCCATGCCTAGGGGATGGTTTGAGTGGGGCAGGGAGTGGTGTGAATGGAGTGGTGTGTGTGTGTGTGTGTGTGTGTGTGAGGAGGGGCTCCCTTAGTTAAGGTATGAAGGGGAGGTAGTGCACAGGTTGAAATAGATGTACTCGGGCTTGCAGCCGCCAGTTGATGCTGGCCAACCGAAGGCAGTGGAGGAGCCTGGAGGATGCCGGTGGAGGGTAGGGCAGGAGCCGTCCCTGCTTACCATGGGTTTTCCTTGTAGGGATACCCCGGGGGAGTTTTGATGAGGTTCTCCTGCAAGCCCTCAAGGGAGTCGTGGCCACTGAAAGAGGTGAGCGATGTTCCCCAACTCCTTCGCTTGCCTCTCTGCCCCTCCTGGTTCCCAGTGGGTGGGTTGGGCAAGGAGGGCTTGTGACCTGTATGCCAGCAACGGGGAAGGCAGTGTCTGGGAGAGCTAAACCTTTTGGCTCACTGTGTGCTCTTTCGGGAAGTGGGAAGGGGAGCGGGCTGAGGTGGAAGGGGCCCTGAGTTCTCAGACTGGCCTTGTAGACTTGTTGTCTGTTTCTTCAGCAGACTGAGGAAGCTTGCAGATCGAGGCCATCCAAAGAGGAGGAGAGCTGACCGGGAGAGGAGGGCCACGTGCGAAGAGACGGGGGAGCATCCAGAAGGCAAGTTCTTCCGCGGAAGCGGAAGGGCTTGCTAAGCAGGGGGCACCAGGCGACCCGAAGCCTGGCGTGATGCCACGCCTGAAGCTCCTGATGACGTTGGCTGGCAGAAGCTGGCGGCAGTCGGCCGGGGGGTGGGGGTGGGCATCAGTGGCAGGTAGCTGGGGGGAGGGGGTTGCGTAGGGATGCAGAGTGAGAGTGTGAGTGAGCGAGTGAGTGAGTGCAACCCTGCGTGCCCATCCGTTCCGACGGACAGGGACCAAACGCCCATTCGTTTCGACGGACAGGGCTTGAGTGCCCATCTGCTGCGGCGGACAGGGCTTGAGCGCTCCTCTGTCTGGACGGACAGGGCTTGCGAGCCCATCCGTTCGCAGGGACAGAGTTTGAGTGCCAGTCCACACAGATGAACGGAGCACAGTGCCCGACCCTTCAGATGGCCGGAGCACGGGTGCACGTCCCCTGAAGTGGACGCAGCTGGGGTGCCCGTCCCTTCGCAGGGACGGAGCCGGGGGCCTCGTCCCTTCGTGTGGACTGAGGTGGGGTGCCCGTTCTTTCTGGTGGACAGAACGTGTGTGTGTGTGTGTGTCAGTGTGTGTGTGTGTGTGGACGGAGAGTGAATGCGAGGGGTAGGCATGGGCACCAAGCGGCTCACCAACTGAAGTTCATGACGATTTTTAGCCTGCCGTCACAAACTTCCATGAACTTTTCAAGAATTGGTGGCGGTTCGTGTTTTGAGCAGAGAGCAGGGCTTTAAAGGCACTCAGGGCCGTCCCCTTAAACCTCTGCTTTCTTTTTTTGTCCCGTGCCGCTGTTTTTCGCGGCCTCCCCGGGGACGGGAACGCAGGGGCCGAAAGGGACTCCGAGCCCTTTTCTTTTTTTACTGGACCGTTTTGGTTCAGTAAAGAGAGAAATGCTACAGCTTGCATATTACAGGACTACTATTCCAAGATAGGGAAAAAACAACAAAACACACACACATCAGGCTGCCATTTCCCTATGCTTCTCTTCTTCTTGTACATCTCCCTAACGCCGTAGATGACATACTGATGCTTCTTCCCCCCAGGCTTACATAGCCAGTCTGAAAGTCCAGGATTTCTCTCCACCTCCTTCCCCCCCGCCCCAATCTGATCTCCTATGGGACTCCGCTTTCTTCTGGATTGCAAAGTTCTTGCCTTTTGCTTCAAGAACGCAAGTGTTCCTGGTGTCCCGTATTCTAACGCTTTGTCTAATCAGTCAGTAGTAGCTGGTCAGGATTCTGTTTTCCATCTTGTTGCATGAAGGATCCTAGCAGCTGCTTTTGCCATGGATTGAACAAAGTAGCTAGACGTGTGGAGGAGTTTTCTTGTTCTGTTTCCTTATGTCCATATTGTATACTGTGCTAATTGCCCTTTCAATCTCTTTTGCCTCTCCTCATGAATCATATTCCAGCATTCCCAGGCTTTCTAGCAAGTCCTCCAGGTGCGAAAAAACCATGCATCTGTCTCCTGCCGTTCCCAGCATTGGCTGATAGGAGTTTTTGCCATTCCTGCTCTACCTTGGGAAGCAGCAAGCTACCTAAAAAGCATCTTATCCCCGTTTTCTGTTAACATCTGACATTCAGTGTCCCCACAATGACTCCCACTGGGCCAGGCTTCTCTTCTTTCCAAGGCTTCAAGCCACTTGTGGCGCGCAGTCTTTAACTTGTCAACTTCTGGAGTCACCCTGCAATAACGATATGTTTTGAATGGCCCGCTAGCAAATGAGAATAAGCAGGCCTCCTACAGTCACTGGTTATTCCCTTGTAGAGCCTGCTGGAGGTTAAATTAGCCAAGCTACAGTCTTCCCTTCAGCCTTAATAATTTGCCGTTCCTTCCCCTCTCCAAAATTACACTGTCTCATTCTGTTTTTTTTCTTTTGAAGTTTGCGTATCGAAGGCATTGGCCAAAGCGATGGGCTTGGTCTCTTTTGACACTGAAACGATATGTTTAGCAAGCAGTCTCAAGCTTTACTCTTGATCTTTCCTCTGGATCATTCTCAGCAGTTTTTTTTTTAAAATCCTCAGTCCTTATGAATGGCTTCCTTAGGGTCCATTCTCTCTGTTTTCACACTGCTTCCTTCCTTGAGGGTCCGGAATCCAGTCCGTACTCTCAACCGGTGCTGCCGCTGGTTTGTAGGACTTCATATGCGAAGCTGCAAGGCAACTCCTAGTCCTCTTCGGCCCCTTATTTCTCCTCCCGACGCACCGTTCGGATTGCGGTTCCGTCCCTAGTTCAGCCAGGAACCTAACCGCATATCCCTGGTTGGTGCCCATGCCTAGGGGATGGTTTGAGTGGGGCAGGGAGTGGTGTGAATGGAGTGGTGTGTGTGTGTGTGTGTGTGTGTGTGTGTGTGAGGAGGGGCTCCCTTAGTTAAGGTATGAAGGGGAGGTAGTGCACAGGTTGAAATAGATGTACTCGGGCTTGCAGCCGCCAGTTGATGCTGGCCAACCGAAGGCAGTGGAGGAGCCTGGAGGATGCCGGTGGAGGGTAGGGCAGGAGCCGTCCCTGCTTACCATGGGTTTTCCTTGTAGGGATACCCCGGGGGAGTTTTGATGAGGTTCTCCTGCAAGCCCTCAAGGGAGTCGTGGCCACTGAAAGAGGTGAGCGATGTTCCCCAACTCCTTCGCTTGCCTCTCTGCCCCTCCTGGTTCCCAGTGGGTGGGTTGGGCAAGGAGGGCTTGTGACCTGTATGCCAGCAACGGGGAAGGCAGTGTCTGGGAGAGCTAAACCTTTTGGCTCACTGTGTGCTCTTTCGGGAAGTGGGAAGGGGAGCGGGCTGAGGTGGAAGGGGCCCTGAGTTCTCAGACTGGCCTTGTAGACTTGTTGTCTGTTTCTTCAGCAGACTGAGGAAGCTTGCAGATCGAGGCCATCCAAAGAGGAGGAGAGCTGACCGGGAGAGGAGGGCCACGTGCGAACAGACGGGGGAGCATCCAGAAGGCAAGTTCTTCCGCGGAAGCGGAAGGGCTTGCTAAGCAGGGGGCACCAGGCGACCCGAAGCCTGGCGTGATGCCACGCCTGAAGCTCCTGATGACGTTGGCTGGCAGAAGCTGGCGGCAGTCGGCCGGGGGGTGGGGGTGGGCATCAGTGGCAGGTAGCTGGGGGGAGGGGGTTGCGTAGGGATGCAGAGTGAGAGTGTGAGTGAGCGAGTGAGTGAGTGCAACCCTGCGTGCCCATCCGTTCCGACGGACAGGGACCAAACGCCCATTCGTTTCGACGGACAGGGCTTGAGTGCCCATCTGCTGCGGCGGACAGGGCTTGAGCGCTCCTCTGTCTGGACGGACAGGGCTTGCGAGCCCATCCGTTCGCAGGGACAGAGTTTGAGTGCCAGTCCACACAGATGAACGGAGCACAGTGCCCGACCCTTCAGATGGCCGGAGCACGGGTGCACGTCCCCTGAAGTGGACGCAGCTGGGGTGCCCGTCCCTTCGCAGGGACGGAGCCAGGGGCCTCGTCCCTTCGTGTGGACTGAGGTGGGGTGCCCGTTCTTTCTGGTGGACAGAACGTGTGTGTGTGTCAGTGTGTGTGTGTGTGTGGACGGAGAGTGAATGCGAGGGGTAGGCATGGGCACCAAGCGGCTCACCAACTGAAGTTCATGACGATTTTTAGCCTGCCGTCACAAACTTCCATGAACTTTTCAAGAATTGGTGGCGGTTCGTGTTTTGAGCAGAGAGCAGGGCTTTAAAGGCACTCAGGGCCGTCCCCTTAAACCTCTGCTTTCTTTTTTTGTCCCGTGCCGCTGTTTTTCGCGGCCTCCCCGGGGACGGGAACGCAGGGGCCGAAAGGGACTCCGAGCCCTTTTCTTTTTTTACTGGACCGTTTTGGTTCAGTAAAGAGAGAAATGCTACAGCTTGCATATTACAGGACTACTATTCCAAGATAGGGAAAAAACAACAAAACACACACACATCAGGCTGCCATTTCCCTATGCTTCTCTTCTTCTTGTACATCTCCCTAACGCCGTAGATGACATACTGATGCTTCTTCCCCCCAGGCTTACATAGCCAGTCTGAAAGTCCAGGATTTCTCTCCACCTCCTTCCCCCCCGCCCCAATCTGATCTCCTATGGGACTCCGCTTTCTTCTGGATTGCAAAGTTCTTGCCTTTTGCTTCAAGAACGCAAGTGTTCCTGGTGTCCCGTATTCTAACGCTTTGTCTAATCAGTCAGTAGTAGCTGGTCAGGATTCTGTTTTCCATCTTGTTGCATGAAGGATCCTAGCAGCTGCTTTTGCCATGGATTGAACAAAGTAGCTAGACGTGTGGAGGAGTTTTCTTGTTCTGTTTCCTTATGTCCATATTGTATACTGTGCTAATTGCCCTTTCAATCTCTTTTGCCTCTCCTCATGAATCATATTCCAGCATTCCCAGGCTTTCTAGCAAGTCCTCCAGGTGCGAAAAAACCATGCATCTGTCTCCTGCCGTTCCCAGCATTGGCTGATAGGAGTTTTTGCCATTCCTGCTCTACCTTGGGAAGCAGCAAGCTACCTAAAAAGCATCTTATCCCCGTTTTCTGTTAACATCTGACATTCAGTGTCCCCACAATGACTCCCACTGGGCCAGGCTTCTCTTCTTTCCAAGGCTTCAAGCCACTTGTGGCGCGCAGTCTTTAACTTGTCAACTTCTGGAGTCACCCTGCAATAACGATATGTTTTGAATGGCCCGCTAGCAAATGAGAATAAGCAGGCCTCCTACAGTCACTGGTTATTCCCTTGTAGAGCCTGCTGGAGGTTAAATTAGCCAAGCTACAGTCTTCCCTTCAGCCTTAATAATTTGCCGTTCCTTCCCCTCTCCAAAATTACACTGTCTCATTCTGTTTTTTTTCTTTTGAAGTTTGCGTATCGAAGGCATTGGCCAAAGCGATGGGCTTGGTCTCTTTTGACACTGAAACGATATGTTTAGCAAGCAGTCTCAAGCTTTACTCTTGATCTTTCCTCTGGATCATTCTCAGCAGTTTTTTTTTTTAAATCCTCAGTCCTTATGAATGGCTTCCTTAGGGTCCATTCTCTCTGTTTTCACACTGCTTCCTTCCTTGAGGGTCCGGAATCCAGTCCGTACTCTCAACCGGTGCTGCCGCTGGTTTGTAGGACTTCATATGCGAAGCTGCAAGGCAACTCCTAGTCCTCTTCGGCCCCTTATTTCTCCTCCCGACGCACCGTTCGGATTGCGGTTCCGTCCCTAGTTCAGCCAGGAACCTAACCGCATATCCCTGGTTGGTGCCCATGCCTAGGGGATGGTTTGAGTGGGGCAGGGAGCGGTGTGAATGGAGTGGTGTGTGTGTGTGTGTGTGTGTGTGCGTGTGTGAGGAGGGGCTCCCTTAGTTAAGGTATGAAGGGGAGGTAGTGCACAGGTTGAAATAGATGTACTCGGGCTTGCAGCCGCCAGTTGATGCTGGCCAACCGAAGGCAGTGGAGGAGCCTGGAGGATGCCGGTGGAGGGTAGGGCAGGAGCCGTCCCTGCTTACCACGGGTTTTCCTTGTAGGGATACCCCGGGGGAGTTTTGATGAGGTTCTCCTGCAAGCCCTCAAGGGAGTCGTGGCCACTGAAAGAGGTGAGCGATGTTCCCCAACTCCTTCGCTTGCCTCTCTGCCCCTCCTGGTCCCCAGTGGGTGGGTTGGGCAAGGAGGGCTTGTGACCTGTATGCCAGCAACGGGGAAGGCAGTGTCTGGGAGAGCTAAACCTTTTGGCTCACTGTGTGCTCTTTCGGGAAGTGGGAACGGGAGCGGGCTGAGGTGGAAGGGGCCCTGAGTTCTCAGACTGGCCTTGTAGACTTGTTGTCTGTTTCTTCAGCAGACTGAGGAAGCTTGCAGATCGAGGCCATCCAAAGAGGAGGAGAGCTGACCGGGAGAGGAGGGCCACGTGCGAAGAGACGGGGGAGCATCCAGAAGGCAAGTTCTTCTGCGGAAGCGGAAGGGCTTGCTAAGCAGGGGGCACCAGGCGACCCGAAGCCTGGCGTGATGCCACGCCTGAAGCTCCTGATGACGTTGGCTGGCAGAAGCTGGCGGCAGTCGGCCGGGGGGTGGGGGTGGGCATCAGTGGCAGGTAGCTGGGGGGAGGGGGTTGCGTAGGGATGCAGAGTGAGAGTGTGAGTGAGCGAGTGAGTGAGTGCAACCCTGCGTGCCCATCCGTTCCGAC
The DNA here is from genome assembly GCF_049243985.1 of Paroedura picta. Taxonomy (NCBI): domain Eukaryota; kingdom Metazoa; phylum Chordata; class Lepidosauria; order Squamata; family Gekkonidae; genus Paroedura; species Paroedura picta. The sequence continues at coordinate 53,389,023 of NC_135380.1, read as the reverse complement.
GGACAGGGACCAAACGCCCATTCGTTTCGACGGACAGGGCTTGAGTGCCCATCTGCTGCGGCGGACAGGGCTTGAGCGCTCCTCTGTCTGGACGGACAGGGCTTGCGAGCCCATCCGTTCGCAGGGACAGAGTTTGAGTGCCAGTCCACACAGATGAACGGAGCACAGTGCCCGACCCTTCAGATGGCCGGAGCACGGGTGCACGGCCCCTGAAGTGGACGCAGCTGGGGTGCCCGTCCCTTCGCAGGGACGGAGCCGGGGGCCTCGTCCCTTCGTGTGGACTGAGGTGGGGTGCCCGTTCTTTCTGGTGGACAGAACGTGTGTGTGTGTGTGTGTCAGTGTGTGTGTGTGTGTGGACGGAGAGTGAATGCGAGGGGTAGGCATGGGCACCAAGCGGCTCACCAACTGAAGTTCATGACGATTTTTAGCCTGCCGTCACAAACTTCCATGAACTTTTCAAGAATTGGTGGCGGTTCGTGTTTTGAGCAGAGAGCAGGGCTTTAAAGGCACTCAGGGCCGTCCCCTTAAACCTCTGCTTTCTTTTTTTGTCCCGTGCCGCTGTTTTTCGCGGCCTCCCCGGGGACGGGAACGCAGGGGCCGAAAGGGACTCCGAGCCCTTTTCTTTTTTTACTGGACCGTTTTGGTTCAGTAAAGAGAGAAATGCTACAGCTTGCATATTACAGGACTACTATTCCAAGATAGGGAAAAAACAACAAAACACACACACATCAGGCTGCCATTTCCCTATGCTTCTCTTCTTCTTGTACATCTCCCTAACGCCGTAGATGACATACTGATGCTTCTTCCCCCCAGGCTTACATAGCCAGTCTGAAAGTCCAGGATTTCTCTCCACCTCCTTCCCCCCCGCCCCAATCTGATCTCCTATGGGACTCCGCTTTCTTCTGGATTGCAAAGTTCTTGCCTTTTGCTTCAAGAACGCAAGTGTTGCTGGTGTCCCGTATTCTAACGCTTTGTCTAATCAGTCAGTAGTAGCTGGTCAGGATTCTGTTTTCCATCTTGTTGCATGAAGGATCCTAGCAGCTGCTTTTGCCATGGATTGAACAAAGTAGCTAGACGTGTGGAGGAGTTTTCTTGTTCTGTTTCCTTATGTCCATATTGTATACTGTGCTAATTGCCCTTTCAATCTCTTTTGCCTCTCCTCATGAATCATATTCCAGCATTCCCAGGCTTTCTAGCAAGTCCTCCAGATGCGAAAAAACCATGCATCTGTCTCCTGCCGTTCCCAGCATTGGCTGATAGGAGTTTTTGCCATTCCTGCTCTACCTTGGGAAGCAGCAAGCTACCTAAAAAGCATCTTATCCCCGTTTTCTGTTAACATCTGACATTCAGTGTCCCCACAATGACTCCCACTGGGCCAGGCTTCTCTTCTTTCCAAGGCTTCAAGCCCATTGTGGCGCGCAGTCTTTAACTTGTCAACTTCTGGAGTCACCCTGCAATAACGATATGTTTTGAATGGCCCGCTAGCAAATGAGAATAAGCAGGCCTCCTACAGTCACTGGTTATTCCCTTGTAGAGCCTGCTGGAGGTTAAATTAGCCAAGCTACAGTCTTCCCTTCAGCCTTAATAATTTGCCGTTCCTTCCCCTCTCCAAAATTACACTGTCTCATTCTGTTTTTTTTCTTTTGAAGTTTGCGTATCGAAGGCATTGGCCAAAGCGATGGGCTTGGTCTCTTTTGACACTGAAACGATATGTTTAGCAAGCAGTCTCAAGCTTTACTCTTGATCTTTCCTCTGGATCATTCTCAGCAGTTTTTTTTTTTAAATCCTCAGTCCTTATGAATGGCTTCCTTAGGGTCCATTCTCTCTGTTTTCACACTGCTTCCTTCCTTGAGGGTCCGGAATGCAGTCCGTACTCTCAAGCGGTGCTGTCGCTGGTTTGTAGGACTTCATATGCGAAGCTGCAAGGCAACTCCTAGTCCTCTTCGGCCCCTTATTTCTCCTCCCGACGCACCGTTCGGATTGCGGTTCCGTCCCTAGTTCAGCCAGGAACCTAACCGCATATCCCTGGTTGGTGCCCATGCCTAGGGGATGGTTTGAGTGGGGCAGGGAGTGGTGTGAATGGAGTGGTGTGTGTGTGTGTGTGTGTGTGTGTGTGTGTGTCAGGAGGGGCTCCCTTAGTTAAGGTATGAAGGGGAGGTAGTGCACAGGTTGAAATAGATGTACTCGGGCTTGCAGCCGCCAGTTGATGCTGGCCAACCGAAGGCAGTGGAGGAGCCTGGAGGATGCCGGTGGAGGGTAGGGCAGGAGCCGTCCCTGCTTACCACGGGTTTTCCTTGTAGGGATACCCCGGGGGAGTTTTGATGAGGTTCTCCTGCAAGCCCTCAAGGGAGTCGTGGCCACTGAAAGAGGTGAGCGATGTTCCCCAACTCCTTCGCTTGCCTCTCTGCCCCTCCTGGTCCCCAGTGGGTGGGTTGGGCAAGGAGGGCTTGTGACCTGTATGCCAGCAACGGGGAAGGCAGTGTCTGGGAGAGCTAAACCTTTTGGCTCACTGTGTGCTCTTTCGGGAAGTGGGAAGGGGAGCGGGCTGAGGTGGAAGGGGCCCTGAGTTCTCAGACTGGCCTTGTAGACTTGTTGTCTGTTTCTTCAGCAGACTGAGGAAGCTTGCAGATCGAGGCCATCCAAAGAGGAGGAGAGCTGACCGGGAGAGGAGGGCCACGTGCGAAGAGACGGGGGAGCATCCAGAAGGCAAGTTCTTCTGCGGAAGCGGAAGGGCTTGCTAAGCAGGGGGCACCAGGCGACCCGAAGCCTGGCGTGATGCCACGCCTGAAGCTCCTGATGACGTTGGCTGGCAGAAGCTGGCGGCAGTCGGCCGGGGGGTGGGGGTGGGCATCAGTGGCAGGTAGCTGGGGGGAGGGGGTTGCGTAGGGATGCAGAGTGAGAGTGTGAGTGAGCGAGTGAGTGAGTGCAACCCTGCGTGCCCATCCGTTCCGACGGACAGGGACCAAACGCCCATTCGTTTCGACGGACAGGGCTTGAGTGCCCATCTGCTGCGGCGGACAGGGCTTGAGCGCTCCTCTGTCTGGACGGACAGGGCTTGCGAGCCCATCCGTTCGCAGGGACAGAGTTTGAGTGCCAGTCCACACAGATGAACGGAGCACAGTGCCCGACCCTTCAGATGGCCGGAGCACGGGTGCACGTCCCCTGAAGTGGACGCAGCTGGGGTGCCCGTCCCTTCGCAGGGACGGAGCCGGGGGCCTCGTCCCTTCGTGTGGACTGAGGTGGGGTGCCCGTTCTTTCTGGTGGACAGAACGTGTGTGTGTGTGTGTGTCAGTGTGTGTGTGTGTGTGGACGGAGAGTGAATGCGAGGGGTAGGCATGGGCACCAAGCGGCTCACCAACTGAAGTTCATGACGATTTTTAGCCTGCCGTCACAAACTTCCATGAACTTTTCAAGAATTGGTGGCGGTTCGTGTTTTGAGCAGAGAGCAGGGCTTTAAAGGCACTCAGGGCCGTCCCCTTAAACCTCTGCTTTCTTTTTTTGTCCCGTGCCGCTGTTTTTCGCGGCCTCCCCGGGGACGGGAACGCAGGGGCCGAAAGGGACTCCGAGCCCTTTTCTTTTTTTACTGGACCGTTTTGGTTCAGTAAAGAGAGAAATGCTACAGCTTGCATATTACAGGACTACTATTCCAAGATAGGGAAAAAACAACAAAACACACACACATCAGGCTGCCATTTCCCTATGCTTCTCTTCTTCTTGTACATCTCCCTAACGCCGTAGATGACATACTGATGCTTCTTCCCCCCAGGCTTACATAGCCAGTCTGAAAGTCCAGGATTTCTCTCCACCTCCTTCCCCCCCGCCCCAATCTGATCTCCTATGGGACTCCGCTTTCTTCTGGATTGCAAAGTTCTTGCCTTTTGCTTCAAGAACGCAAGTGTTGCTGGTGTCCCGTATTCTAACGCTTTGTCTAATCAGTCAGTAGTAGCTGGTCAGGATTCTGTTTTCCATCTTGTTGCATGAAGGATCCTAGCAGCTGCTTTTGCCATGGATTGAACAAAGTAGCTAGACGTGTGGAGGAGTTTTCTTGTTCTGTTTCCTTATGTCCATATTGTATACTGTGCTAATTGCCCTTTCAATCTCTTTTGCCTCTCCTCATGAATCATATTCCAGCATTCCCAGGCTTTCTAGCAAGTCCTCCAGATGCGAAAAAACCATGCATCTGTCTCCTGCCGTTCCCAGCATTGGCTGATAGGAGTTTTTGCCATTCCTGCTCTACCTTGGGAAGCAGCAAGCTACCTAAAAAGCATCTTATCCCCGTTTTCTGTTAACATCTGACATTCAGTGTCCCCACAATGACTCCCACTGGGCCAGGCTTCTCTTCTTTCCAAGGCTTCAAGCCCATTGTGGCGCGCAGTCTTTAACTTGTCAACTTCTGGAGTCACCCTGCAATAACGATATGTTTTGAATGTCCCGCTAGCAAATGAGAATAAGCAGGCCTCCTACAGTCACTGGTTATTCCCTTGTAGAGCCTGCTGGAGGTTAAATTAGCCAAGCTACAGTCTTCCCTTCAGCCTTAATAATTTGCCGTTCCTTCCCCTCTCCAAAATTACACTGTCTCATTCTGTTTTTTTTCTTTTGAAGTTTGCGTATCGAAGGCATTGGCCAAAGCGATGGGCTTGGTCTCTTTTGACACTGAAACGATATGTTTAGCAAGCAGTCTCAAGCTTTACTCTTGATCTTTCCTCTGGATCATTCTCAGCAGTTTTTTTTTTTAAATCCTCAGTCCTTATGAATGGCTTCCTTAGGGTCCATTCTCTCTGTTTTCACACTGCTTCCTTCCTTGAGGGTCCGGAATCCAGTCCGTACTCTCAAGCGGTGCTGTCGCTGGTTTGTAGGACTTCATATGCGAAGCTGCAAGGCAACTCCTAGTCCTCTTCGGCCCCTTATTTCTCCTCCCGACGCACCGTTCGGATTGCGGTTCCGTCCCTAGTTCAGCCAGGAACCTAACCGCATATCCCTGGTTGGTGCCCATGCCTAGGGGATGGTTTGAGTGGGGCAGGGAGTGGTGTGAATGGAGTGGTGTGTGTGTGTGTGTGTGTGTGTGTGTGTGTGTCAGGAGGGGCTCCCTTAGTTAAGGTATGAAGGGGAGGTAGTGCACAGGTTGAAATAGATGTACTCGGGCTTGCAGCCGCCAGTTGATGCTGGCCAACCGAAGGCAGTGGAGGAGCCTGGAGGATGCCGGTGGAGGGTAGGGCAGGAGCCGTCCCTGCTTACCACGGGTTTTCCTTGTAGGGATACCCCGGGGGAGTTTTGATGAGGTTCTCCTGCAAGCCCTCAAGGGAGTCGTGGCCACTGAAAGAGGTGAGCGATGTTCCCCAACTCCTTCGCTTGCCTCTCTGCCCCTCCTGGTCCCCAGTGGGTGGGTTGGGCAAGGAGGGCTTGTGACCTGTATGCCAGCAACGGGGAAGGCAGTGTCTGGGAGAGCTAAACCTTTTGGCTCACTGTGTGCTCTTTCGGGAAGTGGGAAGGGGAGCGGGCTGAGGTGGAAGGGGCCCTGAGTTCTCAGACTGGCCTTGTAGACTTGTTGTCTGTTTCTTCAGCAGACTGAGGAAGCTTGCAGATCGAGGCCATCCAAAGAGGAGGAGAGCTGACCGGGAGAGGAGGGCCACGTGCGAAGAGACGGGGGAGCATCCAGAAGGCAAGTTCTTCTGCGGAAGCGGAAGGGCTTGCTAAGCAGGGGGCACCAGGCGACCCGAAGCCTGGCGTGATGCCACGCCTGAAGCTCCTGATGACGTTGGCTGGCAGAAGCTGGCGGCAGTCGGCCGGGGGGTGGGGGTGGGCATCAGTGGCAGGTAGCTGGGGGGAGGGGGTTGCGTAGGGATGCAGAGTGAGAGTGTGAGTGAGCGAGTGAGTGAGTGCAACCCTGCGTGCCCATCCGTTCCGACGGACAGGGACCAAACGCCCATTCGTTTCGACGGACAGGGCTTGAGTGCCCATCTGCTGCGGCGGACAGGGCTTGAGCGCTCCTCTGTCTGGACGGACAGGGCTTGCGAGCCCATCCGTTCGCAGGGACAGAGTTTGAGTGCCAGTCCACACAGATGAACGGAGCACAGTGCCCGACCCTTCAGATGGCCGGAGCACGGGTGCACGTCCCCTGAAGTGGACGCAGCTGGGGTGCCCGTCCCTTCGCAGGGACGGAGCCGGGGGCCTCGTCCCTTCGTGTGGACTGAGGTGGGGTGCCCGTTCTTTCTGGTGGACAGAACGTGTGTGTGTGTGTGTGTCAGTGTGTGTGTGTGTGTGGACGGAGAGTGAATGCGAGGGGTAGGCATGGGCACCAAGCGGCTCACCAACTGAAGTTCATGACGATTTTTAGCCTGCCGTCACAAACTTCCATGAACTTTTCAAGAATTGGTGGCGGTTCGTGTTTTGAGCAGAGAGCAGGGCTTTAAAGGCACTCAGGGCCGTCCCCTTAAACCTCTGCTTTCTTTTTTTGTCCCGTGCCGCTGTTTTTCGCGGCCTCCCCGGGGACGGGAACGCAGGGGCCGAAAGGGACTCCGAGCCCTTTTCTTTTTTTACTGGACCGTTTTGGTTCAGTAAAGAGAGAAATGCTACAGCTTGCATATTACAGGACTACTATTCCAAGATAGGGAAAAAACAACAAAACACACACACATCAGGCTGCCATTTCCCTATGCTTCTCTTCTTCTTGTACATCTCCCTAACGCCGTAGATGACATACTGATGCTTCTTCCCCCCAGGCTTACATAGCCAGTCTGAAAGTCCAGGATTTCTCTCCACCTCCTTCCCCCCCGCCCCAATCTGATCTCCTATGGGACTCCGCTTTCTTCTGGATTGCAAAGTTCTTGCCTTTTGCTTCAAGAACGCAAGTGTTGCTGGTGTCCCGTATTCTAACGCTTTGTCTAATCAGTCAGTAGTAGCTGGTCAGGATTCTGTTTTCCATCTTGTTGCATGAAGGATCCTAGCAGCTGCTTTTGCCATGGATTGAACAAAGTAGCTAGACGTGTGGAGGAGTTTTCTTGTTCTGTTTCCTTATGTCCATATTGTATACTGTGCTAATTGCCCTTTCAATCTCTTTTGCCTCTCCTCATGAATCATATTCCAGCATTCCCAGGCTTTCTAGCAAGTCCTCCAGATGCGAAAAAACCATGCATCTGTCTCCTGCCGTTCCCAGCATTGGCTGATAGGAGTTTTTGCCATTCCTGCTCTACCTTGGGAAGCAGCAAGCTACCTAAAAAGCATCTTATCCCCGTTTTCTGTTAACATCTGACATTCAGTGTCCCCACAATGACTCCCACTGGGCCAGGCTTCTCTTCTTTCCAAGGCTTCAAGCCCATTGTGGCGCGCAGTCTTTAACTTGTCAACTTCTGGAGTCACCCTGCAATAACGATATGTTTTGAATGTCCCGCTAGCAAATGAGAATAAGCAGGCCTCCTACAGTCACTGGTTATTCCCTTGTAGAGCCTGCTGGAGGTTAAATTAGCCAAGCTACAGTCTTCCCTTCAGCCTTAATAATTTGCCGTTCCTTCCCCTCTCCAAAATTACACTGTCTCATTCTGTTTTTTTTCTTTTGAAGTTTGCGTATCGAAGGCATTGGCCAAAGCGATGGGCTTGGTCTCTTTTGACACTGAAACGATATGTTTAGCAAGCAGTCTCAAGCTTTACTCTTGATCTTTCCTCTGGATCATTCTCAGCAGTTTTTTTTTTTAAATCCTCAGTCCTTATGAATGGCTTCCTTAGGGTCCATTCTCTCTGTTTTCACACTGCTTCCTTCCTTGAGGGTCCGGAATCCAGTCCGTACTCTCAAGCGGTGCTGTCGCTGGTTTGTAGGACTTCATATGCGAAGCTGCAAGGCAACTCCTAGTCCTCTTCGGCCCCTTATTTCTCCTCCCGACGCACCGTTCGGATTGCGGTTCCGTCCCTAGTTCAGCCAGGAACCTAACCGCATATCCCTGGTTGGTGCCCATGCCTAGGGGATGGTTTGAGTGGGGCAGGGAGTGGTGTGAATGGAGTGGTGTGTGTGTGTGTGTGTGTGTGTGTGTGTGTGTCAGGAGGGGCTCCCTTAGTTAAGGTATGAAGGGGAGGTAGTGCACAGGTTGAAATAGATGTACTCGGGCTTGCAGCCGCCAGTTGATGCTGGCCAACCGAAGGCAGTGGAGGAGCCTGGAGGATGCCGGTGGAGGGTAGGGCAGGAGCCGTCCCTGCTTACCACGGGTTTTCCTTGTAGGGATACCCCGGGGGAGTTTTGATGAGGTTCTCCTGCAAGCCCTCAAGGGAGTCGTGGCCACTGAAAGAGGTGAGCGATGTTCCCCAACTCCTTCGCTTGCCTCTCTGCCCCTCCTGGTCCCCAGTGGGTGGGTTGGGCAAGGAGGGCTTGTGACCTGTATGCCAGCAACGGGGAAGGCAGTGTCTGGGAGAGCTAAACCTTTTGGCTCACTGTGTGCTCTTTCGGGAAGTGGGAAGGGGAGCGGGCTGAGGTGGAAGGGGCCCTGAGTTCTCAGACTGGCCTTGTAGACTTGTTGTCTGTTTCTTCAGCAGACTGAGGAAGCTTGCAGATCGAGGCCATCCAAAGAGGAGGAGAGCTGACCGGGAGAGGAGGGCCACGTGCGAAGAGACGGGGGAGCATCCAGAAGGCAAGTTCTTCTGCGGAAGCGGAAGGGCTTGCTAAGCAGGGGGCACCAGGCGACCCGAAGCCTGGCGTGATGCCACGCCTGAAGCTCCTGATGACGTTGGCTGGCAGAAGCTGGCGGCAGTCGGCCGGGGGGTGGGGGTGGGCATCAGTGGCAGGTAGCTGGGGGGAGGGGGTTGCGTAGGGATGCAGAGTGAGAGTGTGAGTGAGCGAGTGAGTGAGTGCAACCCTGCGTGCCCATCCGTTCCGACGGACAGGGACCAAACGCCCATTCGTTTCGACGGACAGGGCTTGAGTGCCCATCTGCTGCGGCGGACAGGGCTTGAGCGCTCCTCTGTCTGGACGGACAGGGCTTGCGAGCCCATCCGTTCGCAGGGACAGAGTTTGAGTGCCAGTCCACACAGATGAACGGAGCACAGTGCCCGACCCTTCAGATGGCCGGAGCACGGGTGCACGTCCCCTGAAGTGGACGCAGCTGGGGTGCCCGTCCCTTCGCAGGGACGGAGCCGGGGGCCTCGTCCCTTCGTGTGGACTGAGGTGGGGTGCCCGTTCTTTCTGGTGGACAGAACGTGTGTGTGTGTGTGTGTCAGTGTGTGTGTGTGTGTGGACGGAGAGTGAATGCGAGGGGTAGGCATGGGCACCAAGCGGCTCACCAACTGAAGTTCATGACGATTTTTAGCCTGCCGTCACAAACTTCCATGAACTTTTCAAGAATTGGTGGCGGTTCGTGTTTTGAGCAGAGAGCAGGGCTTTAAAGGCACTCAGGGCCGTCCCCTTAAACCTCTGCTTTCTTTTTTTGTCCCGTGCCGCTGTTTTTCGCGGCCTCCCCGGGGACGGGAACGCAGGGGCCGAAAGGGACTCCGAGCCCTTTTCTTTTTTTACTGGACCGTTTTGGTTCAGTAAAGAGAGAAATGCTACAGCTTGCATATTACAGGACTACTATTCCAAGATAGGGAAAAAACAACAAAACACACACACATCAGGCTGCCATTTCCCTATGCTTCTCTTCTTCTTGTACATCTCCCTAACGCCGTAGATGACATACTGATGCTTCTTCCCCCCAGGCTTACATAGCCAGTCTGAAAGTCCAGGATTTCTCTCCACCTCCTTCCCCCCCGCCCCAATCTGATCTCCTATGGGACTCCGCTTTCTTCTGGATTGCAAAGTTCTTGCCTTTTGCTTCAAGAACGCAAGTGTTGCTGGTGTCCCGTATTCTAACGCTTTGTCTAATCAGTCAGTAGTAGCTGGTCAGGATTCTGTTTTCCATCTTGTTGCATGAAGGATCCTAGCAGCTGCTTTTGCCATGGATTGAACAAAGTAGCTAGACGTGTGGAGGAGTTTTCTTGTTCTGTTTCCTTATGTCCATATTGTATACTGTGCTAATTGCCCTTTCAATCTCTTTTGCCTCTCCTCATGAATCATATTCCAGCATTCCCAGGCTTTCTAGCAAGTCCTCCAGATGCGAAAAAGCCATGCATCTGTCTCCTGCCGTTCCCAGCATTGGCTGATAGGAGTTTTTGCCATTCCTGCTCTACCTTGGGAAGCAGCAAGCTACCTAAAAAGCATCTTATCCCCGTTTTCTGTTAACATCTGACATTCAGTGTCCCCACAATGACTCCCACTGGGCCAGGCTTCTCTTCTTTCCAAGGCTTCAAGCCCATTGTGGCGCGCAGTCTTTAACTTGTCAACTTCTGGAGTCACCCTGCAATAACGATATGTTTTGAATGGCCCGCTAGCAAATGAGAATAAGCAGGCCTCCTACAGTCACTGGTTATTCCCCTGTAGAGCCTGCTGGAGGTTAAATTAGCCAAGCTACAGTCTTCCCTTCAGCCTTAATAATTTGCCGTTCCTTCCCCTCTCCAAAATTACACTGTCTCATTCTGTTTTTTTTCTTTTGAAGTTTGCGTATCGAAGGCATTGGCCAAAGCGATGGGCTTGGTCTCTTTTGACACTGAAACGATATGTTTAGCAAGCAGTCTCAAGCTTTACTCTTGATCTTTCCTCTGGATCATTCTCAGCAGTTTTTTTTTTAAAATCCTCAGTCCTTATGAATGGCTTCCTTAGGGTCCATTCTCTCTGTTTTCACACTGCTTCCTTCCTTGAGGGTCCGGAATCCAGTCCGTACTCTCAACCGGTGCTGCCGCTGGTTTGTAGGACTTCATATGCGAAGCTGCAAGGCAACTCCTAGTCCTCTTCGGCCCCTTATTTCTCCTCCCGACGCACCGTTCGGATTGCGGTCCCGTCCCTAGTTCAGCCAGGAACCTAACCGCATATCCCTGGTTGGTGCCCATGCCTAGGGGATGGTTTGAGTGGGGCAGGGAGTGGTGTGAATGGAGTGGTGTGTGTGTGTGTGTGTGTGTGTGTGTCAGGAGGGGCTCCCTTAGTTAAGGTATGAAGGGGAGGTAGTGCACAGGTTGAAATAGATGTACTCGGGCTTGCAGCCGCCAGTTGATGCTGGCCAACCGAAGGCAGTGGAGGAGCCTGGAGGATGCCGGTGGAGGGTAGGGCAGGAGCCGTCCCTGCTTACCACGGGTTTTCCTTGTAGGGATACCCCGGGGGTGTTTTGATGAGGTTCTCCTGCAAGCCCTCAAGGGAGTCGTGGCCACTGAAAGAGGTGAGCGATGTTCCCCAACTCCTTCGCTTGCCTCTCTGCCCCTCCTGGTCCCCAGTGGGTGGGTTGGGCAAGGAGGGCTTGTGACCTGTATGCCAGCAACGGGGAAGGCAGTGTCTGGGAGAGCTAAACCTTTTGGCTCACTGTGTGCTCTTTCGGGAAGTGGGAAGGGGAGCGGGCTGAGGTGGAAGGGGCCCTGAGTTCTCAGACTGGCCTTGTAGACTTGTTGTCTGTTTCTTCAGCAGACTGAGGAAGCTTGCAGATCGAGGCCATCCAAATAGGAGGAGAGCTGACCGGGAGAGGAGGGCCACGTGCGAAGAGACGGGGGAGCATCCAGAAGGCAAGTTCTTCTGCGGAAGCGGAAGGGCTTGCTAAGCAGGGGGCACCAGGCGACCCGAAGCCTGGCGTGATGCCACGCCTGAAGCTCCTGATGACGTTGGCTGGCAGAAGCTGGCGGCAGTCGGCCGGGGGGTGGGGGTGGGCATCAGTGGCAGGTAGCTGGGGGGAGGGGGTTGCGTAGGGATGCAGAGTGAGAGTGTGAGTGAGCGAGTGAGTGAGTGCAACCCTGCGTGCCCATCCGTTCCGACGGACAGGGACCAAACGCCCATTCGTTTCGACGGACAGGACTTGAGTGCCCATCTGCTGCGGCGGACAGGGCTTGAGCGCTCCTCTGTCTGGACGGACAGGGCTTGCGAGCCCATCCGTTCGCAGGGACAGAGTTTGAGTGCCAGTCCACACAGATGAACGGAGCACAGTGCCCGACCCTTCAGATGGCCGGAGCACGGGTGCACGTCCCCTGAAGTGGACGCAGCTGGGGTGCCCGTCCCTTCGCAGGGACGGAGCCGGGGGCCTCGTCCCTTCGTGTGGACTGAGGTGGGGTGCCCGTTCTTTCTGGTGGACAGAACGTGTGTGTGTGTGTGTGTCAGTGTGTGTGTGTGTGTGGACGGAGAGTGAATGCGAGGGGTAGGCATGGGCACCAAGCGGCTCACCAACTGAAGTTCATGACGATTTTTAGCCTGCCGTCACAAACTTCCATGAACTTTTCAAGAATTGGTGGCGGTTCGTGTTTTGAGCAGAGAGCAGGGCTTTAAAGGCACTCAGGGCCGTCCCCTTAAACCTCTGCTTTCTTTTTTTGTCCCGTGCCGCTGTTTTTCGCGGCCTCCCCGGGGACGGGAACGCAGGGGCCGAAAGGGACTCCGAGCCCTTTTCTTTTTTTACTGGACCGTTTTGGTTCAGTAAAGAGAGAAATGCTACAGCTTGCATATTACAGGACTACTATTCCAAGATAGGGAAAAAACAACAAAACACACACACATCAGGCTGCCATTTCCCTATGCTTCTCTTCTTCTTGTACATCTCCCTAACGCCGTAGATGACATACTGATGCTTCTTCCCCCCAGGCTTACATAGCCAGTCTGAAAGTCCAGGATTTCTCTCCACCTCCTTCCCCCCCGCCCCAATCTGATCTCCTATGGGACTCCGCTTTCTTCTGGATTGCAAAGTTCTTGCCTTTTGCTTCAAGAACGCAAGTGTTGCTGGTGTCCCGTATTCTAACGCTTTGTCTAATCAGTCAGTAGTAGCTGGTCAGGATTCTGTTTTCCATCTTGTTGCATGAAGGATCCTAGCAGCTGCTTTTGCCATGGATTGAACAAAGTAGCTAGACGTGTGGAGGAGTTTTCTTGTTCTGTTTCCTTATGTCCATATTGTATACTGTGCTAATTGCCCTTTCAATCTCTTTTGCCTCTCCTCATGAATCATATTCCAGCATTCCCAGGCTTTCTAGCAAGTCCTCCAGATGCGAAAAAACCATGCATCTGTCTCCTGCCGTTCCCAGCATTGGCTGATAGGAGTTTTTGCCATTCCTGCTCTACCTTGGGAAGCAGCAAGCTACCTAAAAAGCATCTTATCCCCCTTTTCTGTTAACATCTGACATTCAGTGTCCCCACAATGACTCCCACTGGGCCAGGCTTCTCTTCTTTCCAAGGCTTCAAGCCACTTGTGGCGCGCAGTCTTTAACTTGTCAACTTCTGGAGTCACCCTGCAATAACGATATGTTTTGAATGGCCCGCTAGCAAATGAGAATAAGCAGGCCTCCTACAGTCACTGGTTATTCCCTTGTAGAGCCTGCTGGAGGTTAAATTAGCCAAGCTACAGTCTTCCCTTCAGCCTTAATAATTTGCCGTTCCTTCCCCTCTCCAAAATTACACTGTCTCATTCTGTTTTTTTTCTTTTGAAGTTTGCGTATCGAAGGCATTGGCCAAAGCGATTGGCTTGGTTTTTTTTTTACACTGAAACGATATGTTTAGCAAGCAGTCTCAAGCTTTACTCTTGATCTTTCCTCTGGATCATTCTCAGCAGTTTTTTTTTTAAAATCCTCAGTCCTTATGAATGGCTTCCTTAGGGTCCATTCTCTCTGTTTTCACACTGCTTCCTTCCTTGAGGGTCCGGAATCCAGTCCGTACTCTCAACCGGTGCTGCCGCTGGTTTGTAGGACTTCATATGCGAAGCTGCAAGGCAACTCCTAGTCCTCTTCGGCCCCTTATTTCTCCTCCCGACGCACCGTTCGGATTGCGGTTCCGTCCCTAGTTCAGCCAGGAACCTAACCGCATATCCCTGGTTGGTGCCCATGCCTAGGGGATGGTTTGAGTGGGGCAGGGAGTGGTGTGAATGGAGTGGTGTGTGTGTGTGTGTGTGAGGAGGGGCTCCCTTAGTTAAGGTATGAAGGGGAGGTAGTGCACAGGTTGAAATAGATGTACTCGGGCTTGCAGCCGCCAGTTGATGCTGGCCAACCGAAGGCAGTGGAGGAGCCTGGAGGATGCCGGTGGAGGGAAGGGCAGGAGCCGTCCCTGCTTACCACGGGTTTTCCTTGTAGGGATACCCCGGGGGAGTTTTGATGAGGTTCTCCTGCAAGCCCTCAAGGGAGTCGTGGCCACTGAAAGAGATGAGCGATGTTCCCCAACTCCTTCGCTTGCCTCTCTGCCCCTCCTGGTCCCCAGTGGGTGGGTTGGGCAAGGAGGGCTTGTGACCTGTATGCCAGCAACAGGGAAGGCAGTGTCTGGGAGAGCTAAACCTTTCGGCTCACTGTGTGCTCTTTCGGGAAGTGGGAAGGGGAGTGGGCTGAGGTGGAAGGGGCCCTGAGTTCTCAGACTGGCCTTGTAGACTTGTTGTCTGTTTCTTCAGCAGACTGAGGAAGCTTGCAGATCGAGGCCATCCAAAGAGGAGGAGAGCTGATCGGGAGAGGATGGCCACGTGCGAAGAGACGGGGGAGCATCCAGAAGGCAAGTTCTTCCGCGGAAGCGGAAGGGCTTGCTAAGCAGGGGGCACCAGGCGACCCGAAGCCTGGCGTGATGCCACGCCTGAAGCTCCTGATGACGTTGGCTGGCAGAAGCTGGCGGCAGTCGGCCGGGGGGTGGGGGTGGGCATCAGTGGCAGGTAGCTGGGGGGAGGGGGTTGCGTAGGGATGCAGAGTGAGAGTGTGAGTGAGCGAGTGAGTGAGTGCAACCCTGCGTGCCCATCCGTTCCGACGGACAGGGACCAAACGCCCATTCGTTTCGACGGACAGGGCTTGAGTGCCCATCTGCTGCGGCGGACAGGGCTTGAGCGCTCCTCTGTCTGGACGGACAGGGCTTGCGAGCCCATCCGTTCGCAGGGACAGAGTTTGAGTGCCAGTCCACACAGATGAACGGAGCACAGTGCCCGACCCTTCAGATGGCCGGAGCACGGGTGCACGTCCCCTGAAGTGGACGCAGCTGGGGTGCCCGTCCCTTCGCAGGGACGGAGCCGGGGGCCTCGTCCCTTCGTGTGGACTGAGGTGGGGTGCCCGTTCTTTCTGGTGGACAGAACGTGTGTGTGTGTGTGTGTCAGTGTGTGTGTGTGTGTGGACGGAGAGTGAATGCGAGGGGTAGGCATGGGCACCAAGCGGCTCACCAACTGAAGTTCATGACGATTTTTAGCCTGCCGTCACAAACTTCCATGAACTTTTCAAGAATTGGTGGCGGTTCGTGTTTTGAGCAGAGAGCAGGGCTTTAAAGGCACTCAGGGCCGTCCCCTTAAACCTCTGCTTTCTCTTTTTGTCCCGTGCCGCTGTTTTTCGCGGCCTCCCCGGGGACGGGAACGCAGGGGCCGAAAGGGACTCCGAGCCCTTTTCTTTTTTTACTGGACCGTTTTGGTTCAGTAAAGAGAGAAATGCTACAGCTTGCATATTACAGGACTACTATTCCAAGATAGGGAAAAAACAACAAAACACACACACATCAGGCTGCCATTTCCCTATGCTTCTCTTCTTCTTGTACATCTCCCTAACGCCGTAGATGACATACTGATGCTTCTTCCCCCCAGGCTTACATAGCCAGTCTGAAAGTCCAGGATTTCTCTCCACCTCCTTCCCCCCCGCCCCAATCTGATCTCCTATGGGACTCCGCTTTCTTCTGGATTGCAAAGTTCTTGCCTTTTGCTTCAAGAACGCAAGTGTTGCTGGTGTCCCGTATTCTAACGCTTTGTCTAATCAGTCAGTAGTAGCTGGTCAGGATTCTGTTTTCCATCTTGTTGCATGAAGGATCCTAGCAGCTGCTTTTGCCATGGATTGAACAAAGTAGCTAGACGTGTGGAGGAGTTTTCTTGTTCTGTTTCCTTATGTCCATATTGTATACTGTGCTAATTGCCCTTTCAATCTCTTTTGCCTCTCCTCATGAATCATATTCCAGCATTCCCAGGCTTTCTAGCAAGTCCTCCAGATGCGAAAAAACCATGCATCTGTCTCCTGCCTTTCCCAGCATTGGCTGATAGGAGTTTTTGCCATTCCTGCTCTACCTTGGGAAGCAGCAAGCTACCTAAAAAGCATCTTATCCCCGTTTTCTGTTAACATCTGACATTCAGTGTCCCCACAATGACTCCCACTGGGCCAGGCTTCTCTTCTTTCCAAGGCTTCAAGCCCATTGTGGCGCGCAGTCTTTAACTTGTCAACTTCTGGAGTCACCCTGCAATAACGATATGTTTTGAATGGCCTGCTAGCAAATGAGAATAAGCAGGCCTCCTACAGTCACTGGTTATTCCCTTGTAGAGCCTGCTGGAGGTTAAATTAGCCAAGCTACAGTCTTCCCTTCAGCCTTAATAATTTGCCGTTCCTTCCCCTCTCCAAAATTACACTGTCTCATTCTGTTTTTTTTCTTTTGAAGTTTGCGTATCGAAGGCATTGGCCAAAGCGATGGGCTTGGTCTCTTTTGACACTGAAACGATATGTTTAGCAAGCAGTCTCAAGCTTTACTCTTGATCTTTCCTCTGGATCATTCTCAGCAGTTTTTTTTTTAAATCCTCAGTCCTTATGAATGGCTTCCTTAGGGTCCATTCTCTCTGTTTTCACACTGCTTCCTTCCTTGAGGGTCCGGAATCCAGTCCGTACTCTCAACCGGTGCTGCCGCTGGTTTGTAGGACTTCATATGCGAAGCTGCAAGGCAACTCCTAGTCCTCTTCGGCCCCTTATTTCTCCTCCCGACGCACCGTTCGGATTGCGGTTCCGTCCCTAGTTCAGCCAGGAACCTAACCGCATATCCCTGGTTGGTGCCCATGCCTAGGGGATGGTTTGAGTGGGGCAGGGAGTGGTGTGAATGGAGTGGTGTGTGTGTGTGTGTGTGTGTGTGTGAGGAGGGGCTCCCTTAGTTAAGGTATGAAGGGGAGGTAGTGCACAGGTTGAAATAGATGTACTCGGGCTTGCAGCCGCCAGTTGATGCTGGCCAACCGAAGGCAGTGGAGGAGCCTGGAGGATGCCGGTGGAGGGTAGGGCAGGAGCCGTCCCTGCTTACCACGGGTTTTCCTTGTAGGGATACCCCGGGGGAGTTTTGATGAGGTTCTCCTGCAAGCCCTCAAGGGAGTCGTGGCCACTGAAAGAGGTGAGCGATGTTCCCCAACTCCTTCGCTTGCCTCTCTGCCCCTCCTGGTCCCCAGTGGGTGGGTTGGGCAAGGAGGGCTTGTGACCTGTATGCCAGCAACGGGGAAGGCAGTGTCTGGGAGAGCTAAACCTTTTGGCTCACTGTGTGCTCTTTCGGGAAGTGGGAAGGGGAGCGGGCTGAGGTGGAAGGGGCCCTGAGTTCTCAGACTGGCCTTGTAGACTTGTTGTCTGTTTCTTCAGCAGACTGAGGAAGCTTGCAGATCGAGGCCATCCAAAGAGGAGGAGAGCTGACCGGGAGAGGAGGGCCACGTGCGAAGAGACGGGGGAGCATCCAGAAGGCAAGTTCTTCTGCGGAAGCGGAAGGGCTTGCTAAGCAGGGGGCACCAGGCGACCCGAAGCCTGGCGTGATGCCACGCCTGAAGCTCCTGATGACGTTGGCTGGCAGAAGCTGGCGGCAGTCGGCCGGGGGGTGGGGATGGGCATCAGTGGCAGGTAGCTGGGGGAGGGGGTTGCGTAGGGATGCAGAGTGAGAGTGTGAGTGAGCGAGTGAGTGAGTGCAACCCTGCGTGCCCATCCGTTCCGATGGACAGGGACCAAACGCCCATTCGTTTCGACGGACAGGGCTTGAGTGCGCATCTGCTGCGGCGGACAGGGCTTGAGCGCTCCTCTGTCTGGACGGACAGGGCTTGCGAGCCCATCCGTTCGCAGGGACAGAGTTTGAGTGCCAGTCCACACAGATGAACGGAGCACAGTGCCCGACCCTTCAGATGGCCGGAGCACGGGTGCACGTCCCCTGAAGTGGACTCAGCTGGGGTGCCCGTCCCTTCGCAGGGACGGAGCCGGGGGCCTCGTCCCTTCGTGTGGACTGAGGTGTGGTGCCCGTTCTTTCTGGTGGACAGAACGTGTGTGTGTGTGTGTGTCAGTGTGTGTGTGTGTGTGTGGACGGAGAGTGAATGCGAGGGGTAGGCATGGGCACCAAGCGGCTCACCAACTGAAGTTCATGACGATTTTTAGCCTGCCGTCACAAACTTCCATGAACTTTTCAAGAATTGGTGGCGGTTCGTGTTTTGAGCAGAGAGCAGGGCTTTAAAGGCACTCAGGGCCGTCCCCTTAAACCTCTGTTTTCTTTTTTTGTCCCGTGCCGCTGTTTTTCGCGGCCTCCCCGGGGACGGGAACGCAGGGGCCGAAAGGGACTCCGAGCCCTTTTCTTTTTTTACTGGACCGTTTTGGTTCAGTAAAGAGAGAAATGCTACAGCTTGCATATTACAGGACTACTATTCCAAGATAGGGAAAAAACAACAAAACACACACACATCAGGCTGCCATTTCCCTATGCTTCTCTTCTTCTTGTACATCTCCCTAACGCCGTAGATGACATACTGATGCTTCTTCCCCCCAGGCTTACATAGCCAGTCTGAAAGTCCAGGATTTCTCTCCACCTCCTTCCCCCCCACCCCAATCTGATCTCCTATGGGACTCCGCTTTCTTCTGGATTGCAAAGTTCTTGCCTTTTGCTTCAAGAACGCAAGTGTTGCTGGTGTCCCGTATTCTAACGCTTTGTCTAATCAGTCAGTAGTAGCTGGTCAGGATTCTGTTTTCCATCTTGTTGCATGAAGGATCCTAGCAGCTGCTTTTGCCATGGATTGAACAAAGTAGCTAGACGTGTGGAGGAGTTTTCTTGTTCTGTTTCCTTATGTCCATATTGTATACTGTGCTAATTGCCCTTTCAATCTCTTTTGCCTCTCCTCATGAATCATATTCCAGCATTCCCAGGCTTTCTAGCAAGTCCTCCAGATGCGAAAAAACCATGCATCTGTCTCCTGCCGTTCCCAGCATTGGCTGATAGGAGTTTTTGCCATTCCTGCTCTACCTTGGGAAGCAGCAAGCTACCTAAAAAGCATCTTATCCCCGTTTTCTGTTAACATCTGACATTCAGTGTCCACACAATGACTCCCACTGGGCCAGGCTTCTCTTCTTTCCAAGGCTTCAAGCCCATTGTGGCGCGCAGTCTTTAACTTGTCAACTTCTGGAGTCACCCTGCAATAACGATATGTTTTGAATGGCCTGCTAGCAAATGAGAATAAGCAGGCCTCCTACAGTCACTGGTTATTCCCTTGTAGAGCCTGCTGGAGGTTAAATTAGCCAAGCTACAGTCTTCCCTTCAGCCTTAATAATTTGCCGTTCCTTCCCCTCTCCAAAATTACACTGTCTCATTCTGTTTTTTTTCTTTTGAAGTTTGCGTATCGAAGGCATTGGCCAAAGCGATGGGCTTGGTCTCTTTTGACACTGAAACGATATGTTTAGCAAGCAGTCTCAAGCTTTACTCTTGATCTTTCCTCTGGATCATTCTCAGCAGTTTTTTTTTTTAAATCCTCAGTCCTTATGAATGGCTTCCTTAGGGTCCATTCTCTCTGTTTTCACACTGCTTCCTTCCTTGAGGGTCCGGAATCCAGTCCGTACTCTCAACCGGTGCTGCCGCTGGTTTGTAGGACTTCATATGCGAAGCTGCAAGGCAACTCCTAGTCCTCTTCGGCCCCTTATTTCTCCTCCCGACGCACCGTTCGGATTGCGGTTCCGTCCCTAGTTCAGCCAGGAACCTAACGGCATATCCCTGGTTGGTGCCCATGCCTAGGGGATGGTTTGAGTGGGGCAGGGAGTGGTGTGAATGGAGTGGTGTGTGTGTGTGTGTGTGTGTGTGTGAGGAGGGGCTCCCTTAGTTAAGGTATGAAGGGGAGGTAGTGCACAGGTTGAAATAGATGTACTCGGGCTTGCAGCCGCCAGTTGATGCTGGCCAACCGAAGGCAGTGGAGGAGCCTGGAGGATGCCGGTGGAGGGTAGGGCAGGAGCCGTCCCTGCTTACCACGGGTTTTCCTTGTAGGGATACCCCGGGGGAGTTTTGATGAGGTTCTCCTGCAAGCCCTCAAGGGAGTCGTGGCCACTGAAAGAGGTGAGCGATGTTCCCCAACTCCTTCGCTTGCCTCTCTGCCCCTCCTGGTCCCCAGTGGGTGGGTTGGGCAAGGAGGGCTTGTGACCTGTATGCCAGCAACGGGGAAGGCAGTGTCTGGGAGAGCTAAACCTTTTGGCTCACTGTGTGCTCTTTCGGGAAGTGGGAAGGGGAGCGGGCTGAGGTGGAAGGGGCCCTGAGTTCTCAGACTGGCCTTGTAGACTTGTTGTCTGTTTCTTCAGCAGACTGAGGAAGCTTGCAGATCGAGGCCATCCAAAGAGGAGGAGAGCTGACCGGGAGAGGAGGGCCACGTGCGAAGAGACGGGGGAGCATCCAGAAGGCAAGTTCTTCTGCGGAAGCGGAAGGGCTTGCTAAGCAGGGGGCACCAGGCGACCCGAAGCCTGGCGTGATGCCACGCCTGAAGCTCCTGATGACGTTGGCTGGCAGAAGCTGGCGGCAGTCGGCCGGGGGGTGGGGATGGGCATCAGTGGCAGGTAGCTGGGGGAGGGGTTGCGTAGGGATGCAGAGTGAGAGTGTGAGTGAGCGAGTGAGTGAGTGCAACCCTGCGTGCCCATCCGTTCCGATGGACAGGGACCAAACGCCCATTCGTTTCGACGGACAGGGCTTGAGTGCGCATCTGCTGCGGCGGACAGGGCTTGAGCGCTCCTCTGTCTGGACGGACAGGGCTTGCGAGCCCATCCGTTCGCAGGGACAGAGTTTGAGTGCCAGTCCACACAGATGAACGGAGCACAGTGCCCGACCCTTCAGATGGCCGGAGCACGGGTGCACGTCCCCTGAAGTGGACTCAGCTGGGGTGCCCGTCCCTTCGCAGGGACGGAGCCGGGGGCCTCGTCCCTTCGTGTGGACTGAGGTGTGGTGCCCGTTCTTTCTGGTGGACAGAACGTGTGTGTGTGTGTGTGTCAGTGTGTGTGTGTGTGTGTGGACGGAGAGTGAATGCGAGGGGTAGGCATGGGCACCAAGCGGCTCACCAACTGAAGTTCATGACGATTTTTAGCCTGCCGTCACAAACTTCCATGAACTTTTCAAGAATTGGTGGCGGTTCGTGTTTTGAGCAGAGAGCAGGGCTTTAAAGGCACTCAGGGCCGTCCCCTTAAACCTCTGTTTTCTTTTTTTGTCCCGTGCCGCTGTTTTTCGCGGCCTCCCCGGGGACGGGAACGCAGGGGCCGAAAGGGACTCCGAGCCCTTTTCTTTTTTTACTGGACCGTTTTGGTTCAGTAAAGAGAGAAATGCTACAGCTTGCATATTACAGGACTACTATTCCAAGATAGGGAAAAAACAACAAAACACATACACATCAGGCTGCCATTTCCCTATGCTTCTCTTCTTCTTGTACATCTCCCTAACGCCGTAGATGACATACTGATGCTTCTTCCCCCCAGGCTTACATAGCCAGTCTGAAAGTCCAGGATTTCTCTCCACCTCCTTCCCCCCCGCCCCAATCTGATCTCCTATGGGACTCCGCTTTCTTCTGGATTGCAAAGTTCTTGCCTTTTGCTTCAAGAACGCAAGTGTTGCTGGTGTCCCGTATTCTAACGCTTTGTCTAATCAGTCAGTAGTAGCTGGTCAGGATTCTGTTTTCCATCTTGTTGCATGAAGGATCCTAGCAGCTGCTTTTGCCATGGATTGAACAAAGTAGCTAGACGTGTGGAGGAGTTTTCTTGTTCTGTTTCCTTATGTCCATATTGTATACTGTGCTAATTGCCCTTTCAATCTCTTTTGCCTCTCCTCATGAATCATATTCCAGCATTCCCAGGCTTTCTAGCAAGTCCTCCAGATGCGAAAAAACCATGCATCTGTCTCCTGCCGTTCCCAGCATTGGCTGATAGGAGTTTTTGCCATTCCTGCTCTACCTTGGGAAGCAGCAAGCTACCTAAAAAGCATCTTATCCCCCTTTTCTGTTAACATCTGACATTCAGTGTCCCCACAATGACTCCCACTGGGCCAGGCTTCTCTTCTTTCCAAGGCTTCAAGCCCATTGTGGCGCGCAGTCTTTAACTTGTCAACTTCTGGAGTCACCCTGCAATAACGATATGTTTTGAATGGCCCGCTAGCAAATGAGAATAAGCAGGCCTCCTACAGTCACTGGTTATTCCCTTGTAGAGCCTGCTGGAGGTTAAATTAGCCAAGCTACAGTCTTCCCTTCAGCCTTAATAATTTGCCGTTCCTTCCCCTCTCCAAAATTACACTGTCTCATTCTGTTTTTTTTCTTTTGAAGTTTGCGTATCGAAGGCATTGGCCAAAGCGATGGGCTTGGTCTCTTTTGACACTGAAACGATATGTTTAGCAAGCAGTCTCAAGCTTTACTCTTGATCTTTCCTCTGGATCATTCTCAGCAGTTTTTTTTTTTAAATCCTCAGTCCTTATGAATGGCTTCCTTAGGGTCCATTCTCTCTGTTTTCACACTGCTTCCTTCCTTGAGGGTCCGGAATCCAGTCCGTACTCTCAACCGGTGCTGCCGCTGGTTTGTAGGACTTCATATGCGAAGCTGCAAGGCAACTCCTAGTCCTCTTCGGCCCCTTATTTCTCCTCCCGACGCACCGTTCGGATTGCGGTTCCGTCCCTAGTTCAGCCAGGAACCTAACCGCATATCCCTGGTTGGTGCCCATGCCTAGGGGATGGTTTGAGTGGGGCAGGGAGTGGTGTGAATGGAGTGGTGTGTGTGTGTGTGTGTGTGTGTGTGTGAGGAGGGGCTCCCTTAGTTAAGGTATGAAGGGGAGGTAGTGCACAGGTTGAAATAGATGTACTCGGGCTTGCAGCCGCCAGTTGATGCTGGCCAACCGAAGGCAGTGGAGGAGCCTGGAGGATGCCGGTGGAGGGTAGGGCAGGAGCCGTCCCTGCTTACCACGGGTTTTCCTTGTAGGGATACCCCGGGGGCGTTTTGATGAGGTTCTCCTGCAAGCCCTCAAGGGAGTCGTGGCCACTGAAAGAGGTGAGCGATGTTCCCCAACTCCTTCGCTTGCCTCTCTGCCCCTCCTGGTCCCCAGTGGGTGGGTTGGGCAAGGAGGGCTTGTGACCTGTATGCCAGCAACGGGGAAGGCAGTGTCTGGGAGAGCTAAACCTTTTGGCTCACTGTGTGCTCTTTCGGGAAGTGGGAAGGGGAGCGGGCTGAGGTGGAAGGGGCCCTGAGTTCTCAGACTGGCCTTGTAGACTTGTTGTCTGTTTCTTCAGCAGACTGAGGAAGCTTGCAGATCGAGGCCATCCAAAGAGGAGGAGAGCTGACCGGGAGAGGAGGGCCACGTGCGAAGAGACGGGGGAGCATCCAGAAGGCAAGTTCTTCCGCGGAAGCGGAAGGGCTTGCTAAGCAGGGGGCACCCGGAGACCCGAAGCCTGGCGTGATGCCACGCCTGAAGCTCCTGATGACGTTGGCTGGCAGAAGCTGGCGGCAGTCGGCCGGGGGGTGGGGGTGGGCATCAGTGGCAGGTAGCTGGGGGGAGGGGGTTGCGTAGGGATGCAGAGTGAGAGTGTGAGTGAGCGAGTGAGTGAGTGCAACCCTGCGTGCCCATCCGTTCCGATGGACAGGGACCAAACGCCCATTCGTTTCGACGGACAGGGCTTGAGTGCCCATCTGCTGCGGCGGACAGGGCTTGAGCGCTCCTCTGTCTGGACGGACAGGGCTTGCGAGCCCATCCGTTCGCAGGGACAGAGTTTGAGTGCCAGTCCACACAGATGAACGGAGCACAGTGCCCGACCCTTCAGATGGCCGGAGCACGGGTGCACGTCCCCTGAAGTGGACGCAGCTGGGGTGCCCGTCCCTTCGCAGGGACGGAGCCGGGGGCCTCGTCCCTTCGTGTGGACTGAGGTGGGGTGCCCGTTCTTTCTGGTGGACAGAACGTGTGTGTGTGTGTCAGTGTGTGTGTGTGTGTGTGTGTGGACGGAGAGTGAATGCGAGGGGTAGGCATGGGCACCAAGCGGCTCACCAACTGAAGTTCATGACGATTTTTAGCCTGCCGTCACAAACTTCCATGAACTTTTCAAGAATTGGTGGCGGTTCGTGTTTTGAGCAGAGAGCAGAGCTTTAAAGGCACTCAGGGCCGTCCCCTTAAACCTCTGCTTTCTTTTTTTGTCCCGTGCCGCTGTTTTTCGCGGCCTCCCCGGGGACGGGAACGCAGGGGCCGAAAGGGACTCCGAGCCCTTTTCTTTTTTTACTGGACCGTTTTGGTTCAGTAAAGAGAGAAATGCTACAGCTTGCATATTACAGGACTACTATTCCAAGATAGGGAAAAAACAACAAAACACACACACATCAGGCTGCCATTTCCCTATGCTTCTCTTCTTCTTGTACATCTCCCTAACGCCGTAGATGACATACTGATGCTTCTTCCCCCCAGGCTTACATAGCCAGTCTGAAAGTCCAGGATTTCTCTCCACCTCCTTCCCCCCCGCCCCAATCTGATCTCCTATGGGACTCCGCTTTCTTCTGGATTGCAAAGTTCTTGCCTTTTGCTTCAAGAACGCAAGTGTTGCTGGTGTCCCGTATTCTAACGCTTTGTCTAATCAGTCAGTAGTAGCTGGTCAGGATTCTGTTTTCCATCTTGTTGCATGAAGGATCCTAGCAGCTGCTTTTGCCATGGATTGAACAAAGTAGCTAGACGTGTGGAGGAGTTTTCTTGTTCTGTTTCCTTATGTCCATATTGTATACTGTGCTAATTGCCCTTTCAATCTCTTTTGCCTCTCCTCATGAATCATATTCCAGCATTCCCAGGCTTTCTAGCAAGTCCTCCAGATGCGAAAAAACCATGCATCTGTCTCCTGCCGTTCCCAGCATTGGCTGATAGGAGTTTTTGCCATTCCTGCTCTACCTTGGGAAGCAGCAAGCTACCTAAAAAGCATCTTATCCCCGTTTTCTGTTAACATCTGACATTCAGTGTCCCCACAATGACTCCCACTGGGCCAGGCTTCTCTTCTTTCCAAGGCTTCAAGCCCATTGTGGCGCGCAGTCTTTAACTTGTCAACTTCTGGAGTCACCCTGCAATAACGATATGTTTTGAATGGCCCGCTAGCAAATGAGAATAAGCAGGCCTCCTACAGTCACTGGTTATTCCCTTGTAGAGCCTGCTGGAGGTTAAATTAGCCAAGCTACAGTCTTCCCTTCAGCCTTAATAATTTGCCGTTCCTTCCCCTCTCCAAAATTACACTGTCTCATTCTGTTTTTTTTCTTTTGAAGTTTGCGTATCGAAGGCATTGGCCAAAGCGATGGGCTTGGTCTCTTTTGACACTGAAACGATATGTTTAGCAAGCAGTCTCAAGCTTTACTCTTGATCTTTCCTCTGGATCATTCTCAGCAGTTTTTTTTTTTAAATCCTCAGTCCTTATGAATGGCTTCCTTAGGGTCCATTCTCTCTGTTTTCACACTGCTTCCTTCCTTGAGGGTCCGGAATCCAGTCCGTACTCTCAACCGGTGCTGCCGCTGGTTTGTAGGACTTCATATGCGAAGCTGCAAGGCAACTCCTAGTCCTCTTCGGCCCCTTATTTCTCCTCCCGACGCACCGTTCGGATTGCGGTTCCGTCCCTAGTTCAGCCAGGAACCTAACCGCATATCCCTGGTTGGTGCCCATGCCTAGGGGATGGTTTGAGTGGGGCAGGGAGTGGTGTGAATGGAGTGGTGTGTGTGTGTGTGTGTGTGAGGAGGGGCTCCCTTAGTTAAGGTATGAAGGGGAGGTAGTGCACAGGTTGAAATAGATGTACTCGGGCTTGCAGCCGCCAGTTGATGCTGGCCAACCGAAGGCAGTGGAGGAGCCTGGAGGATGCCGGTGGAGGGTAGGGCAGGAGCCGTCCCTGCTTACCACGGGTTTTCCTTGTAGGGATACCCCGGGGGCGTTTTGATGAGGTTCTCCTGCAAGCCCTCAAGGGAGTCGTGGCCACTGAAAGAGGTGAGCGATGTTCCCCAACTCCTTCGCTTGCCTCTCTGCCCCTCCTGGTCCCCAGTGGGTGGGTTGGGCAAGGAGGGCTTGTGACCTGTATGCCAGCAACGGGGAAGGCAGTGTCTGGGAGAGCTAAACCTTTTGGCTCACTGTGTGCTCTTTCGGGAAGTGGGAAGGGGAGCGGGCTGAGGTGGAAGGGGCCCTGAGTTCTCAGACTGGCCTTGTAGACTTGTTGTCTGTTTCTTCAGCAGACTGAGGAAGCTTGCAGATCGAGGCCATCCAAAGAGGAGGAGAGCTGACCGGGAGAGGAGGGCCACGTGCGAAGAGACGGGGGAGCATCCAGAAGGCAAGTTCTTCCGCGGAAGCGGAAGGGCTTGCTAAGCAGGGGGCACCCGGAGACCCGAAGCCTGGCGTGATGCCACGCCTGAAGCTCCTGATGACGTTGGCTGGCAGAAGCTGGCGGCAGTCGGCCGGGGGGTGGGGGTGGGCATCAGTGGCAGGTAGCTGGGGGGAGGGGGTTGCGTAGGGATGCAGAGTGAGAGTGTGAGTGAGCGAGTGAGTGAGTGCAACCCTGCGTGCCCATCCGTTCCGATGGACAGGGACCAAACGCCCATTCGTTTCGACGGACAGGGCTTGAGTGCCCATCTGCTGCGGCGGACAGGGCTTGAGCGCTCCTCTGTCTGGACGGACAGGGCTTGCGAGCCCATCCGTTCGCAGGGACAGAGTTTGAGTGCCAGTCCACACAGATGAACGGAGCACAGTGCCCGACCCTTCAGATGGCCGGAGCACGGGTGCACGTCCCCTGAAGTGGACGCAGCTGGGGTGCCCGTCCCTTCGCAGGGACGGAGCCGGGGGCCTCGTCCCTTCGTGTGGACTGAGGTGGGGTGCCCGTTCTTTCTGGTGGACAGAACGTGTGTGTGTGTGTCAGTGTGTGTGTGTGTGTGGACGGAGAGTGAATGCGAGGGGTAGGCATGGGCATCAAGCGGCTCACCAACTGAAGTTCATGACGATTTTTAGCCTGCCGTCACAAACTTCCATGAACTTTTCAAGAATTGGTGGCGGTTCGTGTTTTGAGCAGAGAGCAGGGCTTTAAAGGCACTCAGGGCCGTCCCCTTAAACCTCTGCTTTCTTTTTTTGTCCCGTGCCGCTGTTTTTCGCGGCCTCCCCGGGGACGGGAACGCAGGGGCCGAAAGGGACTCCGAGCCCTTTTCTTTTTTTACTGGACCGTTTTGGTTCAGTAAAGAGAGAAATGCTACAGCTTGCATATTACAGGACTACTATTCCAAGATAGGGAAAAAACAACAAAACACACACACATCAGGCTGCCATTTCCCTATGCTTCTCTTCTTCTTGTACATCTCCCTAACGCCGTAGATGACATACTGATGCTTCTTCCCCCCAGGCTTACATAGCCAGTCTGAAAGTCCAGGATTTCTCTCCACCTCCTTCCCCCCCGCCCCAATCTGATCTCCTATGGGACTCCGCTTTCTTCTGGATTGCAAAGTTCTTGCCTTTTGCTTCAAGAACGCAAGTGTTGCTGGTGTCCCGTATTTTAACGCTTTGTCTAATCAGTCAGTAGTAGCTGGTCAGGATTCTGTTTTCCATCTTGTTGCATGAAGGATCCTAGCAGCTGCTTTTGCCATGGATTGAACAAAGTAGCTAGACGTGTGGAGGAGTTTTCTTGTTCTGTTTCCTTATGTCCATATTGTATACTGTGCTAATTGCCCTTTCAATCTCTTTTGCCTCTCCTCATGAATCATATTCCAGCATTCCCAGGCTTTTTCGCAAGTCCTCCAGATGCGAAAAAACCATGCATCTGTCTCCTGCCGTTCCCAGCATTGGCTGATAGGAGTTTTTGCCATTCCTGCTCTACCTTAGGAAGCAGCAAGCTACCTAAAAAGCATCTTATCCCCGTTTTCTGTTAACATCTGACATTCAGTGTCCCCACAATGACTCCCACTGGGCCAGGCTTTTCTATTTTCCAAGGCTTCAAGCCCATTGTGGCGCGCAGTCTTTAACTTGTCAACTTCTGGAGTCACCCTGCAATAACGATATGTTTTGAATGGCCCGCTAGCAAATGAGAATAAGCAGGCCTCCTACAGTCACTGGTTATTCCCTTGTAGAGCCTGCTGGAGGTTAAATTAGCCAAGCTACAGTCTTCCCTTCAGCCTTAATAATTTGCCGTTCCTTCCCCTCTCCAAAATTACACTGTCTCATTCTGTTTTTTTTCTTTTGAAGTTTGCGTATCGAAGGCATTGGCCAAAGCGATGGGCTTGGTCTCTTTTGACACTGAAACGATATGTTTAGCAAGCAGTCTCAAGCTTTACTCTTGATCTTTCCTCTGGATCATTCTCAGCAGTTTTTTTTTTAAAATCCTCAGTCCTTATGAATGGCTTCCTTAGGGTCCATTCTCTCTGTTTTCACACTGCTTCCTTCCTTGAGGGTCCGGAATCCAGTCCGTAATCTCAACCGGTGCTGCCGCTGGTTTGTAGGACTTCATATGCGAAGCTGCAAGGCAACTCCTAGTCCTTTTCGGCCCCTTATTTCTCCTCCCGACGCACCGTTCGGATTGCGGTTCCGTCCCTAGTTCAGCCAGGAACCTAACCGCATATCCCTGGTTGGTGCCCATGCCTAGGGGATGGTTTGAGTGGGGCAGGGAGTGGTGTGAATGGAGTGGTGTGTGTGTGTGTGTGTGTGTGAGGAGGGGCTCCCTTAGTTAAGGTATGAAGGGGAGGTAGTGCACAGGTTGAAATAGATGTACTCGGGCTTGCAGCCGCCAGTTGATGCTGGCCAACCGAAGGCAGTGGAGGAGCCTGGAGGATGCCGGCGGAGGGTAGGGCAGGAGCCGTCCCTGCTTACCACGGGTTTTCCTTGTAGGGATACCCCGGGGGAGTTTTGATGAGGTTCTCCTGCAAGCCCTCAAGGGAGTCGTGGCCACTGAAAGAGGTGAGCGATGTTCCCTAACTCCTTCGCTTGCCTCTCTGCCCCTCCTGGTCCCCAGTGGGTGGGTTGGGCAAGGAGGGCTTGTGACCTGTATGCCAGCAACGGGGAAGGCAGTGTCTGGGAGAGCTAAACCTTTTGGCTCATTGTGTGCTCTTTCGGGAAGTGGGAAGGGGAGCGGGCTGAGGTGGAAGGGGCCCTGAGTTCTCAGACTGGCCTTGTAGACTTGTTGTCTGTTTCTTCAGCAGACTGAGGAAGCTTGCAGATCGAGGCCATCCAAAGAGGAGGAGAGCTGACCGGGAGAGGAGGGCCACGTGCGAAGAGACGGGGGAGCATCCAGAAGGCAAGTTCTTCCGCGGAAGCGGAAGGGCTTGCTAAGCAGGGGGCACCAGGCGACCCGAAGCCTGGCGTGATGCCACGCCTGAAGCTCCTGATGACGTTGGCTGGCAGAAGCTGGCGGCAGTCGGCCGGGGGGTGGGGGTGGGCATCAGTGGCAGGTAGCTGGGGGGAGGGGGTTGCGTAGGGATGCAGAGTGAGAGTGTGAGTGAGCGAGTGAGTGAGTGCAACCCTGCGTGCCCATCCGTTCCGACGGACAGGGACCAAACGCCCATTCGTTTCGACGGACAGGGCTTGAGTGCCCATCTGCTGCGGCGGACAGGGCTTGAGCGCTCCTCTGTCTGGACGGACAGGGCTTGCGAGCCCATCCGTTCGCAGGGACAGAGTTTGAGTGCCAGTCCACACAGATGAACGGAGCACAGTGCCCGACCCTTCAGATGGCCGGAGCACGGGTGCACGTCCCCTGAAGTGGACGCAGCTGGGGTGCCCGTCCCTTCGCAGGGACGGAGCCGGGGGCCTCGTCCCTTCGTGTGGACTGAGGTGGGGTGCCCGTTCTTTCTGGTGGACAGAACGTGTGTGTGTGTGTGTGTCAGTGTGTGTGTGTGTGTGGACGGAGAGTGAATGCGAGGGGTAGGCATGGGCACCAAGCGGCTCACCAACTGAAGTTCTTGACGATTTTTAGCCTGCCGTCACAAACTTCCATGAACTTTTCAAGAATTGGTGGCGGTTCGTGTTTTGAGCAGAGAGCAGGGCTTTAAAGGCACTCAGGGCCGTCCCCTTAAACCTCTGCTTTCTCTTTTTGTCCCGTGCCGCTGTTTTTCGCGGCCTCCCCGGGGACGGGAACGCAGGGGCCGAAAGGGACTCCGAGCCCTTTTCTTTTTTTACTGGACCGTTTTGGTTCAGTAAAGAGAGAAATGCTACAGCTTGCATATTACAGGACTACTATTCCAAGATAGGGAAAAAACAACAAAACACACACACATCAGGCTGCCATTTCCCTATGCTTCTCTTCTTCTTGTACATCTCCCTAACGCCGTAGATGACATACTGATGCTTCTTCCCCCCAGGCTTACATAGCCAGTCTGAAAGTCCAGGATTTCTCTCCACCTCCTTCCCCCCCGCCCCAATCTGATCTCCTATGGGACTCCGCTTTCTTCTGGATTGCAAAGTTCTTGCCTTTTGCTTCAAGAACGCAAGTGTTGCTGGTGTCCCGTATTCTAACGCTTTGTCTAATCAGTCAGTAGTAGCTGGTCAGGATTCTGTTTTCCATCTTGTTGCATGAAGGATCCTAGCAGCTGCTTTTGCCATGGATTGAACAAAGTAGCTAGACGCGTGGAGGAGTTTTCTTGTTCTGTTTCCTTATGTCCATATTGTATACTGTGCTAATTGCCCTTTCAATCTCTTTTGCCTCTCCTCATGAATCATATTCCAGCATTCCCAGGCTTTCTAGCAAGTCCTCCAGATGCGAAAAAACCATGCATCTGTCTCCTGCCGTTCCCAGCATTGGCTGATAGGAGTTTTTGCCATTCCTGCTCTACCTTGGGAAGCAGCAAGCTACCTAAAAAGCATCTTATCCCCGTTTTCTGTTAACATCTGACATTCAGTGTCCCCACAATGACTCCCACTGGGCCAGGCTTCTCTTCTTTCCAAGGCTTCAAGCCCATTGTGGCGCGCAGTCTTTAACTTGTCAACTTCTGGAGACACCCTGCAATAACGATATGTTTTGAATGGCCCGCTAGCAAATGAGAATAAGCAGGCCTCCTACAGTCACTGGTTATTCCCTTGTAGAGCCTGCTGGAGGTTAAATTAGCCAAGCTACAGTCTTCCCTTCAGCCTTAATAATTTGCCGTTCCTTCCCCTCTCCAAAATTACACTGTCTCATTCTGTTTTTTTTCTTTTGAAGTTTGCGTATCGAAGGCATTGGCCAAAGCGATGGGCTTGGTCTCTTTTGACACTGAAACGATATGTTTAGCAAGCAGTCTCAAGCTTTACTCTTGATCTTTCCTCTGGATCATTCTCAGCAGTTTTTTTTTTTAATCCTCAGTCCTTATGAATGGCTTCCTTAGGGTCCATTCTCTCTGTTTTCACACTGCTTCCTTCCTTGAGGGTCCGGAATCCAGTCCGTACTCTCAACCGGTGCGGCCGCTGGTTTGTAGGACTTCATATGCGAAGCTGCAAGGCAACTCCTAGTCCTCTTCGGCCCCTTATTTCTCCTCCCGACGCACCGTTCGGATTGCGGTTCCGTCCCTAGTTCAGCCAGGAACCTAACCGCATATCCCTGGTTGGTGCCCATGCCTAGGGGATGATTTGAGTGGGGCAGGGAGTGGTGTGAATGGAGTGGTGTGTGTGTGTGTGTGTGTGTGTGTGTGTGTGTGTGTGTGTGTGAGGAGGGGCTCCCTTAGTTAAGGTATGAAGGGGAGGTAGTGCACAGGTTGAAATAGATGTACTCGGGCTTGCAGCCGCCAGTTGATGCTGGCCAACCGAAGGCAGTGGAGGAGCCTGGAGGATGCCGGCGGAGGGTAGGGCAGGAGCCGTCCCTGCTTACCACGGGTTTTCCTTGTAGGGATACCCCGGGGGAGTTTTGATGAGGTTCTCCTGCAAGCCCTCAAGGGAGTCATGGCCACTGAAAGAGGTGAGCGATGTTCCCTAACTCCTTCGCTTGCCTCTCTGCCCCTCCTGGTCCCCAGTGGGTGGGTTGGGCAAGGAGGGCTTGTGACCTGTATGCCAGCAACGGGGAAGGCAGTGTCTGGGAGAGCTAAACCTTTTGGCTCATTGTGTGCTCTTTCGGGAAGTGGGAAGGGGAGCGGGCTGAGGTGGAAGGGGCCCTGAGTTCTCAGACTGGCCTTGTAGACTTGTTGTCTGTTTCTTCAGCAGACTGAGGAAGCTTGCAGATCGAGGCCATCCAAAGAGGAGGAGAGCTGACCGGGAGA
Source organism: Paroedura picta (assembly GCF_049243985.1). Lineage (NCBI taxonomy): Eukaryota > Metazoa > Chordata > Lepidosauria > Squamata > Gekkonidae > Paroedura > Paroedura picta. The sequence continues at coordinate 53,356,888 of NC_135380.1, read as the reverse complement.
GGAGGGCCACGTGCGAAGAGACGGGGGAGCATCCAGAAGGCAAGTTCTTCCGCGGAAGCGGAAGGGCTTGCTAAGCAGGGGGCACCAGGCGACCCGAAGCCTGGCGTGATGCCACGCCTGAAGCTCCTGATGACGTTGGCTGGCAGAAGCTGGCGGCAGTCGGCCGGGGGGTGGGGGTGGGCATCAGTGGCAGGTAGCTGGGGGGAGGGGGTTGCGTAGGGATGCAGAGTGAGAGTGTGAGTGAGCGAGTGAGTGAGTGCAACCCTGCGTGCCCATCCGTTCCGACGGACAGGGACCAAACGCCCATTCGTTTCGACGGACAGGGCTTGAGTGCCCATCTGCTGCGGCGGACAGGGCTTGAGCGCTCCTCTGTCTGGACGGACAGGGCTTGCGAGCCCATCCGTTCGCAGGGACAGAGTTTGAGTGCCAGTCCACACAGATGAACGGAGCACAGTGCCCGACCCTTCAGATGGCCGGAGCACGGGTGCACGTCCCCTGAAGTGGACGCAGCTGGGGTGCCCGTCCCTTCGCAGGGACGGAGCCGGGGGCCTTGTCCCTTCGTGTGGACTGAGGTGGGGTGCCCGTTCTTTCTGGTGGACAGAACGTGTGTGTGTATGTGTGTCAGTGTGTGTGTGTGTGTGGACGGAGAGTGAATGCGAGGGGTAGGCATGGGCACCAAGCGGCTCACCAACTGAAGTTCATGACGATTTTTAGCCTGCCGTCACAAACTTCCATGAACTTTTCAAGAATTGGTGGCGGTTCGTGTTTTGCGCAGAGAGCAGGGCTTTAAAGGCACTCAGGGCCGTCCCCTTAAACCTCTGCTTTCTTTTTTTGTCCCGTGCCGCTGTTTTTCGCGGCCTCCCCGGGGACGGGAACGCAGGGGCCGAAAGGGACTCCGAGCCCTTTTCTTTTTTTACTGGACCGTTTTGGTTCAGTAAAGAGAGAAATGCTACAGCTTGCATATTACAGGACTACTATTCCAAGATAGGGAAAAAACAACAAAACACACACACATCAGGCTGCCATTTCCCTATGCTTCTCTTCTTCTTGTACACCTCCCTAACGCCGTAGATGACATACTGATGCTTCTTCCCCCCAGGCTTACATAGCCAGTCTGAAAGTCCAGGATTTCTCTCCACCTCCTTCCCCCCCGCCCCAATCTGATCTCCTATGGGACTCCGCTTTCTTCTGGATTGCAAAGTTCTTGCCTTTTGCTTCAAGAACGCAAGTGTTGCTGGTGTCCCGTATTCTAACGCTTTGTCTAATCAGTCAGTAGTAGCTGGTCAGGATTCTGTTTTCCATCTTGTTGCATGAAGGATCCTAGCAGCTGCTTTTGCCATGGATTGACCAAAGTAGCTAGACGCGTGGAGGAGTTTTCTTGTTCTGTTTCCTTATGTCCATATTGTATACTGTGCTAATTGCCCTTTCAATCCCTTTTGCCTCTCCTCATGAATCATATTCCAGCATTCCCAGGCTTTCTAGCAAGTCCTCCAGATGCGAAAAAACCATGCATCTGTCTCCTGCCGTTCCCAGCATTGGCTGATAGGAGTTTTTGCCATTCCTGCTCTACCTTGGGAAGCAGCAAGCTACCTAAAAAGCATCTTATCCCCGTTTTCTGTTAACATCTGACATTCAGTGTCCCCACAATGACTCCCACTGGGCCAGGCTTCTCTTCTTTCCAAGGCTTCAAGCCCATTGTGGCGCGCAGTCTTTAACTTGTCAACTTCTGGAGTCACCCTGCAATAACGATATGTTTTGAATGGCCCGCTAGCAAATGAGAATAAGCAGGCCTCCTACAGTCACTGGTAATTCCCTTGTAGAGCCTGCTGGAGGTTAAATTAGCCAAGCTACAGTCTTCCCTTCAGCCTTAATAATTTGCCGTTCCTTCCCCTCTCCAAAATTGATGTCAGACGCACAGGAAACTCACAACAAAACTTATTCAAAAGAAAATAGTGAGCCCACAACAAGATAAGGTTGCCCTGTGAGCCCACAACAAGATAAGGTTAGAATAACATCACTATTCTATTTTATTGCTTACAAACTACAAGGACGGGGCTAGCAGGCGCCAGGTCCCATTAAACAATATAACTGACATGGAGGAACTCAGGCTAAATTTATGACAGAGATTCTACAATCCTGACATCCCTCCGCATTAAAACTAACTTCACTCCTCCATCTAGCCGGCATCTACCGGGCGAGGACAATCAGGAAATGCTCGATGGAAAGCCCGGAGAAGGCGGGGTGCCTTCACATTCCCTGCCTCCACCCACTCTTTGTCCCCGGAGGGGAAATCTTTCCACTCAATCAGATATTGAAGGCGACCCTTGTGCAAACGAGAGTCTAAAATCTGGTTGACTTCATAGTGGGTGTCTTTGTCGATGTAAATTGGCACAGGCTGGTCTGGAGGAGGGTGCCACTCGTCTGGGACCGGAGCTCTTCGCAGCAGGCTGGAATGAAAAACCGGATGCACATTCCTATAAGTCTTTGGTAAAGCTAGCTCAACAGTCACAGGATTAATCAGTTTTATCACTTTAAATGGCCCCACATATTTAGGGCCAAGTTTCTTAGATTTCTGCTGGCACCTCAGGTTCTTAGTAGACAAATAGGCCAGGTCTCCCACTTTCCAATCAGGTGCAGGTACTCTTTTCTTATCTGCTTGAGCTTTATAGGCCTGTTTCGCCGCTTTGAGGCTAGCAACAATTTCTGGCCAACCTGTACTGATGGTCGATGCCCATTTATTTATGTCAGGAGTCTCCGTGGAGCTGAGTTCCCAGGTGGGGGTTGTTGCCAAATCAGTCCCATATACTACTTTAAAGGGCGATACCCCTGTTGAGGCATGAACCCCATTGTTGTAGGCAAATTCAGCCAGCGGCAATAAGGCGACCCAATTGTCCTGCTGGTGATTGATAAAACACCGCAAATACTGTTCCAGGATTTGGTTTACCCTCTCGGTCTGGCCATTAGATTCAGGATGGTAACCCGAAGTGAGGGCTTGCTCCACCCCCATTTGCAGTTGCCTCCTGGTGCGGGGAGGTTCCCAGGCTAGCAAGTCGCGCACCTTGCCAGGATCCATCTCAATCCCAGCCTGGGAGACACGGAACCCCAAAAACTCCACCGCATCGCGGTGGAACTCACATTTAGACAGTTTAGCAAACAACTGGTGCTTCCGCAAGCGGTTGAGCACTTCGCGGACCAGATCAGCATGACTCTCAACGTTCTCAGAGTACACAAGAATATCGTCAATATAAACCAACACCCCCTGGTACAATAAATCATGCATAATTTCATTAATCATATTCATGAACACGCCCGGAGCGCCGGCGAGGCCGAACGGCATTACGGTGTACTCAAACTGCCCCAGGGGGGTATTAAAGGCCGTTAAATATTCGTGCCCCTTTTTGATCCGAACTCGGTAATAGGCTTCCCTCAAATCCAATTTCGTAAAAATCCGTGCCTTCCCCAAGTGGCCCAACAAGTCTTTGATCAGGGGGAGTGGGTAGGCATTGCAGGTAGAGACCGCGTTCAACCCACGGTAGTCAGTACACAAACGTAGCGAACCGTCCTTCTTTTTTACAAAAAGGACCGGAGCCGCCAATGAGGACGTGGCCGGTCTAATAAAACCCCTCGCCAGGTTCTTGTCCAGAAAATCCCTAAGCTCCGCCATTTCCCGGGGGCTCATGGAATAAAGTTTGGCTTTGGGGAGTGGCTCCCCTTTCTTCAATTCGATGGCACAGTCAGTTTTACGGTGGGGCGGAAGTTGGTTGCACTCAACCTCCGCGAACACATCCGCAAAGTCCCGATACTGAGGAGGGAGCGCAGCCCCCCCCGATCCCAAAGCGGCCACAATCCCCGTACTTGGGGGATCCCGCGGTCGGGAGTGCTGTTCGCAGGCGGGAGAAGTAAAGTCCACAGTCCCTTCTTTCCACTTCACTAGGGGGTCATGCTCCTTCAACCAATCCAACCCCAACACACAAGGGAAGGCGGAATGAGGGGCTACCAAAGGCTGGATTTGCTCCCAATGTTTTTTTATGTCCAAGTCCATTGGGCGCGTTTTCGCTGTGGCCTCCCCTCCGGGAGCACATTTCCCGTCTAATTGGGTGATTGGCAAGGGTTCCCTCAGCGGCACCTTTCCCACCCCCAAAGTCTCGGCCAGTGCCGGGCTCACCAGGGATTGGGTGCACCCCGAGTCCACGATACACCGGACTCCCACTGTTTTCCCCGACTTAGGGTTGGAGAGCTTGGCAGGCAGGAGTAGCAAGGGGGAATCACTCACCACGCATTTGCCCCTGTTGGCGGCCTGCTGGCGGGGCGCCTTTACAGCAGACCGTCCTCGTTTCCCGACTGCTCCTCGGCTTGATCTTCGTCCTCCAGCCCGCTTCCCGCATCCGAGTCATCCGCTGCTGGCACGGTAGCCACTGGCACCAGGAGGGACTTGGCACTTTTCTTTGGGGCGGTTTTCTTGGCCGGCTGGGCTTTCGGTGGGGCGCTGCTCACGGCCCTCGGGGTCGCTGTCGCTTTTGTCGGGCAGTGTGCGAGAAAGTGCCCCGCTTGGCCGCAACCCAGGCACAGCCCCTTTTCCATGCGCCGGGTGCGCTCAGACGGCTCCAACTTGGCTCGGGGCTTGGTTTTCGCCGGGGTGGAAGTTTTCGCCGCGGTCTTGCCTGCCAGGACCTGCACCATCGAAGCTCGCTCCAATCGATTTTCCATCTCCCCAGCCAATTGGACCCACCCTTCGACTGTAAGCGGGTCTTCCAGGAGGAGACATTTGTCTGCCAGGGTAGGGTTGAGGCCTCCCACAAACGACAGCACGCGTTGGGGTTCCGTCCAGTCCGGCACCGAGGAAGCCAGCTCCTTAAACTCCCTGGCGTACTCGACCACTGACAACTTCCCTTGCCGGTGAGCCCTGAGTTTTTTCTCCGCGGTCTCTCGCTCGAACGGTTCCACGTACATCTGGCGCAGGGCTCTCATAAAGTGGTTGTAGTCACGGATGGCTTGGGGGTGATAACGGTACAAGTCCACGAACCACTTGGCTGCTTTGCCTTCTAGGGCTTGACCCACGAAACGCACTTTCTCAGCGTCGTCCTGGAAAGTGAACCCCATTTCCATCATGTAAGCCTGGAGGTGCACCAGGAACGTGGGGAAGTCGGAGGGGTCTCCGGAAAACTTAGCCTTGAATTTATAGGTGCTCCGCATCTCCACACCCCGGAGGTGGGCCGGTAGGCGCCCCGGGCCCCAATCTGCCGGTGCAGGGGCCGGCGCTGGGGGTCTTGCACCACGGCCGATGCCTCGTCCTCTCCCCGCCGCCGCTCTTGCTCGCTCCGCTGCCCGTGCCGCCTCTGCTGCTCGCGCTGCCGCTCGCGCCGCTTCGCGCGCCGCTGCTGCCGCCGCCGCCTCGGCTCCCGCAACGTCCGCCGCCGCCGCTGCTGCTGCCGCCGCCGCTGCATCCTCGCCTCCGTCCGCGCCGTCCCCTCCGGCTCCGGCGCCGCCCGCGCCGCCTTCGTCCTCTCGCTCCTCGTCCTCGCCTTCTTGTTCACGCTGGGCTCTCGCTCGAGCCTCTGCCTCCGCCTCGATTTCCAGCTGCGCCCTGGCCCTGGCCAACGCCTCAGCATCCGCTGCCGCTTGCGCGTCCGCCATGCCGTGCTCCCGCAGTGCGAGCCCTCCACTCACTCTTCGCAGGCTGGTATCGTGCGTACCACCACCGAGCACCTCCTTCAGCAGGCGTTGTGTTCGGCGCTTCTCCTCCGGATCCAACCGACCCGAAAGATCCTGCAGCCAGTTAGTCACCCTGTCCAGCTTGTACTGCAAGTCCTGTGTCTCACCCACAGGCTCCAGCGCGTAGCTAGGCAGTCCCAGGTGCTCCGGCCACTTCTCATCCCCAGTAGGGCGGTCGTATTTAGACAATCGCCTGCGTTGGGTGACGTGTCGTTCCAAAAATTCTTCGGGCCCCGGGGTTGTCCCCGAGATTGCCCGCATCATGCCCGAGCTGTGCGGGCCGGCACTCGCGCCGTCGCCCTGGGAGAGGTCCCAATCCAGGCCCTCTCCCTGCTCAGAAAAAGTATGTCCCTCGCCCTGCATTTTGCAGGTGAAAGGAGTTGTGAGATTTGCCTTGATGTCAGACGCACAGGAAACTCACAACAAAACTTATTCAAAAGAAAATAGTTTTATTGATTAGCACTATACGCATTGGACTGAAAGTCAAATCTGACTCGAAGCCAGATTTGCCTCAGCTTATCAATACATTTCTCCCGCCCAAAACTTGACAGTTCCCAAGGAGGGGGGTTAGTGAAGAAAGACATATGTGAAACAAAAACAGGATTCCAAACTCCCATCCTTGAGAGAGGTACAAACAGCCCTGTGAGCCCACAACAAGATAAGGTTAGAATAACATCACTATTCTATTTTATTGCTTACAAACTACAAGGACGGGGCTAGCAGGCGCCAGGTCCCATTAAACAATATAACTGACATGGAGGAACTCAGGCTAAATTTATGACAGAGATTCTACAATCCTGACAATTACACTGTCTCATTCTGTTTTTTTTCTTTTGAAGTTTGCGTATCGAAGGCATTGGCCAAAGCGATGGGCTTGGTCTCTTTTGACACTGAAACGATATGTTTAGCAAGCAGTCTCAAGCTTTACTCTTGATCTTTCCTCTGGATCATTCTCAGCAGTTTTTTTTTTTAATCCTCAGTCCTTATGAATGGCTTCCTTAGGGTCCATTCTCTCTGTTTTCACACTGCTTCCTTCCTTGAGGGTCCGGAATCCAGTCCGTACTCTCAACCGGTGCGGCCGCTGGTTTGTAGGACTTCATATGCGAAGCTGCAAGGCAACTCCTAGTCCTCTTCGGCCCCTTATTTCTCCTCCCGACGCACCGTTCGGATTGCGGTTCCGTCCCTAGTTCAGCCAGGAACCTAACCGCATATCCCTGGTTGGTGCCCATGCCTAGGGGATGGTTTGAGTGGGGCAGGGAGTGGTGTGAATGGAGTGGTGTGTGTGTGTGTGTGTGTGTGTGTGTGAGGAGGGGCTCCCTTAGTTAAGGTATGAAGGGGAGGTAGTGCACAGGTTGAAATAGATGTACTCGGGCTTGCAGCCGCCAGTTGATGCTGGCCAACCGAAGGCAGTGGAGGAGCCTGGAGGATGCCGGTGGAGGGTAGGGCAGGAGCCGTCCCTGCTTACCACGGGTTTTCCTTGTAGGGATACCCCGGGGGAGTTTTGATGAGGTTCTCCTGCAAGCCCTCAAGGGAGTCGTGGCCACTGAAAGAGGTGAGCGATGTTCCCCAACTCCTTCGCTTGCCTCTCTGCCCCTCCTGGTCCCCAGTGGGTGGGTTGGGCAAGGAGGGCTTGTGACCTGTATGCCAGCAACGGGGAAGGCAGTGTCTGGGAGAGCTAAACCTTTCGGCTCACTGTGTGCTCTTTCGGGAAGTGGGAAGGGGAGCGGGCTGAGGTGGAAGGGGCCCTGAGTTCTCAGACTGGCCTTGTAGACTTGTTGTCTGTTTCTTCAGCAGACTGAGGAAGCTTGCAGATCGAGGCCATCCAAAGAGGAGGAGAGCTGACCGGGAGAGGAGGGCCATGTGCGAAGAGACGGGGGAGCATCCAGAAGGCAAGTTCTTCCGCGGAAGCGGAAGGGCTTGCTAAGCAGGGGGCACCAGGCGACCCGAAGCCTGGCGTGATGCCACGCCTGAAGCTCCTGATGACGTTGGCTGGCAGAAGCTGGCGGCAGTCGGCCGGGGGGTGGGGGTGGGCATCAGTGGCAGGTAGCTGGGGGGAGGGGGTTGCGTAGGGATGCAGAGTGAGAGTGTGAGTGAGCGAGTGAGTGAGTGCAACCCTGCGTGCCCATCCGTTCCGACGGACAGGGACCAAACGCCCATTCGTTTCGACGGACAGGGCTTGAGTGCCCATCTGCTGCGGCGGACAGGGCTTGAGCGCTCCTCTGTCTGGACGGACAGGGCTTGCGAGCCCATCCGTTCGCAGGGACAGAGTTTGAGTGCCAGTCCACACAGATGAACGGAGCACAGTGCCCGACCCTTCAGATGGCCGGAGCACGGGTGCACGTCCCCTGAAGTGGACGCAGCTGGGGTGCCCGTCCCTTCGCAGGGACGGAGCCGGGGGCCTCGTCCCTTCGTGTGGACTGAGGTGGGGTGCCCGTTCTTTCTGGTGGACAGAACGTGTGTGTGTGTGTGTGTCAGTGTGTGTGTGTGTGTGGACGGAGAGTGAATGCGAGGGGTAGGCATGGGCACCAAGCGGCTCACCAACTGAAGTTCATGACGATTTTTAGCCTGCCGTCACAAACTTCCATGAACTTTTCAAGAATTGGTGGCGGTTCGTGTTTTGCGCAGAGAGCAGGGCTTTAAAGGCACTCAGGGCCGTCCCCTTAAACCTCTGCTTTCTTTTTTTGTCCCGTGCCGCTGCTTTTCGCGGCCTCCCCGGGGACGGGAACGCAGGGGCCGAAAGGGACTCCGAGCCCTTTTCTTTTTTTACTGGACCGTTTTGGTTCAGTAAAGAGAGAAATGCTACAGCTTGCATATTACAGGACTACTATTCCAAGATAGGGAAAAAACAACAAAACACACACACATCAGGCTGCCATTTCCCTATGCTTCTCTTCTTCTTGTACATCTCCCTAACGCCGTAGATGACATACTGATGCTTCTTCCCCCCAGGCTTACATAGCCAGTCTGAAAGTCCAGGATTTCTCTCCACCTCCTTCCCCCCCGCCCCAATCTGATCTCCTATGGGACTCCGCTTTCTTCTGGATTGCAAAGTTCTTGCCTTTTGCTTCAAGAACACAAGTGTTGCTGGTGTCCCGTATTCTAACGCTTTGTCTAATCAGTCAGTAGTAGCTGGTCAGGATTCTGTTTTCCATCTTGTTGCATGAAGGATCCTAGCAGCTGCTTTTGCCATGGATTGACCAAAGTAGCTAGACGTGTGGAGGAGTTTTCTTGTTCTGTTTCCTTATGTCCATATTGTATACTGTGCTAATTGCCCTTTCAATCTCTTTTGCCTCTCCTCATGAATCATATTCCAGCATTCCCAGGCTTTCTAGCAAGTCCTCCAGATGCGAAAAAACCATGCATCTGTCTCCTGCCGTTCCCAGCATTGGCTGATAGGAGTTTTTGCCATTCCTGCTCTACCTTGGGAAGCAGCAAGCTACCTAAAAAGCATCTTATCCCCGTTTTCTGTTAACATCTGACATTCAGTGTCCCCACAATGACTCCCACTGGGCCAGGCTTCTCTTCTTTCCAAGGCTTCAAGCCCATTGTGGCGCGCAGTCTTTAACTTGTCAACTTCTGGAGTCACCCTGCTATAACGATATGTTTTGAATGGCCCGCTAGCAAATGAGAATAAGCAGGCCTCCTACAGTCACTGGTAATTCCCTTGTAGAGCCTGCTGGAGGTTAAATTAGCCAAGCTACAGTCTTCCCTTCAGCCTTAATAATTTGCCGTTCCTTCCCCTCTCCAAAATTACACTGTCTCATTCTGTTTTTTTTCTTTTGAAGTTTGCGTATCGAAGGCATTGGCCAAAGCGATGGGCTTGGTCTCTTTTGACACTGAAACGATATGTTTAGCAAGCAGTCTCAAGCTTTACTCTTGATCTTTCCTCTGGATCATTCTCAGCAGTTTTTTTTTTTTTAATCCTCAGTCCTTATGAATGGCTTCCTTAGGGTCCATTCTCTCTGTTTTCACACTGCTTCCTTCCTTGAGGGTCCGGAATCCAGTCCGTACTCTCAACCGGTGCGGCCGCTGGTTTGTAGGACTTCATATGCGAAGCTCCAAGGCAACTCCTAGTCCTCTTCGGCCCCTTATTTCTCCTCCCGACGCACCGTTCGGATTGCGGTTCCGTCCCTAGTTCAGCCAGGAACCTAACCGCATATCCCTGGTTGGTGCCCATGCCTAGGGGATGGTTTGAGTGGGGCAGGGAGTGGTGTGAATGGAGTGGTGTGTGTGTGTGTGTGTGTGTGTGTGTGAGGAGGGGCTCCCTTAATTAAGGTATGAAGGGGAGGTAGTGCACAGGTTGAAATAGATGTACTCGGGCTTGCAGCCGCCAGTTGATGCTGGCCAACCGAAGGCAGTGGAGGAGCCTGGAGGATGCCGGTGGAGGGTAGGGCAGGAGCCGTCCCTGCTTACCACGGGTTTTCCTTGTAGGGATACCCCGGGGGAGTTTTGATGAGGTTCTCCTGCAAGCCCTCAAGGGAGTCGTGGCCACTGAAAGAGGTGAACGATGTTCCCCAACTCCTTCGCTTGCCTCTCTGCCCCTCCTGGTCCCCAGTGGGTGGGTTGGGCAAGGAGGGCTTGTGACCTGTATGCCAGCAACGGGGAAGGCAGTGTCTGGGAGAGCTAAACCTTTCAGCTCACTGTGTGCTCTTTCGGGAAGTGGGAAGGGGAGCGGGCTGAGGTGGAAGGGGCCCTGAGTTCTCAGACTGGCCTTGTAGACTTGTTGTCTGTTTCTTCAGCAGACTGAGGAAGCTTGCAGATCGAGGCCATCCAAAGAGGAGGAGAGCTGACCGGGAGAGGAGGGCCACGTGCGAAGAGACGGGGGAGCATCCAGAAGGCAAGTTCTTCCGCGGAAGCGGAAGGGCTTGCTAAGCAGGGGGCACCAGGCGACCCGAAGCCTGGCGTGATGCCATGCCTGAAGCTCCTGATGACGTTGGCTGGCAGAAGCTGGCGGCAGTCGGCCGGGGGGGTGGGGGTGGGCATCAGTGGCAGGTAGCTGGGGGGAGGGGGTTGCGTAGGGATGCAGAGTGAGAGTGTGAGTGAGCGAGTGAGTGAGTGCAACCCTGCGTGCCCATCCGTTCCGATGGACAGGGACCAAACGCCCATTCGTTTCGACGGACAGGGCTTGAGTGCCCATCTGCTGCGGCGGACAGGGCTTGAGCGCTCCTCTGTCTGGACGGACAGGGCTTGCGAGCCCATCCGTTTGCAGGGACAGAGTTTGAGTGCCAGTCCACACAGATGAACGGAGCACAGTGCCCGACCCTTCAGATGGCCGGAGCACGGGTGCACGTCCCCTGAAGTGGACGCAGCTGGGGTGCCCGTCCCTTCGCAGGGACGGAGCCGGGGGCCTCGTCCCTTCGTGTGGACTGAGGTGGGGTGCCCGTTCTTTCTGGTGGACAGAACGTGTGTGTGTGTGTGTGTCAGTGTGTGTGTGTGTGTGGACGGAGAGTGAATGCGAGGGGTAGGCATGGGCACCAAGCGGCTCACCAACTGAAGTTCATGACGATTTTTAGCCTGCCGTCACAAACTTCCATGAACTTTTCAAGAATTGGTGGCGGTTCGTGTTTTGAGCAGAGAGCAGGGCTTTAAAGGCACTCAGGGCCGTCCCCTTAAACCTCTGCTTTCTTTTTTTGTCCCGTGCCGCTGTTTTTCGCGGCCTCCCCGGGGACGGGAACGCAGGGGCCGAAAGGGACTCCGAGCCCTTTTCTTTTTTTACTGAACCGTTTTGGTTCAGTAAAGAGAGAAATGCTACAGCTTGCATATTACAGGACTACTATTCCAAGATAGGGAAAAAACAACAAAACACACACACATCAGGCTGCCATTTCCCTATGCTTCTCTTCTTCTTGTACATCTCCCTAACGCCGTAGATGACATACTGATGCTTCTTCCCCCCAGGCTTACATAGCCAGTCTGAAAGTCCAGGATTTCTCTCCACCTCCTTCCCCCCCGCACCAATCTGATCTCCTATGGGACTCCGCTTTCTTCTGGATTGCAAAGTTCTTGCCTTTTGCTTCAAGAACGCAAGTGTTGCTGGTGTCCCGTATTCTAACGCTTTGTCTAATCAGTCAGTAGTAGCTGGTCAGGATTCTGTTTTCCATCTTGTTGCATGAAGGATCCTAGCAGCTGCTTTTGCCATGGATTGAACAAAGTAGCTAGACGTGTGGAGGAGTTTTCTTGTTCTGTTTCCTTATGTCCATATTGTATACTGTGCTAATTGCCCTTTCAATCTCTTTTGCCTCTCCTCATGAATCATATTCCAGCATTCCCAGGCTTTCTAGCAAGTCCTCCAGATGCGAAAAAACCATGCATCTGTCTCCTGCCGTTCCCAGCATTGGCTGATAGGAGTTTTTGCCATTCCTGCTCTACCTTGGGAAGCAGCAAGCTACCTAAAAAGCATCTTATCCCCGTTTTCTGTTAACATCTGACATTCAGTGTCCCCACAATGACTCCCACTGGGCCAGGCTTCTCTTCTTTCCAAGGCTTCAAGCCCATTGTGGCGCGCAGTCTTTAACTTGTCAACTTCTGGAGTCACCCTGCAATAACGATATGATTTGAATGGCCCGCTAGCAAATGAGAATAAGCAGGCCTCCTACAGTCACTGGTTATTCCCTTGTAGAGCCTGCTGGAGGTTAAATTAGCCAAGCTACAGTCTTCCCTTCAGCCTTAATAATTTGCCGTTCCTTCCCCTCTCCAAAATTACACTGTCTCATTCTGTTTTTTTTCTTTTGAAGTTTGCGTATCGAAGGCATTGGCCAAAGCGATGGGCTTGGTCTCTTTTGACACTAAAACGATATGTTTAGCAAGCAGTCTCAAGCTTTACTCTTGATCTTTCCTCTGGATCATTCTCAGCAGTTTTTTTTTTTTAAATCCTCAGTCTTTATGAATGGCTTCCTTAGGGTCCATTCTCTCTGTTTTCACACTGCTTCCTTCCTTGAGGGTCCGGAATCCAGTCCGTACTCTCAACCGGTGCTGCCGCTGGTTTGTAGGACTTCATATGCGAAGCTGCAAGGCAACTCCTAGTCCTCTTCGGCCCCTTATTTCTCCTCCCGACGCGCCGTTCGGATTGCGGTTCCGTCCCTAGTTCAGCCAGGAACCTAACCGCATATCCCTGGTTGGTGCCCATGCCTAGGGGATGGTTTGAGTGGGGCAGGGAGTGGTGTGAATGGAGTGGTGTGTGTGTGTGTGTGTGTGTGTGTGAGGAGGGGCTCCCTTAGTTAAGTTATGAAGGGGAGGTAGTGCACAGGTTGAAATAGATGTACTCGGGCTTGCAGCCGCCAGTTGATGCTGGCCAACCGAAGGCAGTGGAGGAGCCTGGAGGATGCCGGTGGAGGGAAGGGCAGGAGCCGTCCCTGCTTACCACGGGTTTTCCTTGTAGGGATACCCCGGGGGAGTTTTGATGAGGTTCTCCTGCAAGCCCTCAAGGGAGTCGTGGCCACTGAAAGAGGTGAGCGATGTTCCCCAACTCCTTCGCTTGCCTCTCTGCCCCTCCTGGTCCCCAGTGGGTGGGTTGGGCAAGGAGGGCTTGTGACCTGTATGCCAGCAACGGGGAAGGCAGTGTCTGGGAGAACTAAACCTTTCGGCTCACTGTGTGCTCTTTCGGGAAGTGGGAAGGGGAGCGGGCTGAGGTGGAAGGGGCCCTGAGTTCTCAGACTGGCCTTGTAGACTTGTTGTCTGTTTCTTCAGCAGACTGAGGAAGCTTGCAGATCGAGGCCATCCAAAGAGGAGGAGAGCTGACCGGGAGAGGAGGGCCACGTGCGAAGAGACGGGGGAGCATCCAGAAGGCAAGTTCTTCCGCGGAAGCGGAAGGGCTTGCTAAGCAGGGGGCACCAGGCGACCCGAAGCCTGGCGTGATGCCACGCCTGAAGCTCCTGATGACGTTGGCTGGCAGAAGCTGGCGGCAGTCGGCCGGGGGGTGGGGGTGGGCATCAGTGGCAGGTAGCTGGGGGGAGGGGGTTGCGTAGGGATGCAGAGTGAGAGTGTGAGTGAGCGAGTGAGTGAGTGCAACCCTGCGTGCCCATCCGTTCCGATGGACAGGGACCAAACGCCCATTCGTTTCGACGGACAGGGCTTGAGTGCCCATCTGCTGCGGCGGACAGGGCTTGAGCGCTCCTCTGTCTGGACGGACAGGGCTTGCGAGCCCATCCGTTTGCAGGGACAGAGTTTGAGTGCCAGTCCACACAGATGAACGGAGCACAGTGCCCGACCCTTCAGATGGCCGGAGCACGGGTGCACGTCCCCTGAAGTGGACGCAGCTGGGGTGCCCGTCCCTTCGCAGGGACGGAGCCGGGGGCCTCGTCCCTTCGTGTGGACTGAGGTGGGGTGCCCGTTCTTTCTGGTGGACAGAACGTGTGTGTGTGTGTGTGTCAGTGTGTGTGTGTGTGTGGACGGAGAGTGAATGCGAGGGGTAGGCATGGGCACCAAGCGGCTCACCAACTGAAGTTCATGACGATTTTTAGCCTGCCGTCACAAACTTCCATGAACTTTTCAAGAATTGGTGGCGGTTCGTGTTTTGAGCAGAGAGCAGGGCTTTAAAGGCACTCAGGGCCGTCCCCTTAAACCTCTGCTTTCTTTTTTTGTCCCGTGCCGCTGTTTTTCGCGGCCTCCCCGGGGACGGGAACGCAGGGGCCGAAAGGGACTCCGAGCCCTTTTCTTTTTTTACTGAACCGTTTTGGTTCAGTAAAGAGAGAAATGCTACAGCTTGCATATTACAGGACTACTATTCCAAGATAGGGAAAAAACAACAAAACACACACACATCAGGCTGCCATTTCCCTATGCTTCTCTTCTTCTTGTACATCTCCCTAACGCCGTAGATGACATACTGATGCTTCTTCCCCCCAGGCTTACATAGCCAGTCTGAAAGTCCAGGATTTCTCTCCACCTCCTTCCCCCCCCGCACCAATCTGATCTCCTATGGGACTCCGCTTTCTTCTGGATTGCAAAGTTCTTGCCTTTTGCTTCAAGAACGCAAGTGTTGCTGGTGTCCCGTATTCTAACGCTTTGTCTAATCAGTCAGTAGTAGCTGGTCAGGATTCTGTTTTCCATCTTGTTGCATGAAGGATCCTAGCAGCTGCTTTTGCCATGGATTGAACAAAGTAGCTAGACGTGTGGAGGAGTTTTCTTGTTCTGTTTCCTTATGTCCATATTGTATACTGTGCTAATTGCCCTTTCAATCTCTTTTGCCTCTCCTCATGAATCATATTCCAGCATTCCCAGGCTTTCTAGCAAGTCCTCCAGATGCGAAAAAACCATGCATCTGTCTCCTGCCGTTCCCAGCATTGGCTGATAGGAGTTTTTGCCATTCCTGCTCTACCTTGGGAAGCAGCAAGCTACCTAAAAAGCATCTTATCCCCGTTTTCTGTTAACATCTGACATTCAGTGTCCCCACAATGACTCCCACTGGGCCAGGCTTCTCTTCTTTCCAAGGCTTCAAGCCCATTGTGGCGCGCAGTCTTTAACTTGTCAACTTCTGGAGTCACCCTGCAATAACCATATGATTTGAATGGCCCGCTAGCAAATGAGAATAAGCAGGCCTCCTACAGTCACTGGTTATTCCCTTGTAGAGCCTGCTGGAGGTTAAATTAGCCAAGCTACAGTCTTCCCTTCAGCCTTAATAATTTGCCGTTCCTTCCCCTCTCCAAAATTACACTGTCTCATTCTGTTTTTTTTCTTTTGAAGTTTGCGTATCGAAGGCATTGGCCAAAGCGATGGGCTTGGTCTCTTTTGACACTAAAACGATATGTTTAGCAAGCAGTCTCAAGCTTTACTCTTGATCTTTCCTCTGGATCATTCTCAGCAGTTTTTTTTTTTAAATCCTCAGTCTTTATGAATGGCTTCCTTAGGGTCCATTCTCTCTGTTTTCACACTGCTTCCTTCCTTGAGGGTCCGGAATCCAGTCCGTACTCTCAACCGGTGCTGCCGCTGGTTTGTAGGGCTTCATATGCGAAGCTGCAAGGCAACTCCTAGTCCTCTTCGGCCCCTTATTTCTCCTCCCGACGCGCCGTTCGGATTGCGGTTCCGTCCCTAGTTCAGCCAGGAACCTAACCGCATATCCCTGGTTGGTGCCCATGCCTAGGGGATGGTTTGAGTGGGGCAGGGAGTGGTGTGAATGGAGTGGTGTGTGTGTGTGTGTGTGTGTGTGTGAGGAGGGGCTCCCTTAGTTAAGTTATGAAGGGGAGGTAGTGCACAGGTTGAAATAGATGTACTCGGGCTTGCAGCCGCCAATTGATGCTGGCCAACCGAAGGCAGTGGAGGAGCCTGGAGGATGCCGGTGGAGGGAAGGGCAGGAGCCGTCCCTGCTTACCACGGGTTTTCCTTGTAGGGATACCCCGGGGGAGTTTTGATGAGGTTCTCCTGCAAGCCCTCAAGGGAGTCGTGGCCACTGAAAGAGGTGAGCGATGTTCCCCAACTCCTTCGCTTGCCTCTCTGCCCCTCCTGGTCCCCAGTGGGTGGGTTGGGCAAGGAGGGCTTGTGACCTGTATGCCAGCAACGGGGAAGGCAGTGTCTGGGAGAGCTAAACCTTTCGGCTCACTGTGTGCTCTTTCGGGAAGTGGGAAGGGGAGCGGGCTGAGGTGGAAGGGGCCCTGAGTTCTCAGACTGGCCTTGTAGACTTGTTGTCTGTTTCTTCAGCAGACTGAGGAAGCTTGCAGATCGAGGCCATCCAAAGAGGAGGAGAGCTGACCGGGAGAGGAGGGCCACGTGCGAAGAGACGGGGGAGCATCCAGAAGGCAAGTTCTTCCGCGGAAGCGGAAGGGCTTGCTAAGCAGGGGGCACCAGGCAACCCGAAGCCTGGCGTGATGCCACGCCTGAAGCTCCTGATGACGTTGGCTGGCAGAAGCTGGCGGCAGTCGGCCGGGGGGTGGGGGTGGGCATCAGTGGCAGGTAGCTGGGGGGAGGGGGTTGCGTAGGGATGCAGAGTGAGAGTGTGAGTGAGCGAGTGAGTGAGTGCAACCCTGCGTGCCCATCCGTTCCGACGGACAGGGACCAAACGCCCATTCGTTTCGACGGACAGGGCTTGAGTGCCCATCTGCTGCGGCGGACAGGGCTTGAGCGCTCCTCTGTCTGGACGGACAGGGCTTGCGAGCCCATCCGTTCGCAGGGACAGAGTTTGAGTGCCAGTCCACACAGATGAACGGAGCACAGTGCCCGACCCTTCAGATGGCCGGAGCACGGGTGCACGTCCCCTGAAGTGGACGCAGCTGGGGTGCCCGTCCCTTCGCAGGGACGGAGCCGGGGGCCTCGTCCCTTCGTGTGGACTGAGGTGGGGTGCCCGTTCTTTCTGGTGGACAGAACGTGTGTGTGTGTGTGTGTCAGTGTGTGTGTGTGTGTGGACGGAGAGTGAATGCGAGGGGTAGGCATGGGCACCAAGCGGCTCACCAACTGAAGTTCTTGACGATTTTTAGCCTGCCGTCACAAACTTCCATGAACTTTTCAAGAATTGGTGGCGGTTCGTGTTTTGAGCAGAGAGCAGGGCTTTAAAGGCACTCAGGGCCGTCCCCTTAAACCTCTGCTTTCTCTTTTTGTCCCGTGCCGCTGTTTTTCGCGGCCTCCCCGGGGACGGGAACGCAGGGGCCGAAAGGGACTCCGAGCCCTTTTCTTTTTTTACTGGACCGTTTTGGTTCAGTAAAGAGAGAAATGCTACAGCTTGCATATTACAGGACTACTATTCCAAGATAGGGAAAAAACAACAAAACACACACACATCAGGCTGCCATTTCCCTAGGCTTCTCTTCTTCTTGTACATCTCCCTAACGCCGTAGATGACATACTGATGCTTCTTCCCCCCAGGCTTACATAGCCAGTCTGAAAGTCCAGGATTTCTCTCCACCTCCTTCCCCCCCCGCACCAATCTGATCTCCTATGGGACTCCGCTTTCTTCTGGATTGCAAAGTTCTTGCCTTTTGCTTCAAGAACGCAAGTGTTGCTGGTGTCCCGTATTCTAACGCTTTGTCTAATCAGTCAGTAGTAGCTGGTCAGGATTCTGTTTTCCATCTTGTTGCATGAAGGATCCTAGCAGCTGCTTTTGCCATGGATTGAACAAAGTAGCTAGACGTGTGGAGGAGTTTTCTTGTTCTGTTTCCTTATGTCCATATTGTATACTGTGCTAATTGCCCTTTCAATCTCTTTTGCCTCTCCTCATGAATCATATTCCAGCATTCCCAGGCTTTCTAGCAAGTCCTCCAGATGCGAAAAAACCATGCATCTGTCTCCTGCCGTTCCCAGCATTGGCTGATAGGAGTTTTTGCCATTCCTGCTCTACCTTGGGAAGCAGCAAGCTACCTAAAAAGCATCTTATCCCCGTTTTCTGTTAACATCTGACATTCAGTGTCCCCACAATGACTCCCACTGGGCCAGGCTTCTCTTCTTTCCAAGGCTTCAAGCCCATTGTGGCGCGCAGTCTTTAACTTGTCAACTTCTGGAGTCACCCTGCAATAACGATATGATTTGAATGGCCCGCTAGCAAATGAGAATAAGCAGGCCTCCTACAGTCACTGGTTATTCCCTTGTAGAGCCTGCTGGAGGTTAAATTAGCCAAGCTACAGTCTTCCCTTCAGCCTTAATAATTTGCCGTTCCTTCCCCTCTCCAAAATTACACTGTCTCATTCTGTTTTTTTTCTTTTGAAGTTTGCGTATCGAAGGCATTGGCCAAAGCGATGGGCTTGGTCTCTTTTGACACTAAAACGATATGTTTAGCAAGCAGTCTCAAGCTTTACTCTTGATCTTTCCTCTGGATCATTCTCAGCAGTTTTTTTTTTTAAATCCTCAGTCTTTATGAATGGCTTCCTTAGGGTCCATTCTCTCTGTTTTCACACTGCTTCCTTCCTTGAGGGTCCGGAATCCAGTCCGTACTCTCAACCGGTGCTGCCGCTGGTTTGTAGGACTTCATATGCGAAGCTGCAAGGCAACTCCTAGTCCTCTTCGGCCCCTTATTTCTCCTCCCGACGCGCCGTTCGGATTGCGGTTCCGTCCCTAGTTCAGCCAGGAACCTAACCGCATATCCCTGGTTGGTGCCCATGCCTAGGGGATGGTTTGAGTGGGGCAGGGAGTGGTGTGAATGGAGTGGTGTGTGTGTGTGTGTGTGTGTGTGTGAGGAGGGGCTCCCTTAGTTAAGTTATGAAGGGGAGGTAGTGCACAGGTTGAAATAGATGTACTCGGGCTTGCAGCCGCCAATTGATGCTGGCCAACCGAAGGCAGTGGAGGAGCCTGGAGGATGCCGGTGGAGGGAAGGGCAGGAGCCGTCCCTGCTTACCACGGGTTTTCCTTGTAGGGATACCCCGGGGGAGTTTTGATGAGGTTCTCCTGCAAGCCCTCAAGGGAGTCGTGGCCACTGAAAGAGGTGAGCGATGTTCCCCAACTCCTTCGCTTGCCTCTCTGCCCCTCCTGGTCCCCAGTGGGTGGGTTGGGCAAGGAGGGCTTGTGACCTGTATGCCAGCAACGGGGAAGGCAGTGTCTGGGAGAGCTAAACCTTTCGGCTCACTGTGTGCTCTTTCGGGAAGTGGGAAGGGGAGCGGGCTGAGGTGGAAGGGGCCCTGAGTTCTCAGACTGGCCTTGTAGACTTGTTGTCTGTTTCTTCAGCAGACTGAGGAAGCTTGCAGATCGAGGCCATCCAAAGAGGAGGAGAGCTGACCGGGAGAGGAGGGCCACGTGCGAAGAGACGGGGGAGCATCCAGAAGGCAAGTTCTTCCGCGGAAGCGGAAGGGCTTGCTAAGCAGGGGGCACCAGGCAACCCGAAGCCTGGCGTGATGCCACGCCTGAAGCTCCTGATGACGTTGGCTGGCAGAAGCTGGCGGCAGTCGGCCGGGGGGTGGGGGTGGGCATCAGTGGCAGGTAGCTGGGGGGAGGGGGTTGCGTAGGGATGCAGAGTGAGAGTGTGAGTGAGCGAGTGAGTGAGTGCAACCCTGCGTGCCCATCCGTTCCGACGGACAGGGACCAAACGCCCATTCGTTTCGACGGACAGGGCTTGAGTGCCCATCTGCTACGGCGGACAGGGCTTGAGCGCTCCTCTGTCTGGACGGACAGGGCTTGCGAGCCCATCCGTTCGCAGGGACAGAGTTTGAGTGCCAGTCCACACAGATGAACGGAGCACAGTGCCCGACCCTTCAGATGGCCGGAGCACGGGTGCACGTCCCCTGAAGTGGACGCAGCTGGGGTGCCCGTCCCTTCGCAGGGACGGAGCCGGGGGCCTCGTCCCTTCGTGTGGACTGAGGTGGGGTGCCCGTTCTTTCTGGTGGACAGAACGTGTGTGTGTGTGTGTGTCAGTGTGTGTGTGTGTGTGGACGGAGAGTGAATGCGAGGGGTAGGCATGGGCACCAAGCGGCTCACCAACTGAAGTTCATGACGATTTTTAGCCTGCCGTCACAAACTTCCATGAACTTTTCAAGAATTGGTGGCGGTTCGTGTTTTGAGCAGAGAGCAGGGCTTTAAAGGCACTCAGGGCCGTCCCCTTAAACCTCTGCTTTCTTTTTTTGTCCCGTGCCGCTGTTTTTCGCGGCCTCCCCGGGGACGGGAACGCAGGGGCCGAAAGGGACTCCGAGCCCTTTTCTTTTTTTACTGGACCGTTTTGGTTCAGTAAAGAGAGAAATGCTACAGCTTGCATATTACAGGACTACTATTCCAAGATAGGGAAAAAACAACAAAACACACACACATCAGGCTGCCATTTCCCTATGCTTCTCTTCTTCTTGTACATCTCCCTAACGCCGTAGATGACATACTGATGCTTCTTCCCCCCAGGCTTACATAGCCAGTCTGAAAGTCCAGGATTTCTCTCCCCCTCCTTCCCCCCCGCCCCAATCTGATCTCCTATGGGACTCCGCTTTCTTCTGGATTGCAAAGTTCTTGCCTTTTGCTTCAAGAACGCAAGTGTTGCTGGTGTCCCGTATTCTAACGCTTTGTCTAATCAGTCAGTAGTAGCTGGTCAGGATTCTGTTTTCCATCTTGTTGCATGAAGGATCCTAGCAGCTGCTTTTGCCATGGATTGAACAAAGTAGCTAGACGTGTGGAGGAGTTTTCTTGTTCTGTTTCCTTATGTCCATATTGTATACTGTGCTAATTGCCCTTTCAATCTCTTTTGCCTCTCCTCATGAATCATATGCCAGCATTCCCAGGCTTTCTAGCAAGTCCTCCAGATGCGAAAAAACCATGCATCTGTCTCCTGCCGTTCCCAGCATTGGCTGATAGGAGTTTTTGCCATTCCTGCTCTACTTTGGGAAGCAGCAAGCTACCTAAAAAGCATCTTATCCCCGTTTTCTGTTAACATCTGACATTCAGTGTCCCCACAATGACTCCCACTGGGCCAGGCTTCTCTTCTTTCCAAGGCTTCAAGCCCATTGTGGCGTGCAGTCTTTAACTTGTCAACTTCTGGAGTCACCCTGCAATAACGATATGATTTGAATGGCCCGCTAGCAAATGAGAATAAGCAGGCCTCCTACAGTCACTGGTTATTCCCTTGTAGAGCCTGCTGGAGGTTAAATTAGCCAAGCTACAGTCTTCCCTTCAGCCTTAATAATTTGCCGTTCCTTCCCCTCTCCAAAATTACACTGTCTCATTCTGTTTTTTTTCTTTTGAAGTTTGCGTATCGAAGGCATTGGCCAAAGCGATGGGCTTGGTCTCTTTTGACACTAAAACGATATGTTTAGCAAGCAGTCTCAAGCTTTACTCTTGATCTTTCCTCTGGATCATTCTCAGCAGTTTTTTTTTTTAAATCCTCAGTCCTTATGAATGGCTTCCTTAGGGTCCATTCTCTCTGTTTTCACACTGCTTCCTTCCTTGAGGGTCCGGAATCCAGTCCGTACTCTCAACCGGTGCTGCCGCTGGTTTGTAGGACTTCATATGCGAAGCTGCAAGGCAACTCCTAGTCCTCTTCGGCCCCTTATTTCTCCTCCCGACGCGCCGTTCGGATTGCGGTTCCGTCCCTAGTTCAGCCAGGAACCTAACCGCATATCCCTGGTTGGTGCCCATGCCTAGGGGATGGTTTGAGTGGGGCAGGGAGTGGTGTGAATGGAGTGGTGTGTGTGTGTGTGTGTGTGTGTGAGGAGGGGCTCCCTTAGTTAAGTTATGAAGGGGAGGTAGTGCACAGGTTGAAATAGATGTACTCGGGCTTGCAGCCGCCAATTGATGCTGGCCAACCGAAGGCAGTGGAGGAGCCTGGAGGATGCCGGTGGAGGGAAGGGCAGGAGCCGTCCCTGCTTACCACGGGTTTTCCTTGTAGGGATACCCCGGGGGAGTTTTGATGAGGTTCTCCTGCAAGCCCTCAAGGGAGTCGTGGCCACTGAAAGAGGTGAGCGATGTTCCCCAACTCCTTCGCTTGCCTCTCTGCCCCTCCTGGTCCCCAGTGGGTGGGTTGGGCAAGGAGGGCTTGTGACCTGTATGCCAGCAACGGGGAAGGCAGTGTCTGGGAGAGCTAAACCTTTCGGCTCACTGTGTGCTCTTTCGGGAAGTGGGAAGGGGAGCGGGCTGAGGTGGAAGGGGCCCTGAGTTCTCAGACTGGCCTTGTAGACTTGTTGTCTGTTTCTTCAGCAGACTGAGGAAGCTTGCAGATCGAGGCCATCCAAAGAGGAGGAGAGCTGACCGGGAGAGGAGGGCCACGTGCGAAGAGACGGGGGAGCATCCAGAAGGCAAGTTCTTCCGCGGAAGCGGAAGGGCTTGCTAAGCAGGGGGCACCAGGCGACCCGAAGCCTGGCGTGATGCCACGCCTGAAGCTCCTGATGACTTTGGCTGGCAGAAGCTGGCGGCAGTCGGCCGGGGGGTGGGGGTGGGCATCAGTGGCAGGTAGCTGGGGGGAGGGGGTTGCGTAGGGATGCAGAGTGAGAGTGTGAGTGAGCGAGTGAGTGAGTGCAACCCTGCGTGCCCATCCGTTCCGACGGACAGGGACCAAACGCCCATTCGTTTCGACGGACAGGGCTTGAGTGCCCATCTGCTGCGGCGGACAGGGCTTGAGCGCTCCTCTGTCTGGACGGACAGGGCTTGCGAGCCCATCCGTTCGCAGGGACAGAGTTTGAGTGCCAGTCCACACAGATGAACGGAGCACAGTGCCCGACCCTTCAGATGGCCGGAGCACGGGTGCACGTCCCCTGAAGTGGACGCAGCTGGGGTGCCCGTCCCTTCGCAGGGACGGAGCCGGGGGCCTCGTCCCTTCGTGTGGACTGAGGTGGGGTGCCCGTTCTTTCTGGTGGACAGAACGTGTGTGTGTGTGTGTGTCAGTGTGTGTGTGTGTGTGGACGGAGAGTGAATGCGAGGGGTAGGCATGGGCACCAAGCGGCTCACCAACTGAAGTTCATGACGATTTTTAGCCTGCCGTCACAAACTTCCATGAACTTTTCAAGAATTGGTGGCGGTTCGTGTTTTGAGCAGAGAGCAGGGCTTTAAAGGCACTCAGGGCCGTCCCCTTAAACCTCTGCTTTCTTTTTTTGTCCCGTGCCGCTGTTTTTCGCGGCCTCCCCGGGGACGGGAACGCAGGGGCCGAAAGGGACTCCGAGCCCTTTTCTTTATTTACTGGACCGTTTTGGTTCAGTAAAGAGAGAAATGCTACAGCTTGCATATTACAGGACTACTATTCCAAGATAGGGAAAAAACAACAAAACACACACACATCAGGCTGCCATTTCCCTATGCTTCTCTTCTTCTTGTACATCTCCCTAACGCCGTAGATGACATACTGATGCTTCTTCCCCCCAGGCTTACATAGCCAGTCTGAAAGTCCAGGATTTCTCTCCACCTCCTTCCCCCCCGCCCCAATCTGATCTCCTATGGGACTCCGCTTTCTTCTGGATTGCAAAGTTCTTGCCTTTTGCTTCAAGAACGCAAGTGTTGCTGGTGTCCCGTATTCTAACGCTTTGTCTAATCAGTCAGTAGTAGCTGGTCAGGATTCTGTTTTCCATCTTGTTGCATGAAGGATCCTAGCAGCTGCTTTTGCCATGGATTGAACAAAGTAGCTAGACGTGTGGAGGAGTTTTCTTGTTCTGTTTCCTTATGTCCATATTGTATACTGTGCTAATTGCCCTTTCAATCTCTTTTGCCTCTCCTCATGAATCATATTCCAGCATTCCCAGGCTTTCTAGCAAGTCCTCCAGATGCGAAAAAACCATGCATCTGTCTCCTGCCGTTCCCAGCATTGGCTGATAGGAGTTTTTGCCATTCCTGCTCTACCTTGGGAAGCAGCAAGCTACCTAAAAAGCATCTTATCCCCGTTTTATGTTAACATCTGACATTCAGTGTCCCCACAATGACTCCCACTGGGCCAGGCTTCTCTTCTTTCCAAGGCTTCAAGCCCATTGTGGCGCGCAGTCTTTAACTTGTCAACTTCTGGAGTCACCCTGCAATAACGATATGTTTTGAATGGCCCGCTAGCAAATGAGAATAAGCAGGCCTCCTACAGTCACTGGTAATTCCCTTGTAGAGCCTGCTGGAGGTTAAATTAGCCAAGCTACAGTCTTCCCTTCAGCCTTAATAATTTGCCGTTCCTTCCCCTCTCCAAAATTACACTGTCTCATTCTGTTTTTTTTCTTTTGAAGTTTGCGTATCGAAGGCATTGGCCAAAGCGATGGGCTTGGTCTCTTTTGACACTGAAACGATATGTTTAGCAAGCAGTCTCAAGCTTTACTCTTGATCTTTCCTCTGGATCATTCTCAGCAGTTTTTTTTTTTTAATCCTCAGTCCTTATGAATGGCTTCCTTAGGGTCCATTCTCTCTGTTTTCACACTGCTTCCTTCCTTGAGGGTCCGGAATCCAGTCCGTACTCTCAACCGGTGCTGCCGCTGGTTTGTAGGACTTCATATGCGAAGCTGCAAGGCAACTCCTAGTCCTCTTCGGCCCCTTATTTCTCCTCCCGACGCACCGTTCGGATTGCGGTTCCGTCCCTAGTTCAGCCAGGAACCTAACCGCATATCCCTGGTTGGTGCCCATGCCTAGGGGATGGTTTGAGTGGGGCAGGGAGTGGTGTGAATGGAGTGGTGTGTGTGTGTGTGTGTGTGTGTGAGGAGGGGCTCCCTTAGTTAAGTTATGAAGGGGAGGTAGTGCACAGGTTGAAATAGATGTACTCGGGCTTGCAGCCGCCAATTGATGCTGGCCAACCGAAGGCAGTGGAGGAGCCTGGAGGATGCCGGTGGAGGGAAGGGCAGGAGCCGTCCCTGCTTACCACGGGTTTTCCTTGTAGGGATACCCCGGGGGAGTTTTGATGAGGTTCTCCTGCAAGCCCTCAAGGGAGTCGTGGCCACTGAAAGAGGTGAGCGATGTTCCCCAACTCCTTCGCTTGCCTCTCTGCCCCTCCTGGTCCCCAGTGGGTGGGTTGGGCAAGGAGGGCTTGTGACCTGTATGCCAGCAACGGGGAAGGCAGTGTCTGGGAGAGCTAAACCTTTCGGCTCACTGTGTGCTCTTTCGGGAAGTGGGAAGGGGAGCGGGCTGAGGTGGAAGGGGCCCTGAGTTCTCAGACTGGCCTTGTAGACTTGTTGTCTGTTTCTTCAGCAGACTGAGGAAGCTTGCAGATCGAGGCCATCCAAAGAGGAGGAGAGCTGACCGGGAGAGGAGGGCCACGTGCGAAGAGACGGGGGAGCATCCAGAAGGCAAGTTCTTCCGCGGAAGCGGAAGGGCTTGCTAAGCAGGGGGCACCAGGCGACCCGAAGCCTGGCGTGATGCCACGCCTGAAGCTCCTGATGACTTTGGCTGGCAGAAGCTGGCGGCAGTCGGCCGGGGGGTGGGGGTGGGCATCAGTGGCAGGTAGCTGGGGGGAGGGGGTTGCGTAGGGATGCAGAGTGAGAGTGTGAGTGAGCGAGTGAGTGAGTGCAACCCTGCGTGCCCATCCGTTCCGACGGACAGGGACCAAACGCCCATTCGTTTCGACGGACAGGGCTTGAGTGCCCATCTGCTGCGGCGGACAGGGCTTGAGCGCTCCTCTGTCTGGACGGACAGGGCTTGCGAGCCCATCCGTTCGCAGGGACAGAGTTTGAGTGCCAGTCCACACAGATGAACGGAGCACAGTGCCCGACCCTTCAGATGGCCGGAGCACGGGTGCACGTCCCCTGAAGTGGACGCAGCTGGGGTGCCCGTCCCTTCGCAGGGACGGAGCCGGGGGCCTCGTCCCTTCGTGTGGACTGAGGTGGGGTGCCCGTTCTTTCTGGTGGACAGAACGTGTGTGTGTGTGTGTGTCAGTGTGTGTGTGTGTGTGGACGGAGAGTGAATGCGAGGGGTAGGCATGGGCACCAAGCGGCTCACCAACTGAAGTTCATGACGATTTTTAGCCTGCCGTCACAAACTTCCATGAACTTTTCAAGAATTGGTGGCGGTTCGTGTTTTGAGCAGAGAGCAGGGCTTTAAAGGCACTCAGGGCCGTCCCCTTAAACCTCTGCTTTCTTTTTTTGTCCCGTGCCGCTGTTTTTCGCGGCCTCCCCGGGGACGGGAACGCAGGGGCCGAAAGGGACTCCGAGCCCTTTTCTTTATTTACTGGACCGTTTTGGTTCAGTAAAGAGAGAAATGCTACAGCTTGCATATTACAGGACTACTATTCCAAGATAGGGAAAAAACAACAAAACACACACACATCAGGCTGCCATTTCCCTATGCTTCTCTTCTTCTTGTACATCTCCCTAACGCCGTAGATGACATACTGATGCTTCTTCCCCCCAGGCTTACATAGCCAGTCTGAAAGTCCAGGATTTCTCTCCACCTCCTTCCCCCCCGCCCCAATCTGATCTCCTATGGGACTCCGCTTTCTTCTGGATTGCAAAGTTCTTGCCTTTTGCTTCAAGAACGCAAGTGTTGCTGGTGTCCCGTATTCTAACGCTTTGTCTAATCAGTCAGTAGTAGCTGGTCAGGATTCTGTTTTCCATCTTGTTGCATGAAGGATCCTAGCAGCTGCTTTTGCCATGGATTGAACAAAGTAGCTAGACGTGTGGAGGAGTTTTCTTGTTCTGTTTCCTTATGTCCATATTGTATACTGTGCTAATTGCCCTTTCAATCTCTTTTGCCTCTCCTCATGAATCATATTCCAGCATTCCCAGGCTTTCTAGCAAGTCCTCCAGATGCGAAAAAACCATGCATCTGTCTCCTGCCGTTCCCAGCATTGGCTGATAGGAGTTTTTGCCATTCCTGCTCTACCTTGGGAAGCAGCAAGCTACCTAAAAAGCATCTTATCCCCGTTTTCTGTTAACATCTGACATTCAGTGTCCCCACAATGACTCCCACTGGGCCAGGCTTCTCTTCTTTCCAAGGCTTCAAGCCCATTGTGGCGCGCAGTCTTTAACTTGTCAACTTCTGGAGTCACCCTGCAATAACGATATGTTTTGAATGGCCCGCTAGCAAATGAGAATAAGCAGGCCTCCTACAGTCACTGGTTATTCCCTTGTAGAGCCTGCTGGAGGTTAAATTAGCCAAGCTACAGTCTTCCCTTCAGCCTTAATAATTTGCCGTTCCTTCCCCTCTCCAAAATTACACTGTCTCATTCTGTTTTTTTTCTTTTGAAGTTTGCGTATCGAAGGCATTGGCCAAAGCGATGGGCTTGGTCTCTTTTGACACTGAAACGATATGTTTAGCAAGCAGTCTCAAGCTTTACTCTTGATCTTTCCTCTGGATCATTCTCAGCAGTTTTTTTTTTAAATCCTCAGTCCTTATGAATGGCTTCCTTAGGGTCCATTCTCTCTGTTTTCACACTGCTTCCTTCCTTGAGGGTCCGGAATCCAGTCCGTACTCTCAACCGGTGCTGCCGCTGGTTTGTAGGACTTCATATGCGAAGCTGCAAGGCAACTCCTAGTCCTCTTCGGCCCCTTATTTCTCCTCCCGACGCACCGTTCGGATTGCGGTTCCGTCCCTAGTTCAGCCAGGAACCTAACCGCATATCCCTGGTTGGTGCCCATGCCTAGGGGATGTTTTGAGTGGGGCAGGGAGTGGTGTGAATGGAGTGGTGTGTGTGTGTGTGTGTGTGTGAGGAGGGGCTCCCTTAGTTAAGGTATGAAGGGGAGGTAGTGCACAGGTTGAAATAGATGTACTCGGGCTTGCAGCCGCCAGTTGATGCTGGCCAACCGAAGGCAGTGGAGGAGCCTGGAGGATGCCGGTGGAGGGAAGGGCAGGAGCCGTCCCTGCTTACCACGGGTTTTCCTTGTAGGGATACCCCGGGGGAGTTTTGATGAGGTTCTCCTGCAAGCCCTCAAGGGAGTCGTGGCCACTGAAAGAGGTGAGCGATGTTCCCCAACTCCTTCGCTTGCCTCTCTGCCCCTCCTGGTCCCCAGTGGGTGGGTTGGGCAAGGAGGGCTTGTGACCTGTATGCCAGCAACGGGGAAGGCAGTGTCTGGGAGAGCTAAACCTTTCGGCTCACTGTGTGCTCTTTCGGGAAGTGGGAAGGGGAGTGGGCTGAGGTGGAAGGGGCCCTGAGTTCTCAGACTGGCCTTGTAGACTTGTTGTCTGTTTCTTCAGCAGACTGAGGAAGCTTGCAGATCGAGGGCATCCAAAGAGGAGGAGAGCTGATCGGGAGAGGATGGCCACGTGCGAAGAGACGGGGGAGCATCCAGAAGGCAAGTTCTTCCGCGGAAGCGGAAGGGCTTGCTAAGCAGGAGGCACCAGGCGACCCGAAGCCTGGCGTGATGCCACGCCTGAAGCTCCTGATGACGTTGGCTGGCAGAAGCTGGCGGCAGTCGGCCGGGGGGTGGGGGTGGGCATCAGTGGCAGGTAGCTGGGGGGGAGGGGTTGCGTAGGGATGCAGAGTGAGAGTGTGAGTGAGCGAGTGAGTGAGTGCAACCCTGCGTGCCCATCCGTTCCGACGGACAGGGACCAAACGCCCATTCGTTTCGACGGACAGGGCTTGAGTGCCCATCTGCTGCGGCGGACATGGCTTGAGCGCTCCTCTGTCTGGACGGACAAGGCTTGCGAACCCATCCGTTCGCAGGGACAGAGTTTGAGTGCCAGTCCACACAGATGAACGGAGCACAGTGCCCGACCCTTCAGATGGCCGGAGCACGGGTGCACGTCCCCTGAAGTGGACGCAGCTGGGGTGCCCGTCCCTTCGCAGGGACGGAGCCGGGGGCCTCGTCCCTTCGTGTGGACTGAGGTGGGGTGCCCGTTCTTTCTGGTGGACAGAACGTGTGTGTGTGTGTGTGTGTCAGTGTGTGTGTGTGTGTGGACGGAGAGTGAATGCGAGGGGTAGGCATGGGCACCAAGCGGCTCACCAACTGAAGTTCATGACGATTTTTATCCTGCCGTCACAAACTTCCATGAACTTTTCAAGAATTGGTGGCGGTTCGTGTTTTGAGCAGAGAGCAGGGCTTTAAAGGCACTCAGGGCCGTCCCCTTAAACCTCTGCTTTCTTTTTTTGTCCCGTGCCGCTGTTTTTCGCGGCCTCCCCGGGGACGGGAACGCAGGGGCCGAAAGGGACTCCGAGCCCTTTTCTTTTTTTACTGGACCGTTTTGGTTCAGTAAAGAGAGAAATGCTACAGCTTGCATATTACAGGACTACTATTCCAAGATAGGGAAAAAACAACAAAACACACACACATCA
The DNA here is from genome assembly GCF_049243985.1 of Paroedura picta. Taxonomy (NCBI): domain Eukaryota; kingdom Metazoa; phylum Chordata; class Lepidosauria; order Squamata; family Gekkonidae; genus Paroedura; species Paroedura picta. The sequence goes on along the minus strand of NC_135380.1, from coordinate 53,327,694 downwards.
GGCTGCCATTTCCCTATGCTTCTCTTCTTCTTGTACATCTCCGTAACGCCGTAGATGACATACTGATGCTTCTTCCCCCCAGGCTTACATAGCCAGTCTGAAAGTCCAGGATTTCTCTCCACCTCCTTCCCCCCCGCCCCAATCTGATCTCCTATGGGACTCCGCTTTCTTCTGGATTGCAAAGTTCTTGCCTTTTGCTTCAAGAACGCAAGTGTTGCTGGTGTCCCGTATTCTAACGCTTTGTCTAATCAGTCAGTAGTAGCTGGTCAGGATTCTGTTTTCCATCTTGTTGCATGAAGGATCCTAGCAGCTGCTTTTGCCATGGATTGAACAAAGTAGCTAGACGTGTGGAGGAGTTTTCTTGTTCTGTTTCCTTATGTCCATATTGTATACTGTGCTAATTGCCCTTTCAATCTCTTTTGCCTCTCCTCATGAATCATATTCCAGCATTCCCAGGCTTTCTAGCAAGTCCTCCAGATGCGAAAAAACCATGCATCTGTCTCCTGCCGTTCCCAGCATTGGCTGATAGGAGTTTTTGCCATTCCTGCTCTACCTTGGGAAGCAGCAAGCTACCTAAAAAGCATCTTATCCCCGTTTTCTGTTAACATCTGACATTCAGTGTCCCCACAATGACTCCCACTGGGCCAGGCTTCTCTTCTTTCCAAGGCTTCAAGCCCATTGTGGCGCGCAGTCTTTAACTTGTCAACTTCTGGAGTCATCCTGCAATAAAGATATGTTTTGAATGGCCCGCTAGCATATGAGAATAAGCAGGCCTCCTACAGTCACTGGTTATTCCCTTGTAGAGCCTGCTGGAGGTTAAATTAGCCAAGCTACAGTCTTCCCTTCAGCCTTAATAATTTGCCGTTCCTTCCCCTCTCCAAAATTACACTGTCTCATTCTGTTTTTTTTCTTTTGAAGTTTGCGTATCGAAGGCATTGGCCAAAGCGATGGGCTTGGTCTCTTTTGACACTGAAACGATATGTTTAGCAAGCAGTCTCAAGCTTTACTCTTGATCTTTCCTCTGGATCATTCTCAGCAGTTTTTTTTTTAAAATCCTCAGTCCTTATGAATGGCTTCCTTAGGGTCCATTCTCTCTGTTTTCACACTGCTTCCTTCCTTGAGGGTCCGGAATCCAGTCCGTACTCTCAACCGGTGCTGCCGCTGGTTTGTAGGACTTCATATGCGAAGCTGCAAGGCAACTCCTAGTCCTCTTCGGCCCCTTATTTCTCCTCCCGACGCACCGTTCGGATTGCGGTTCCGTCCCTAGTTCAGCCAGGAACCTAACCGCATATCCCTGGTTGGTGCCCATGCCTAGGGGATGGTTTGAGTGGGGCAGGGAGTGGTGTGAATGGAGTGGTGTGTGTGTGTGTGTGTGTGTGTGAGGAGGGGCTCCCTTAGTTAAGGTATGAAGGGGAGGTAGTGCACAGGTTGAAATAGATGTACTCGGGCTTGCAGCCGCCAGTTGATGCTGGCCAACCGAAGGCAGTGGAGGAGCCTGGAGGATGCCGGTGGAGGGTAGGGCAGGAGCCGTCCCTGCTTACCACGGGTTTTCCTTGTAGGGATACCCCGGGGGAGTTTTGATGAGGTTCTCCTGCAAGCCCTCAAGGGAGTCGTGGCCACTGAAAGAGGTGAGCGATGTTCCCCAACTCCTTCGCTTGCCTCTCTGCCCCTCCTGGTTCCTAGTGGGTGGGTTGGGCAAGGAGGGCTTGTGACCTGTATGCCAGCAACGGGGAAGGCAGTGTCTGGGAGAGCTAAACCTTTCGGCTCACTGTGTGCTCTTTCGGGAAGTGGGAAGGGGAGTGGGCTGAGGTGGAAGGGGCCCTGAGTTCTCAGACTGGCCTTGTAGACTTGTTGTCTGTTTCTTCAGCAGACTGAGGAAGCTTGCAGATCGAGGCCATCCAAAGAGGAGGAGAGCTGACCGGGAGAGGAGGGCCACGTGCGAAGAGACGGGGGAGCATCCAGAAGGCAAGTTCTTCCGCGGAAGCGGAAGGGCTTGCTAAGCAGGGGGCACCAGGCGACCCGAAGCCTGGCGTGATGCCACGCCTGAAGCTCCTGATGACGTTGGCTGGCAGAAGCTGGCGGCAGTCGGCCGGGGGGTGGGGGTGGGCATCAGTGGCAGGTAGCTGGGGGGAGGGGGTTGCGTAGGGATGCAGAGTGAGAGTGTGAGTGAGCGAGTGAGTGAGTGCAACCCTGCGTGCCCATCCGTTCCGACGGACAGGGACCAAACGCCCATTCGTTTCGACGGACAGGGCTTGAGTGCCCATCTGCTGCGGCGGACAGGGCTTGAGCGCTCCTCTGTCTGGACGGACAGGGCTTGCGAGCCCATCCGTTCGCAGGGACAGAGTTTGAGTGCCAGTCCACACAGATGAACGGAGCACAGTGCCCGACCCTTCAGATGGCCGGAGCACGGGTGCACGTCCCCTGAAGTGGACGCAGCTGGGGTGCCCGTCCCTTCGCAGGGACGGAGCCGGGGGCCTCGTCCCTTCGTGTGGACTGAGGTGGGGTGCCCGTTCTTTCTGGTGGACAGAACGTGTGTGTGTGTGTGTGTCAGTGTGTGTGTGTGTGTGGACGGAGAGTGAATGCGAGGGGTAGGCATGGGCACCAAGCGGCTCACCAACTGAAGTTCATGACGATTTTTATCCTGCCGTCACAAACTTCCATGAACTTTTCAAGAATTGGTGGCGGTTCGTGTTTTGAGCAGAGAGCAGGGCTTTAAAGGCACTCAGGGCCGTCCCCTTAAACCTCTGCTTTCTTTTTTTGTCCCGTGCCGCTGTTTTTCGCGGCCTCCCCGGGGACGGGAACGCAGGGGCCGAAAGGGACTCCGAGCCCTTTTCTTTATTTACTGGACCGTTTTGGTTCAGTAAAGAGAGAAATGCTACAGCTTGCATATTACAGGACTACTATTCCAAGATAGGGAAAAAACAACAAAACACACACACATCAGGCTGCCATTTCCCTATGCTTCTCTTCTTCTTGTACATCTCCCTAACGCCGTAGATGACATACTGATGCTTCTTCCCCCCAGGCTTACATAGCCAGTCTGAAAGTCCAGGATTTCTCTCCACCTCCTTCCCCCCCGCCCCAATCTGATCTCCTATGGGACTCCGCTTTCTTCTGGATTGCAAAGTTCTTGCCTTTTGCTTCAAGAACGCAAGTGTTGCTGGTGTCCCGTATTCTAACGCTTTGTCTAATCAGTCAGTAGTAGCTGGTCAGGATTCTGTTTTCCATCTTGTTGCATGAAGGATCCTAGCAGCTGCTTTTGCCATGGATTGAACAAAGTAGCTAGACGTGTGGAGGAGTTTTCTTGTTCTGTTTCCTTATGTCCATATTGTATACTGTGCTAATTGCCCTTTCAATCTCTTTTGCCTCTCCTCATGAATCATATTCCAGCATTCCCAGGCTTTCTAGCAAGTCCTCCAGATGCGAAAAAACCATGCATCTGTCTCCTGCCGTTCCCAGCATTGGCTGATAGGAGTTTTTGCCATTCCTGCTCTACCTTGGGAAGCAGCAAGCTACCTAAAAAGCATCTTATCCCCGTTTTCTGTTAACATCTGACATTCAGTGTCCCCACAATGACTCCCACTGGGCCAGGCTTCTCTTCTTTCCAAGGCTTCAAGCCCATTGTGGCGCGCAGTCTTTAACTTGTCAACTTCTGGAGTCATCCTGCAATAAAGATATGTTTTGAATGGCCCGCTAGCATATGAGAATAAGCAGGCCTCCTACAGTCACTGGTTATTCCCTTGTAGAGCCTGCTGGAGGTTAAATTAGCCAAGCTACAGTCTTCCCTTCAGCCTTAATAATTTGCCGTTCCTTCCCCTATCCAAAATTACACTGTCTCATTCTGTTTTTTTTCTTTTGAAGTTTGCGTATCGAAGGCATTGGCCAAAGCGATGGGCTTGGTCTCTTTTGACACTGAAACGATATGTTTAGCAAGCAGTCTCAAGCTTTACTCTTGATCTTTCCTCTGGATCATTCTCAGCAGTTTTTTTTTTAAAATCCTCAGTCCTTATGAATGGCTTCCTTAGGGTCCATTCTCTCTGTTTTCACACTGCTTCCTTCCTTGAGGGTCCGGAATCCAGTCCGTACTCTCAACCGGTGCTGCCGCTGGTTTGTAGGACTTCATATGCGAAGCTGCAAGGCAACTCCTAGTCCTCTTCGGCCCCTTATTTCTCCTCCCGACGCACCGTTCGGATTGCGGTTCCGTCCCTAGTTCAGCCAGGAACCTAACCGCATATCCCTGGTTGGTGCCCATGCCTAGGGGATGGTTTGAGTGGGGCAGGGAGTGGTGTGAATGGAGTGGTGTGTGTGTGTGTGTGTGTGTGTGAGGAGGGGCTCCCTTAGTTAAGGTATGAAGGGGAGGTAGTGCACAGGTTGAAATAGATGTACTCGGGCTTGCAGCCGCCAGTTGATGCTGGCCAACCGAAGGCAGTGGAGGAGCCTGGAGGATGCCGGTGGAGGGTAGGGCAGGAGCCGTCCCTGCTTACCACGGGTTTTCCTTGTAGGGATACCCCGGGGGAGTTTTGATGAGGTTCTCCTGCAAGCCCTCAAGGGAGTCGTGGCCACTGAAAGAGGTGAGCGATGTTCCCCAACTCCTTCGCTTGCCTCTCTGCCCCTCCTGGTTCCCAGTGGGTGGGTTGGGCAAGGAGGGCTTGTGACCTGTATGCCAGCAACGGGGAAGGCAGTGTCTGGGAGAGCTAAACCTTTCGGCTCACTGTGTGCTCTTTCGGGAAGTGGGAAGGGGAGTGGGCTGAGGTGGAAGGGGCCCTGAGTTCTCAGACTGGCCTTGTAGACTTGTTGTCTGTTTCTTCAGCAGACTGAGGAAGCTTGCAGATCGAGGCCATCCAAAGAGGAGGAGAGCTGACCGGGAGAGGAGGGCCACGTGCGAAGAGACGGGGGAGCATCCAGAAGGCAAGTTCTTCCGCGGAAGCGGAAGGGCTTGCTAAGCAGGGGGCACCAGGCGACCCGAAGCCTGGCGTGATGCCACGCATGAAGCTCCTGATGACGTTGGCTGGCAGAAGCTGGCGGCAGTCGGCCGGGGGGTGGGGGTGGGCATCAGTGGCAGGTAGCTGGGGGGAGGGGGTTGCGTAGGGATGCAGAGTGAGAGTGTGAGTGAGCGAGTGAGTGAGTGCAACCCTGCGTGCCCATCCGTTCCGACGGACAGGGACCAAACGCCCATTCGTTTCGACGGACAGGGCTTGAGTGCCCATCTGCTGCGGCGGACAGGGCTTGAGCGCTCCTCTGTCTGGACGGACAGGGCTTGCGAGCCCATCCGTTCGCAGGGACAGAGTTTGAGTGCCAGTCCACACAGATGAACGGAGCACAGTGCCCGACCCTTCAGATGGCCGGAGCACGGGTGCACGTCCCCTGAATTGGACGCAGCTGGGGTGCCCGTCCCTTCGCAGGGACGGAGCCGGGGGCCTCGTCCCTTCGTGTGGACTGAGGTGGGGTGCCCGTTCTTTCTGGTGGACAGAACGTGTGTGTGTGTGTGTGTGTGTCAGTGTGTGTGTGTGTGGACGGAGAGTGAATGCGAGGGGTAGGCATGGGCACCAAGCGGCTCACCAACTGAAGTTCATGACGATTTTTAGCCTGCCGTCACAAACTTCCATGAACTTTTCAAGAATTGGTGGCGGTTCGTGTTTTGAGCAGAGAGCAGGGCTTTAAAGGCACTCAGGGCCGTCCCCTTAAACCTCTGCTTTCTTTTTTTGTCCCGTGCCGCTGTTTTTCGCGGCCTCCCCGGGGACGGGAACGCAGGGGCCGAAAGGGACTCCGAGCCCTTTTCTTTATTTACTGGACCGTTTTGGTTCAGTAAAGAGAGAAATGCTACAGCTTGCATATTACAGGACTACTATTCCAAGATAGGGAAAAAACAACAAAACACACACACATCAGGCTGCCATTTCCCTATGCTTCTCTTCTTCTTGTACATCTCCCTAACGCCGTAGATGACATACTGATGCTTCTTCCCCCCAGGCTTACATAGCCAGTCTGAAAGTCCAGGATTTCTCTCCACCTCCTTCCCCCCCGCCCCAATCTGATCTCCTATGGGACTCCGCTTTCTTCTGGATTGCAAAGTTCTTGCCTTTTGCTTCAAGAACGCAAGTGTTGCTGGTGTCCCGTATTCTAACGCTTTGTCTAATCAGTCAGTAGTAGCTGGTCAGGATTCTGTTTTCCATCTTGTTGCATGAAGGATCCTAGCAGCTGCTTTTGCCATGGATTGAACAAAGTAGCTAGACGTGTGGAGGAGTTTTCTTGTTCTGTTTCCTTATTTCCATATTGTATACTGTGCTAATTGCCCTTTCAATCTCTTTTGCCTCTCCTCATGAATCATATTCCAGCATTCCCAGGCTTTCTAGCAAGTCCTCCAGATGCGAAAAAACCATGCATCTGTGTCCTGCCGTTCCCAGCATTGGCTGATAGGAGTTTTTGCCATTCCTGCTCTACCTTGGGAAGCAGCAAGCTACCTAAAAAGCATCTTATCCCCGTTTTCTGTTAACATCTGACATTCAGTGTCCCCACAATGACTCCCACTGGGCCAGGCTTCTCTTCTTTCCAAGGCTTCAAGCCCATTGTGGCGCGCAGTCTTTAACTTGTCAACTTCTGGAGTCATCCTGCAATAAAGATATGTTTTGAATGGCCCGCTAGCATATGAGAATAAGCAGGCCTCCTACAGTCACTGGTTATTCCCTTGTAGAGCCTGCTGGAGGTTAAATTAGCCAAGCTACAGTCTTCCCTTCAGCCTTAATAATTTGCCGTTCCTTCCCCTCTCCAAAATTACACTGTCTCATTCTGTTTTTTTTCTTTTGAAGTTTGCGTATCCAAGGCATTGGCCAAAGCGATGGGCTTGGTCTCTTTTGACACTGAAACGATATGTTTAGCAAGCAGTCTCAAGCTTTACTCTTGATCTTTCCTCTGGATCATTCTCAGCAGTTTTTTTTTTTAAATCCTCAGTCCTTATGAATGGCTTCCTTAGGGTCCATTCTCTCTGTTTTCACACTGCTTCCTTCCTTGAGGGTCCGGAATCCAGTCCGTACTCTCAACCGGTGCTGCCGCTGGTTTGTAGGACTTCATATGCGAAGCTGCAAGGCAACTCCTAGTCCTCTTCGGCCCCTTATTTCTCCTCCCGACGCGCCGTTCGGATTGCGGTTCCGTCCCTAGTTCAGCCAGGAACCTAACCGCATATCCCTGGTTGGTGCCCATGCCTAGGGGATGGTTTGAGTGGGGCAGGGAGTGGTGTGAATGGAGTGGTGTGTGTGTGTGTGTGTGAGGAGGGGCTCCCTTAGTTAAGGTATGAAGGGGAGGTAGTGCACAGGTTGAAATAGATGTACTCGGGCTTGCAGCCGCAAGTTGATGCTGGCCAACCGAAGGCAGTGGAGGAGCCTGGAGGATGCCGGTGGAGGGAAGGGCAGGAGCCGTCCCTGCTTACCACGGGTTTTCCTTGTAGGGATACCCCGGGGGAGTTTTGATGAGGTTCTCCTGCAAGCCCTCAAGGGAGTCGTGGCCACTGAAAGAGGTGAGCGATGTTCCCCAACTCCTTCGCTTGCCTCTCTGCCCCTCCTGGTCCCCAGTGGGTGGGTTGGGCAAGGAGGGCTTGTGACCTGTATGCCAGCAACGGGGAAGGCAGTGTCTGGGAGAGCTAAACCTTTCGGCTCACTGTGTGCTCTTTCGGGAAGTGGGAAGGGGAGTGGGCTGAGGTGGAAGGGGCCCTGAGTTCTCAGACTGGCCTTGTAGACTTGTTGTCTGTTTCTTCAGCAGACTGAGGAAGCTTGCAGATCGAGGGCATCCAAAGAGGAGGAGAGCTGATCGGGAGAGGATGGCCACGTGCGAAGAGACGGGGGAGCATCCAGAAGGCAAGTTCTTCCGCGGAAGCGGAAGGGCTTGCTAAGCAGGGGGCACCAGGCGACCCGAAGCCTGGCGTGATGCCACGCCTGAAGCTCCTGATGACGTTGGCTGGCAGAAGCTGGCGGCAGTCGGCCGGGGGGTGGGGGTGGGCATCAGTGGCAGGTAGCTGGGGGGGAGGGGTTGCGTAGGGATGCAGAGTGAGAGTGTGAGTGAGCGAGTGAGTGAGTGCAACCCTGCGTGCCCATCCGTTCCGACGGACAGGGACCAAACGCCCATTCGTTTCGACGGACAGGGCTTGAGTGCCCATCTGCTGCGGCGGACAGGGCTTGAGCGCTCCTCTGTCTGGACGGACAGGGCTTGCGAGCCCATCCGTTCGCAGGGACAGAGTTTGAGTGCCAGTCCACACAGATGAACGGAGCACAGTGCCCGACCCTTCAGATGGCCGGAGCACGGGTGCACGTCCCCTGAAGTGGACGCAGCTGGGGTGCCCGTCCCTTCGCAGGGACGGAGCCGGGGGCCTCGTCCCTTCGTGTGGACTGAGGTGGGGTGCCCGTTCTTTCTGGTGGACAGAACGTGTGTGTGTGTGTGTGTCAGTGTGTGTGTGTGTGTGGACGGAGAGTGAATGCGAGGGGTAGGCATGGGCACCAAGCGGCTCACCAACTGAAGTTCATGACGATTTTTATCCTGCCGTCACAAACTTCCATGAACTTTTCAAGAATTGGTGGCGGTTCGTGTTTTGAGCAGAGAGCAGGGCTTTAAAGGCACTCAGGGCCGTCCCCTTAAACCTCTGCTTTCTTTTTTTGTCCCGTGCCGCTGTTTTTCGCGGCCTCCCCGGGGACGGGAACGCAGGGGCCGAAAGGGACTCCGAGCCCTTTTCTTTTTTTACTGGACCGTTTTGGTTCAGTAAAGAGAGAAATGCTACAGCTTGCATATTACAGGACTACTATTCCAAGATAGGGAAAAAACAACAAAACACACACACATCAGGCTGCCATTTCCCTATGCTTCTCTTCTTCTTGTACATCTCCGTAACGCCGTAGATGACATACTGATGCTTCTTCCCCCCAGGCTTACATAGCCAGTCTGAAAGTCCAGGATTTCTCTCCACCTCCTTCCCCCCCGCCCCAATCTGATCTCCTATGGGACTCCGCTTTCTTCTGGATTGCAAAGTTCTTGCCTTTTGCTTCAAGAACGCAAGTGTTGCTGGTGTCCCGTATTCTAACGCTTTGTCTAATCAGTCAGTAGTAGCTGGTCAGGATTCTGTTTTCCATCTTGTTGCATGAAGGATCCTAGCAGCTGCTTTTGCCATGGATTGAACAAAGTAGCTAGACGTGTGGAGGAGTTTTCTTGTTCTGTTTCCTTATGTCCATATTGTATACTGTGCTAATTGCCCTTTCAATCTCTTTTGCCTCTCCTCATGAATCATATTCCAGCATTCCCAGGCTTTCTAGCAAGTCCTCCAGATGCGAAAAAACCATGCATCTGTCTCCTGCCGTTCCCAGCATTGGCTGATAGGAGTTTTTGCCATTCCTGCTCTACCTTGGGAAGCAGCAAGCTACCTAAAAAGCATCTTATCCCCGTTTTCTGTTAACATCTGACATTCAGTGTCCCCACAATGACTCCCACTGGGCCAGGCTTCTCTTCTTTCCAAGGCTTCAAGCCCATTGTGGCGCGCAGTCTTTAACTTGTCAACTTCTGGAGTCACCCTGCAATAACGATATGTTTTGAATGGCCCGCTAGCAAATGAGAATAAGCAGGCCTCCTACAGTCACTGGTTATTCCCTTGTAGAGCCTGCTGGAGGTTAAATTAGCCAAGCTACAGTCTTCCCTTCAGCCTTAATAATTTGCCGTTCCTGCCCCTCTCCAAAATTACACCGTCTCATTCTGTTTTTTTTCTTTTGAAGTTTGCGTATCCAAGGCATTGGCCAAAGCGATGGGCTTGGTCTCTTTTGACACTGAAACGATATGTTTAGCAAGCAGTCTCAAGCTTTACTCTTGATCTTTCCTCTGGATCATTCTCAGCAGTTTTTTTTTTTTAAATCCTCAGTCCTTATGAATGGCTTCCTTAGGGTCCATTCTCTCTGTTTTCACACTGCTTCCTTCCTTGAGGGTCCGGAATCCAGTCCGTACTCTCAACCGGTGCTGCCGCTGGTTTGTAGGACTTCATATGCGAAGCTGCAAGGCAACTCCTAGTCCTCTTCGGCCCCTTATTTCTCCTCCCGACGCACCGTTCGGATTGCGGTTCCGTCCCTAGTTCAGCCAGGAACCTAACCGCATATCCCTGGTTGGTGCCCATGCCTAGGGGATGGTTTGAGTGGGGCAGGGAGTGGTGTGAATGGAGTGGTGTGTGTGTGTGTGTGTGAGGAGGGGCTCCCTTAGTTAAGGTATGAAGGGGAGGTAGTGCACAGGTTGAAATAGATGTACTCGGGCTTGCAGCCGCCAGTTGATGCTGGCCAACCGAAGGCAGTGGAGGAGCCTGGAGGATGCCGGTGGAGGGAAGGGCAGGAGCCGTCCCTGCTTACCACGGGTTTTCCTTGTAGGGATACCCCGGGGGAGTTTTGATGAGGTTGTCCTGCAAGCCCTCAAGGGAGTCGTGGCCACTGAAAGAGGTGAGCGATGTTCCCCAACTCCTTCGCTTGCCTCTCTGCCCCTCCTGGTCCCCAGTGGGTGGGTTGGGCAAGGAGGTTTGACCTGTATGCCAGCAACGGGGAAGGCAGTGTCTGGGAGAGCTAAACCTTTCGGCTCACTGTGTGCTCTTTCGGGAAGTGGGAAGGGGAGCGGGCTGAGGTGGAAGGGGCCCTGAGTTCTCAGACTGGCCTTGTAGACTTGTTGTCTGTTTCTTCAGCAGACTGAGGAAGCTTGCAGATCGAGGCCATCCAAAGAGGAGGAGAGCTGACCGGGAGAGGAGGGCCACGTGCGAAGAGACGGGGGAGCATCCAGAAGGCAAGTTCTTCCGCGGAAGCGGAAGGGCTTGCTAAGCAGGGGGCACCAGGCGACCCGAAGCCTGGCGTGATGCCACGCCTGAAGCTCCTGATGACGTTGGCTGGCAGAAGCTGGCGGCAGTCGGCCGGGGGGTGGGGGTGGGCATCAGTGGCAGGTAGCTGGGGGGAGGGGGTTGCGTAGGGATGCAGAGTGAGAGTGTGAGTGAGCGAGTGAGTGAGTGCAACCCTGCGTGCCCATCCGTTCCGACGGACAGGGACCAAACGCCCATTCGTTTCGACGGACAGGGCTTGAGTGCCCATCTGCTGCGGCGGACAGGGCTTGAGCGCTCCTCTGTCTGGACGGACAGGGCTTGCGAGCCCATCCGTTCGCAGGGACAGAGTTTGAGTGCCAGTCCACACAGATGAACGGAGCACAGTGCCCGACCCTTCAGATGGCCGGAGCACGGGTGCACGTCCCCTGAAGTGGACGCAGCTGGGGTGCCCGTCCCTTCGCAGGGACGGAGCCGGGGGCCTCGTCCCTTCGTGTGGACTGAGGTGGGGTGCCCGTTCTTTCTGGTGGACAGAACGTGTGTGTGTGTGTGTGTCAGTGTGTGTGTGTGTGTGGACGGAGAGTGAATGCGAGGGGTAGGCATGGGCACCAAGCGGCTCACCAACTGAAGTTCATGACGATTTTTAGCCTGCCGTCACAAACTTCCATGAACTTTTCAAGAATTGGTGGCGGTTCGTGTTTTGAGCAGAGAGCAGGGCTTTAAAGGCACTCAGGGCCGTCCCCTTAAACCTCTGCTTTCTTTTTTTGTCCCGTGCCGCTGTTTTTCGCGGCCTCCCCGGGGACGGGAACGCAGGGGCCGAAAGGGACTCCGAGCCCTTTTCTTTTTTTACTGGACCGTTTTGGTTCAGTAAAGAGAGAAATGCTACAGCTTGCATATTACAGGACTACTATTCCAAGATAGGGAAAAAACAACAAAACACACACACATCAGGCTGCCATTTCCCTATGCTTCTCTTCTTCTTGTACATCTCCGTAACGCCGTAGATGACATACTGATGCTTCTTCCCCCCAGGCTTACATAGCCAGTCTGAAAGTCCAGGATTTCTCTCCACCTCCTTCCCCCCCGCCCCAATCTGATCTCCTATGGGACTCCGCTTTCTTCTGGATTGCAAAGTTCTTGCCTTTTGCTTCAAGAACGCAAGTGTTGCTGGTGTCCCGTATTCTAACGCTTTGTCTAATCAGTCAGTAGTAGCTGGTCAGGATTCTGTTTTCCATCTTGTTGCATGAAGGATCCTAGCAGCTGCTTTTGCCATGGATTGAACAAAGTAGCTAGACGTGTGGAGGAGTTTTCTTGTTCTGTTTCCTTATGTCCATATTGTATACTGTGCTAATTGCCCTTTCAATCTCTTTTGCCTCTCCTCATGAATCATATTCCAGCATTCCCAGGCTTTCTAGCAAGTCCTCCAGATGCGAAAAAACCATGCATCTGTCTCCTGCCGTTCCCAGCATTGGCTGATAGGAGTTTTTGCCATTCCTGCTCTACCTTGGGAAGCAGCAAGCTACCTAAAAAGCATCTTATCCCCGTTTTCTGTTAACATCTGACATTCAGTGTCCCCACAATGACTCCCACTGGGCCAGGCTTCTCTTCTTTCCAAGGCTTCAAGCCCATTGTGGCGCGCAGTCTTTAACTTGTCAACTTCTGGAGTCACCCTGCAATAACGATATGTTTTGAATGGCCCGCTAGCAAATGAGAATAAGCAGGCCTCCTACAGTCACTGGTTATTCCCTTGTAGAGCCTGCTGGAGGTTAAATTAGCCAAGCTACAGTCTTCCCTTCAGCCTTAATAATTTGCCGTTCCTGCCCCTCTCCAAAATTACACTGTCTCATTCTGTTTTTTTTCTTTTGAAGTTTGCGTATCGAAGGCATTGTCCAAAGCGATGGGTTTGGTCTCTTTTGACACTAAAACGATATGTTTAGCAAGCAGTCTCAAGCTTTACTCTTGATCTTTCCTCTGGATCATTCTCAGCAGTTTTTTTTTTAAATCCTCAGTCCTTATGAATGGCTTCCTTAGGGTCCATTCTCTCTGTTTTCACACTGCTTCCTTCCTTGAGGGTCCGGAATCCAGTCCGTACTCTCAACCGGTGCTGCCGCTGGTTTGTAGGACTTCATATGCGAAGCTGCAAGGCAACTCCTAGTCCTCTTCGGCCCCTTATTTCTCCTCCCGACGCACCGTTCGGATTGCGGTTCCGTCCCTAGTTCAGCCAGGAACCTAACCGCATATCCCTGGTTGGTGCCCATGCCTAGGGGATGGTTTGAGTGGGGCAGGGAGTGGTGTGAATGGAGTGGTGTGTGTGTGTGTGTGTGTGTGTGTGTGTGTGTGTGAGGAGGGGCTCCCTTAGTTAAGGTATGAAGGGGAGGTAGTGCACAGGTTGAAATAGATGTACTCGGGCTTGCAGCCGCCAGTTGATGTTGGCCAACCGAAGGCAGTGGAGGAGCCTGGAGGATGCCGGTGGAGGGTAGGGCAGGAGCCGTCCCTGCTTACCACGGGTTTTCCTTGTAGGGATACCCCGGGGGAGTTTTGATGAGGTTCTCCTGCAAGCCCTCAAGGGAGTCGTGGCCACTGAAAGAGGTGAGCGATGTTCCCCAACTCCTTCGCTTGCCTCTCTGCCCCTCCTGGTCCCCAGTGGGTGGGTTGGGCAAGGAGGGCTTGGGACCTGTATGCCAGCAACGGGGAAGGCAGTGTCTGGGAGAGCTAAACCTTTTGGCTCACTGTGTGCTCTTTCGGGAAGTGGGAAGGGGAGCGGGCTGAGGTGGAAGGGGCCCTGAGTTCTCAGACTGGCCTTGTAGACTTGTTGTCTGTTTCTTCAGCAGACTGAGGAAGCTTGCAGATCGAGGCCATCCAAAGAGGAGGAGAGCTGACCGGGAGAGGAGGGCCACGTGCGAAGAGACGGGGGAGCATCCAGAAGGCAAGTTCTTCCGCGGAAGCGGAAGGGCTTGCTAAGCAGGGGGCACCAGGCGACCCGAAGCCTGGCGTGATGCCACGCCTGAACCTCCTGATGACTTTGGCTGGCAGAAGCTGGCGGCAGTCGGCCGGGGGGTGGGGGTGGGCATCAGTGGCAGGTAGCTGGGGGGAGGGGTTGCGTAGGGATGCAGAGTGAGAGTGTGAGTGAGCGAGTGAGTGAGTGCAACCCTGCGTGCCCATCCGTTCCGACGGACAGGGACCAAACGCCCATTCGTTTCGACGGACAGGGCTTGAGTGCCCATCTGCTGCGGCGGACAGGGCTTGAGCGCTCCTCTGTCTGGACGGACAGGGCTTGCGAGCCCATCCGTTCGCAGGGACAGAGTTTGAGTGCCAGTCCACACAGATGAACGGAGCACAGTGCCCGACCCTTCAGATGGCCGGAGCACGGGTGCACGTCCCCTGAAGTGGACGCAGCTGGGGTGCCCGTCCCTTCGCAGGGACGGAGCCGGGGGCCTCGTCCCTTCGTGTGGACTGAGGTGGGGTGCCCGTTCTTTCTGGTGGACAGAACGTGTGTGTGTGTGTGTGTCAGTGTGTGTGTGTGTGTGGACGGAGAGTGAATGCGAGGTGTAGGCATGGGCACCAAGCGGCTCACCAACTGAAGTTCATGACGATTTTTAGCCTGCCGTCACAAACTTCCATGAACTTTTCAAGAATTGGTGGCGGTTTGTGTTTTGCGCAGAGAGCAGGGCTTTAAAGGCACTCAGGGCCGTCCCCTTAAACCTCTGCTTTCTTTTTTTGTCCCGTGCCGCTGTTTTTCGCGGCCTCCCCGGGGACGGGAACGCAGGGGCCGAAAGGGACTCTGAGCCCTTTTCTTTTTTTACTGGACCGTTTTGGTTCAGTAAAGAGAGAAATGCTACAGCTTGCATATTACAGGACTACTATTCCAAGATAGGGAAAAAACAACAAAACACACACACATCAGGCTGCCATTTCCCTATGCTTCTTTTCTTCTTGTACATCTCCCTAACGCCGTAGATGACATACTGATGCTTCTTCCCCCCAGGCTTACATAGCCAGTCTGAAAGTCCAGGATTTCTCTCCACCTCCTTCCCCCCCGCCCCAATCTGATCTCCTATGGGACTCCGCTTTCTTCTGGATTGCAAAGTTCTTGCCTTTTGCTTCAAGAACGCAAGTGTTGCTGGTGTCCCGTATTCTAACGCTTTGTCTAATCAGTCAGTAGTAGCTGGTCAGGATTCTGTTTTCCATCTTGTTGCATGAAGGATCCTAGCAGCTGCTTTTGCCATGGATTGAACAAAGTAGCTAGAGGTGTGGAGGAGTTTTCTTGTTCTGTTTCCTTATGTCCATATTGTATACTGTGCTAATTGCCCTTTCAATCTCTTTTGCCTCTCCTCATGAATCATATTCCAGCATTCCCAGGCTTTCTAGCAAGTCCTCCAGATGCGAAAAAACCATGCATCTGTCTCCTGCCGTTCCCAGCATTGGCTGATAGGAGTTTTTGCCATTCCTGCTCTACCTTGGGAAGCAGCAAGCTACCTAAAAAGCATCTTATCCCCGTTTTCTGTTAACATCTGACATTCAGTGTCCCCACAATGACTCCCACTTGGCCAGGCTTCTCTTCTTTCCAAGGCTTCAAGCCCATTGTGGCGCGCAGTCTTTAACTTGTCAACTTCTGGAGTCACCCTGAAATAACGATATGTTTTGAATGGCCCGCTAGCAAATGAGAATAAGCAGGCCTCCTACAGTCACTGGTAATTCCCTTGTAGAGCCTGCTGGAGGTTAAATTAGCCAAGCTACAGTCTTCCCTTCAGCCTTAATAATTTGCCGTTCCTTCCCCTCTCCAAAATTACACTGTCTCATTCTGTTTTTTTTCTTTTGAAGTTTGCGTATCGAAGGCATTGGCCAAAGCGATGGGCTTGGTCTCTTTTGACACTGAAACGATATGTTTAGCAAGCAGTCTCAAGCTTTACTCTTGATCTTTCCTCTGGATCATTCTCAGCAGTTTTTTTTTTTTAATCCTCAGTCCTTATGAATGGCTTCCTTAGGGTCCATTCTCTCTGTTTTCACACTGCTTCCTTCCTTGAGGGTCCGGAATCCAGTCCGTACTCTCAACCGGTGCGGCCGCTGGTTTGTAGGACTTCATATGCGAAGCTGCAAGTCAACTCCTAGTCCTCTTCGGCCCCTTATTTCTCCTCCCGACGCACCGTTCGGATTGCGGTTCCGTCCCTAGTTCAGCCAGGAACCTAACCGCATATCCCTGGTTGGTGCCCATGGCTAGGGGATGGTTTGAGTGGGGCAGGGAGTGGTGTGAATGGAGTGGTGTGTGTGTGTGTGTGTGTGTGTGTGTGAGGAGGGGCTCCCTTAGTTAAGGTATGAAGGGGAGATAGTGCACAGGTTGAAATAGATGTACTCGGGCTTGCAGCCGCCAGTTGATGCTGGCCAACCGAAGGCAGTGGAGGAGCCTGGAGGATGCCGGTGGAGGGAAGGGCAGGAGCCGTCCCTGCTTACCACGGGTTTTCCTTGTAGGGATACCCCGGGGGAGTTTTGATGAGGTTCTCCTGCAAGCCCTCAAGGGAGTCGTGGCCACTGAAAGAGGTGAGCGATGTTCCCCAACACCTTCGCTTGCCTCTCTGCCCCTCCTGGTCCCCAGTGGGTGGGTTGGGCAAGGAGGGCTTGGGACCTGTATGCCAGCAACGGGGAAGGCAGTGTCTGGGAGAGCTAAACCTTTCGGCTCACTGTGTGCTCTTTCGGGAAGTGGGAAGGGGAGCGGGCTGAGGTGGAAGGGGCCCTGAGTTCTCAGACTGGCCTTGTAGACTTGTTGTCTGTTTCTTCAGCAGACTGAGGAAGCTTGCAGATCGAGGCCATCCAAAGAGGAGGAGAGCTGACCGGGAGAGGAGGGCCACGTGCGAAGAGACGGGGGAGCATCCAGAAGGCAAGTTCTTCCGCGGAAGCGGAAGGGCTTGCTAAGCAGGGGGCACCAGGCGACCCGAAGCCTGGCGTGATGCCACGCCTGAAGCTCCTGATGACGTTGGCTGGCAGAAGCTGGCGGCAGTCGGCCGGGGGGTGGGGGTGGGCATCAGTGGCAGGTAGCTGGGGGGAGGGGGTTGCGTAGGGATGCAGAGTGAGAGTGTGAGTGAGCGAGTGAGTGAGTGCAACCCTGCGTGCCCATCCGTTCTGACGGACAGGGACCAAACGCCCTTTCGTTTCGACGGACAGGGCTTGAGTGCCCATCTGCTGCGGCGGACAGGGCTTGAGCGCTCCTCTGTCTGGACGGACAGGGCTTGCGAGCCCATCCGTTCGCAGGGACAGAGTTTGAGTGCCAGTCCACACAGATGAACGGAGCACAGTGCCCGACCCTTCAGATGGCCGGAGCACGGGTGCACGTCCCCTGAAGTGGACGCAGCTGGGGTGCCCGTCCCTTCGCAGGGACGGAGCCGGGGGCCTCGTCCCTTCGTGTGGACTGAGGTGGGGTGCCCGTTCTTTCTGGTGGACAGAACGTGTGTGTGTGTGTGTGTGTCAGTGTGTGTGTGTGTGTGGACGGAGAGTGAATGCGAGGGGTAGGCATGGGCACCAAGCGGCTCACCAACTGAAGTTCATGACGATTTTTAGCCTGCCGTCACAAACTTCCATGAACTTTTCAAGAATTGGTGGCGGTTCGTGTTTTGAGCAGAGAGCAGGGCTTTAAAGGCACTCAGGGCCGTCCCCTTAAACCTCTGCTTTCTTTTTTTGTCCCGTGCCGCTGTTTTTCGCGGCCTCCCCGGGGACGGGAACGCAGGGGCCGAAAGGGACTCCGAGCCCTTTTCTTTTTTTACTGGACCGTTTTGGTTCAGTAAAGAGAGAAATGCTACAGCTTGCATATTACAGGACTACTATTCCAAGATAGGGAAAAAACAACAAAACACACACACATCAGGCTGCCATTTCCCTATGCTTCTCTTCTTCTTGTACATCTCCCTAACGCCGTAGATGACATACTGATGCTTCTTCCCCCCAGGCTTACATAGCCAGTCTGAAAGTCCAGGATTTCTCTCCACCTCCTTCCCCCCCGCCCCAATCTGATCTCCTATGGGACTCCGCTTTCTTCTGGATTGCAAAGTTCTTGCCTTTTGCTTCAAGAACGCAAGTGTTGCTGGTGTCCCGTATTCTAACGCTTTGTCTAATCAGTCAGTAGTAGCTGGTCAGGATTCTGTTTTCCATCTTGTTGCATGAAGGATCCTAGCAGCTGCTTTTGCCATGGATTGAACAAAGTAGCTAGACGTGTGGAGGAGTTTTCTTGTTCTGTTTCCTTATGTCCATATTGTATACTGTGCTAATTGCCCTTTCAATCTCTTTTGCCTCTCCTCATGAATCATATTCCAGCATTCCCAGGCTTTCTAGCAAGTCCTCCAGATGCGAAAAAACCATGCATCTGTCTCCTGCCGTTCCCAGCATTGGCTGATAGGAGTTTTTGCCATTCCTGCTCTACCTTGGGAAGCAGCAAGCTACCTAAAAAGCATCTTATCCCCGTTTTCTGTTAACATCTGACATTCAGTGTCCCCACAATGACTCCCACTGGGCCAGGCTTCTCTTCTTTCCAAGGCTTCAAGCCCATTGTGGCGCGCAGTCTTTAACTTGTCAGCTTCTGGAGTCACCCTGCAATAACGACATGTTTTGAATGGCCCGCTAGCAAATGAGAATAAGCAGGCCTCCTACAGTCACTTGTTATTCCCTTGTAGAGCCTGCTGGAGGTTAAATTAGCCAAGCTACAGTCTTCCCTTCAGCCTTAATAATTTGCCGTTCCTTCCCCTCTCCAAAATTACACTGTCTCATTCTGTTTTTTTTCTTTTGAAGTTTGCGTATCGAAGGCATTGGCCAAAGCGATGGGCTTGGTCTCTTTTGACACTGAAACGATATGTTTAGCAAGCAGTCTCAAGCTTTACTCTTGATCTTTCCTCTGGATCATTCTCAGCAGTTTTTTTTTTAAATCCTCAGTCCTTATGAATGGCTTCCTTAGGGTCCATTCTCTCTGTTTTCACACTGCTTCCTTCCTTGAGGGTCCGGAATCCAGTCCATACTCTCAACCGGTGCTGCCGCTGGTTTGTAGGACTTCATATGCGAAGCTGCAAGGCAACTCCTAGTCCTCTTCGGCCCCTTATTTCTCCTCCCGACGCACCGTTCGGATTGCGGTTCCGTCCCTAGTTCAGCCAGGAACCTAACCGCATATCCCTGGTTGGTGCCCATGCCTAGGGGATGGTTTGAGTGGGGCAGGGAGTGGTGTGAATGGAGTGGTGTGTGTGTGTGTGTGTGTGTGTGTGTGTGTGTGTGTGTGAGGAGGGGCTCCCTTAGTTAAGGTATGAAGGGGAGGTAGTGCACAGGTTGAAATAGATGTACTCGGGCTTGCAGCCGCCAGTTGATGCTGGCCAACCGAAGGCAGTGGAGGAGCCTGGAGGATGCCGGTGGAGGGAAGGGCAGGAGCCGTCCCTGCTTACCACGGGTTTTCCTTGTAGGGATACCCCGGGGGAGTTTTGATGAGGTTCTCCTGCAAGCCCTCAAGGGAGTCGTGGCCACTGAAAGAGGTGAGCGATGTTCCCCAACACCTTCGCTTGCCTCTCTGCCCCTCCTGGTCCCCAGTGGGTGGGTTGGGCAAGGAGGGCTTGTGACCTGTATGCCAGCAACGGGGAAGGCAGTGTCTGGGAGAGCTAAACCTTTCGGCTCACTGTGTGCTCTTTCGGGAAGTGGGAAGGGGAGCGGGCTGAGGTGGAAGGGGCCCTGAGTTCTCAGACTGGCCTTGTAGACTTGTTGTCTGTTTCTTCAGCAGACTGAGGAAGCTTGTAGATCGAGGCCATCCAAAGAGGAGGAGAGCTGACCGGGAGAGGAGGGCCACGTGCGAAGAGACGGGGGAGCATCCAGAAGGCAAGTTCTTCCGCGGAAGCGGAAGGGCTTGCTAAGCAGGGGGCACCAGGCGACCCGAAGCCTGGCGTGATGCCACGCCTGAAGCTCCTGATGACGTTGGCTGGCAGAAGCTGGCGGCAGTCGGCCGGGGGGTGGGGGTGGGCATCAGTGGCAGGTAGCTTGGGGGAGGGGGTTGCGTAGGGATGCAGAGTGAGAGTGTGAGTGAGCGAGTGAGTGAGTGCAACCCTGCGTGCCCATCCGTTCCGATGGACAGGGACCAAACGCCCATTCGTTTCGACGGACAGGGCTTGAGTGCCCATCTGCTGCGGCGGACAGGGCTTGAGCGCTCCTCTGTCTGGACGGACAGGGCTTGCGAGCCCATCCGTTCGCAGGGACAGAGTTTGAGTGCCAGTCCACACAGATGAACGGAGCACAGTGCCCGACCCTTCAGATGGCCGGAGCACGGGTGCACGTCCCCTGAAGTGGACGCAGCTGGGGTGCCCGTCCCTTCGCAGGGACGGAGCTGGGGGCCTCGTCCCTTCGTGTGGACTGAGGTGGGGTGCCCGTTCTTTCTGGTGGACAGAACGTGTGTGTGTGTGTGTGTCAGTGTGTGTGTGTGTGTGGACGGAGAGTGAATGCGAGGGGTAGGCATGGGCACCAAGCGGCTCACCAACTGAAGTTCATGACGATTTTTAGCCTGCCGTCACAAACTTCCATGAACTTTTCAAGAATTGGTGGCGGTTCGTGTTTTGAGCAGAGAGCAGGGCTTTAAAGGCACTCAGGGCCGTCCCCTTAAACCTCTGCTTTCTTTTTTTGTCCCGTGCCGCTGTTTTTCGCGGCCTCCCCGGGGACGGGAACGCAGGGGCCGAAAGGGACTCCGAGCCCTTTTCTTTTTTTACTAGATCGTTTTGGTTCAGTAAAGAGAGAAATGCTACAGCTTGCATATTACAGGACTACTATTCCAAGATAGGGAAAAAACAACAAAACACACACACATCAGGCTGCCATTTCCCTATGCTTCTCTTATTCTTGTACATCTCCCTAACGCCGTAGATGACATACTGATGCTTCTTCCCCCCAGGCTTACATAGCCAGTCTGAAAGTCCAGGATTTCTCTCCACCTCCTTCCCCCCCGCCCCAATCTGATCTCCTATGGGACTCCGCTTTCTTCTGGATTGCAAAGTTCTTGCCTTTTGCTTCAAGAACGCAAGTGTTGCTGGTGTCCCGTATTCTAACGCTTTGTCTAATCAGTCAGTAGTAGCTGGTCAGGATTCTGTTTTCCATCTTGTTGCATGAAGGATCCTAGCAGCTGCTTTTGCCATGCATTGAACAAAGTAGCTAGACGTGTGGAGGAGTTTTCTTGTTCTGTTTCCTTACGTCCATATTGTATACTGTGCTAATTGCCCTTTCAATCTCTTTTGCCTCTCCTCATGAATCATATTCCAGCATTCCCAGGCTTTCTAGCAAGTCCTCCAGATGCGAAAAAACCATGCATCTGTCTCCTGCCGTTCCCAGCATTGGCTGATAGGAGTTTTTGCCATTCCTGCTCTACCTTGGGAAGCAGCAAGCTACCTAAAAAGCATCTTATCCCCGTTTTCTGTTAACATCTGACATTCAGTGTCCCCACAATGACTCCCACTGGGCCAGGCTTCTCTTCTTTCCAAGGCTTCAAGCCCATTGTGGCGCGCAGTCTTTAACTTGTCAACTTCTGGAGTCACCCTGCAATAACGATATGTTTTGAATGGCCCGCTAGCAAATGAGAATAAGCAGGCCTCCTACAGTCACTGGTTATTCCCTTGTAGAGCCTGCTGGAGGTTAAATTAGCCAAGCTACAGTCTTCCCTTCAGCCTTAATAATGTGCCGTTCCTTCCCCTCTCCAAAATTACACTGTCTCATTCTGTTTTTTTTCTTTTGAAGTTTGCGTATCGAAGGCATTGGCCAAAGCGATGGGCTTGGTCTCTTTTGACACTGAAACGATATGTTTAGCAAGCAGTCTCAAGCTTTACTCTTGATCTTTCCTCTGGATCATTCTCAGCAGTTTTTTTTTTAAATCCTCAGTCCTTATGAATGGCTTCCTTAGGGTCCATTCTCTCTGTTTTCACACTGCTTCCTTCCTTGAGGGTCCGGAATCCAGTCCATACTCTCAACCGGTGCTGCCGCTGGTTTGTAGGACTTCATATGCGAAGCTGCAAGGCAACTCCTAGTCCTCTTCGGCCCCTTATTTCTCCTCCCGACGCGCCGTTCGGATTGCGGTTCCGTCCCTAGTTCAGCCAGGAACCTAACCGCATATCCCTGGTTGGTGCCCATGCCTAGGGGATGGTTTGAGTGGGGCAGGGAGTGGTGTGAATGGAGTGGTGTGTGTGTGTGTGTGTGTGTGGATGGAGAGTGAATGCGAGGGATAGGCATGGGCACCAAGCGGCTCACCAACTGAAGTTCATGACGAGTTTGAGCCTGCTGTCACCTATTTAAAGGTATTCAAGCTGAAGCATTTCTCACCGGTTGCAGGAGCCGTCCCTGCTTACCACATGTTTTCCTTGTAGGGATCTCCCGGGGGAGTTTTGATGAAGTGAGCCCACAAGTCCTCAAGGGAGTCTTGACCGTGAAAAGAGGTGAGCGGCGTTCCCCCAACTTTTGTGCTTGCATCTCTGCCGCTTCTGATCCCCCTTGGGTTGGTTGGCCAAGGAGGGCTTGTGACCTGCGAGCTCTGCATCCCAGGCACGGGGAAGGAAGTTATCTGGGATAGCCACACATTGGGCTCACTGTGTGCTCTTTCGGGCAGTTTGAAGGGAAGTGGTCCAGGGTGGAGTTCTCAGACTGGCCTTTTGCACTTTTTCTCTGTTTTTTCAGCAGACTGAGGAACCTTGCCAACCCAGTGGAGGAGCCTGGGCGATGCCGGTGGAGGGCAGGGTAGGGGCCGTCCCTGCTTATGGCCAGTTTTCCTTGCAGAGATTTCCTGGGGTGCGTTTTGATGAAGTGCACCTGCAAGTCTTCGAGGGAGTCGTGACCGTGAAAAGAGGACAAGGCTTGATTGCTCCTCTGCGACTTCCATGAACTTTCCAGGAATTGGTGGTGGTTCATATTTATAGCAGAGAGCAGAGGTTGAAAGGCACTCAGGGACGTCCTCTTAAACCTCGGCTTTGTTTTTTGCCCTGTTCCACTGCTTACAGAGCCAGTCTGTCATTTGAGCATTTCTCTCTACCTTCTCCCCCCCTAACACGGCCCATCTGATTTCCTGTTGGAATCCACTTCCTGATTGCTAAATTGTTATATTTGGCTTCACGTATGCGAGTGTTTCCAGCGTCCCATATTCCAATACTTTGTCTAACCCATCAGAATTACCTGGCCAGGCTTCTGTTTTCCATCTTGTTGCATGAAGGACCCTAGAATAGATGCTTTTGAATTATGGTGGTGGAGACGAATGCTGCAACTACCATGGACAGCCAAAGTCTCCAACAAGGTCGTTTTGGAGAGGAGCAGGTCAACTGTGTCCTTGGAAGGGAACATATTATGGTTATATCTCACTTACTTTGGACACCTCATGCGATCAGAGTCGCTGGAAAAATCACTAATGCTCGGCATGTGCGGGTGGCAAAAGGAAATGTGGTCGCCAAAGGATCTTCTGGTTCGACACGATCAAAGCCGATACAGGGATGACCATGAACCAATTAAAAGAAGCAGTCAGTGACAGGGACGCATGGCGAAGACTTTCCTATAGAATTGCCGAGGGTCGGGCACCACTGAACAGATAACATCATCATCATCATCATCATCATCATCATCATCATCATGTTTGTATTTTAACTATCATGAGGTCTTATTAACTGGCAGGCCGGAACTTACTGGACCGCGCGGAGCAACCCATTGAATGACACAAGGCAGTATATTTATTTGGCAATAACGTGGCCACAGCTTTATTAAAATGTGAGCGGAGGCATACCAAGGAGGGGATCCGGGGCAGGAATGGCTCGTACCCCCATTTAAAGCCAGACCGCCCGCTACGCGCTAAACTCCGGCAGGCCAATCCTTTTCCAACCAGGCCTGCTGAGTCCCACGGGAGGGTGATGTTGGTGGGGGCCCTACGGATGTTAATCTCTCTTAAGGCACCCACCTTCACCCGCACAGCGATGCCGTTCCCCTTCCCCTTTAAGGGGATGCTGTTTCGCGTGCACCCAGCCTCTTACGGAGGCTCCCGATAACCTCAGAGTCCGGCACGTAGGCGCAGACTCCCCAAATCTAGGATCCGCCCCATCCAAAAACCTCCACTGAGCGGAACTGCTGCTTGATAAAGCAGCCCGCTCCCGCCAACGCTCACTAGCCAGAAAGGTCCAACAGGGCCTGGCGGATGTCATCCAGCCAAATGTCCATGCCCCACTCCGACAGATGTACACCGTCCTCCCTGTACAGTGCTGGCAGCCAAAATGCAATGTCTGGATGAGTGATAATCCCGCAGCAACTGGATACGCAATTCCTGGCGACTGCCCTACACAGCTTCCTCCTTGCCAGGTCGACTTTACGTGGGTTCTGCGCCCCCTTCCACGACCTGCGCTCCAGCAGCTCAGCCCATAAAATGTGCGCTCCTGGGCACCTCTGTTGAACGATGAGCAGGTCGCGCTGAATGGCAGTTGCTAACTCCAAGGCTGCAATCCCTGGCAGATCATTGCCACCTAGCTGAATCATGAGTACCGAAGTGTCCCGTGTACTCGCACCAGGCTGAAGAAGGTCTTTAACATCGATTCCCAGCACATGCCGCGCTGCCCGGCCCAAACTATGGAGAATGCATTGCCAATGCCGAGGTCAGGACCCCATCCAGAAGAGGCTGCATACCGTGCTGACCAGTGGACGATGCTATGACCCAAAATGAAAACAGTGCGGCAGGGGGCCAGCCAACCTAGGAACAAGGAAATCAGGCAGACAAGTCAGTGCGTACGTAGGACCTATGACCGCCAGTGACCTACTGCCATGATGGCCTCGGGCCCCGCCCCATCGGCCGCCGCCTGTGTGGCTGCCCCGATTCGGAATGAATGAATGCTGTAGCTCTTCGCTGGTAGCCCTATCCCTTCCAAGCAGGCGCGAAGAACTGCCGTAAAGTGGTACCGAGACAGACAACTGCCATCCTGGTGGATCAAAAAAGGCCCGGGTAATGGGGGCCTTGCTGCCAAATAGCCAGTTATACACTTCACCGGGCATGGCCCTGTTCCCGCTGAAGGGGTGAATGCGATGTGAGTCCCCTTTCCACGCTGCTCTGTCTTAGAACGTGTCAACATGACCTGCACCCGTGTCCCTTCCACATGAATGTCCCGTATTCCCAGGGGCCTGCCGGACTGGTTGCTCCGGGATGCAGCTAAGAACTCTCCCCCCTAAAGGCCCCAAAGAACGCCATTGCGAAAGCAGCCTGAAAGAGAAGGAACTCAAAATCAGAGGAGCACACCACCCGTAGCTGGGCCATCAATCCTTGTAGCGTGGCTCTAGAAATAGGGCGCCTGTGATCTGGCCCGCGTGGGCTGCTCCTACACCATCCCTAGAGGACCCTGTGTGCCAGGAACGATGAACCAGGGTCCCACCAGCCGCGCAGTTTGCAGTAGGCCGATAATCCTGCCAGATGCACGGACAGCGTCCGTGCTGTGAGGCCCTCTAAGTGAGCCTTGGCCAAGTACCGCAAGACTAACTCTTCCATAAGGGGCAACGGTTTTGCGCATCCGCAGGCTTCACAGGCTGTTAGGTAGCGATCCATTACTCCTTCGTATGTCCGCAGTGTCGCAGGGGCCCAGGAGCTTAGCAAGCCTTCGTGTATGTGTTGCTGCCAAGGTTCCACAGGTCCTCCGGAAAGTTCTCCGGGCGCTGGTTCGCCGGTGGGGCGAGAGCCCTGAACCGATCCATGAGGCCCCGGGACAAAGCATCTGCGACCGTGTTGTCGACCCCTGGAATGTGCTTGGCAACAAAGGAGATGTTAGAAACTAGGCATGTAAGTACCATCTTTCGCACTAGACGCATGACCCACTCGGAACGCGAAGACTGCCGGTTGATAATCCTGACCACGGCCATTTTGTCACACCAAAAGGTGACCTTCTTGTCCCTGAAGATGTCCTGCCACATAAATACGGCTACCACGATGGGAAATAGCTCGAGAAAGGTGAGATCCCTGATCACCGGGCTCCCCTACCAGGCCTTTTCGCACCAGCGGTCCCCATAAATCAAACCGAAACCCCAACTGCCCACCGCGTCAGAATATACTTGTAAATCGCCCGCCACCAATAAAGGGGATTGCCAAATGGCCACCCCATTAAACCCCTGGAGGAAGTCTTGCCATACCCCGAGATCGGCCTTGACTCCCCGGGTCAGCCGAATATGATGGTGGAGGGCGAGCCCTTTTCCCACCAGGGAGCGTGCCATGCGAGCGCAGAAAGCCCTCCCTGGCTTCACCGCTTTGCACGCAAAGTTGAGGTGCCCCAATACCACCTGCATGTCTCTCAAAGTGCATTTTGCCCGTGTTTGCATGTGCCTAATGAGTTCCAATAGTGCCCGAACTTTGCTCAGCGTCAACCTGGAAAGGCCAGCCGCCGAATCAAGTTGGATGCCCAAATAAGTCAGGCAAACCGTGGGCCCCTCTGTTTTTTCCGGAGCCAGGGGAACCCCAAATTCCCCCATCAACCCCTGAAATGTGGCCAACCGGTCCTGACAAGCAGAGGATCCCGCAGCGCCCACAAAGAAAAAATCATCGAGATAGTGCGATATACACGGGGAGCCGCTCCGACCCTTTGCCACCCATTCCAGAAAGGTACTAAAAGTCTCAAACGCCGAACAGGCTATGGAGCAGCCCATAGGCATAGCCCTGTCGACGTACCACCATCCCTGAAACTTGAAACCTAAGAGGCAAAAATCATCAGGGTGTACTGGTAGGAGCCGGAATGCCGAGCGGACGTCGCACTTTGCCATCAATGCCTCCCTACTGCAGACCCGGACTAGCGCCACCGTGTGATCCAGTGTGGCATATGTGACCGAGCACAACTCGGGTGCAATGCCGTCATTCACCGACGACCCTTTCGGGTATGATAAGTGGTGGATAAGACGGTACTGGCCTGGGTCCTTCTTACGAATGACTCCCAAGGGAGAGACCCTGAGATTTTCTAAAGGGGGTGCCGGGAAGGGGCCCAAAACCCTCCCCGCCTCAAGTTCTTTGCGCAGCTTCTCCCACACCACCTCTGGCAGTGCAAGTGCCGATTTAAGATTGGCGCACTCCGTGGCAACTCGGGGGCCACGGTAAGGGATACGAAAGCCTGAACGAAAACCTTCTTGTAAATAAACTGCAGCAAGCCTGTCCGGGTAAACTGATAAATAAGGCAACATAGCATGCAAGCGAACTGGGGTTGGCGCCATTGAAAAAAGGCCATTATTGGCTGGGTTGGGCGAGACCCTCCCAAGAGCTGTTTCCTGACCCCGATCCACCTCCCCTCTTGGAGGTGGACCGGCCTTTCCGAAAGGGCGTCTGTGTCCCGGCTGGTCTGGAACATTCTGACCTGGGGTGACCCCCCCACAGGCCTCACACCAATGCTCATACCTGCACCTGCGTCGTGAGCAGCCGCCCTGGTTAAAATCCCAACAAATCCCCCGGGAATCCTTGCGGGCCACGAAACGAGGTCTGCTGTTGGCGCCCGAGAAACGCGAGCGTGTACCCACCTTTACCATCCATACATCTGGGTTTTTCCGATCCCAGCAAGCAGACACATTGTTAGACGCCCGTTTCCTAAAGGCACTGTCGTAGGCCAAGGCCGCAGCGTCCCCCATCAGGGAGTGGGCCTCCAGAACATTAGTTTGGTGCCGGACCAGGTGCCAGGCCCGTTCTGGATACGTACCGCGTATCAGGCACAAGTACTCCGACCACCCCGCATCCAATTTTCAAAGGACCGGTCCCCTTGCCCATTTTCCTTGGATTTTTTGGCCCCCCGAGAGCCGGTGCGAGGTGCCTCCTCGTCTGGTTTGACTAATTTTAAAACGTCGACGTACAAGCCGTCCAATGCCCTCTCCCTAAGCTTCTGTGGGAGGTGTGATCCGGGGGGCTCATCCTTATCGGCAAAGCCAATGGGAGGTTCTGTCGGGGTCCCAGCCCCCTCCCCTTTCCGGAAGAATTCTCTCGCATCCCCCTGCCTTTTTGCCATCCAGTCTGGCACCCCTGGTGTGTGCATCCCCCGCAACCAATAAGTCTTATCCTGGACCCCCACTTCTGATTCGTCCTCAGAAGAAGAAAACTCAACCACCAAGAGATCCCCTGCCTGCTGAGAAGGTGCGCGCGCTCGCTTTTTCCCGCGCGGCTGGCGCGATGCATATTCGACGAGTTGTCTAAGGCCTTCCACCGCAGCCTCCACACCCGACGGTTGTCTCTCTCCACGAGCCACCTGGCTCTCCTCTGATGCCGCCACTGAGCTTGCTGTTCCCGCGTCCAGAGCCGCCACTGCAGTATCGGGAAGATTCACCTGGCCCGCCTGTGCCAGCCCAGCCAGCAGAGCCGCCCCGGCCACCGGGGTCGGTTCGGCAGCCGCAGAGCTCCCCAATGGAGGGCGGCCTGAGCCCCCGGACCCTCCCGGGTCACTAGCGGGGGGCAGCGACATGAAGGGGTGCCCCCCCGAGCGTGAGAGCAGACTGTCTGCCAACTGCCCTGCCAGCCGCTGGACCCTCCAGCCCAGCCGCCGGGCACCCATACGATGGTGCACCCACTGACTGACCGAAGGGGCCCACCGGGCCGGTGAATGGGAAAGCAGCAGTGGACTCCCCATACCCTGCGGCCCATCCGCTGCTGCCACACACTGGGCCCCCCCCTGTGGAACCCCTGTACTGCCCCGTTCATGAGCCCCATGGGTGCTCCCTGGAACTGATAAGCCATGGCCGGGGGCATATGCACCCCCCCGTAAGGGGAAAATGCTCCTGTAAATAGCGCCGGCGAGGGCCAGTAAGCATTACCTTGCCCTGGCCATGTGGCGAACTGCTGTGGTCTCCGCCTCAACTACGGGAGGGGGGTGACACTCTCTACGGCCAGTTTGTGAGGGGGGGCTGATCTTCTTACCACCCGGCCTCAACTATAAGCCTGGCGGAAGAGCTCCGTCTTGCAGGCCCTGTGGAATGATGACAATTCTCACAGGGCCCTCAGCTCTTCCAGGAGCTCATTCCACCAGGTTGGGGCCAGGACCGAGAAGGCCCTGGCCCTGGTCGAGGCCAGGCGGGCTTCCTTGGGGCCGGGAACGACCAATAGGTTAGCCCCCGCAGAGAGTAAAGCCCTGCTGGGGGCGTAGGGCGATAGGCGGTCCCTCATATATGCTGGGCCTAAACCACGGATGGCCTTGAAGGTCAAAACCAAAACCTTGAACCTGATCCGGAAGGCGACCGGTAACCAGTGCAGCTGCCTCAGAACTGGCTGGATATGAGCCCTCCACGGTGTAGCTGTGAGGACCCTAGCAGCCGCATTTTGGACGAGTTGCAGTTTCCGGATCAAGCCCAGAGGCAGGCCAGTGTAGAGTGAGTTACAGAAATCTAGTCCGGAGGTGACAAACAAATACAAACAAATACAAATATATATAAATATATACAAATACACACAAATAAATATAAGTATAAAATAAATAAATATTTAAAAATAAATAAAAAGAATAAATAACTAACTAAATAATTAATTAATAAAATAAAGAAATTAAAGAAATGGATACATTTAAATAAGAACGAAATAAACTATAAACAAACAAAAAACATATTTTTCCGCAATCTTTCTTCAGCCTCCACAACACTCCTCCAAGGCTCCTCCAACAACCAACCAAGCCCCCTCCGGGGAGCTGCAGCCCAGGGCACCAGCAGGGGGTGACATCACAAAGGAGACCTTGTCCCCACCTGCCCCCCAGGTCACAATGGTCCCCACCCTCAGGTCAGGGTCCACACCCTCTGATGCCCTGGAGGAGAGACGGCAGGGAAGAAGAGCAGATGAAGGAAAACATTTTTCGCTCTTGAAAAGCTCATGTTTTTAAAGCCGCTGCACCATATTTTCAAAACAGCAAAAAATGTTAAATGGGCATGGCCAATTTTGTGAGCAAAAAAGTCACCATCCAGAGCAAGACGAGAACCCACCGATCCAAATCCAAATCATTTCTTGGCATATGAAAACTGTGTTACAGGTGGAAGTGGAATAAATGGACAGAAAAGCAAAATTAAGTAAAAGACACAGTGAATACATAAAGCCCTCCTAGGAATTGATAAGAATACAATAAAATTGTCTTGAAAAGCAGTCGGGATGGAGTTTAATGGCGCCTCGCAAAAATCTGGCGTTATTCCTCTGATGATGTTCTACAGAAGGAGAGAAAACTTTAGATGGCCGGGAGGTCCTTGCTTATGGGTCAAATTGGGCTCAAACATTTTCTATGAAGCTGCAACTATGTCCTCTCTTTCCAGACCCAAATATGGTTGAAGGGGCAGGGAGCGAAGAAACACAACTTTGACTTTTTCAAAAATAGAACTTTATTAACAACGAGGTTCTTCTTAAATAAAAGGGGATTCAATGGCTTGTTGTGAGGCAGACATTCATTCATTCATTCATTCATTCATTCATTCATTCATTCATTCATTCATTCATTCATTCATTCATTCATTCATTCATTCATTCATTTATCTATCGCCCTCCCTGGGGGCTCAGGGCAGTTTACATAATAACATAAGAACAATACATGGAACAGTCTATAAAACATTTGGGTAACTGTGCAATAATAACTGATAATTGTAAACATATCTGTAAACCGCCCGTGGCGCCGCGGGCGCCACGGACTAAATAAGACAGTAAGAGGTTCTGGGGCGGGATGTGTCCGGGATGAGGAAGGGTCCAGATTGGACCCTTCCTCATGACAGACAATCAGAGGGACCAATCGGCAGGCGCTTCGTCCCTCTGATTCCCGCCACCAGCAACTACGAGCCGCGCGCAGCGCGGCTCGCAGTTGCTCCTTTGCCGATGGCCTGAAGCAGCGTCAGGCCGGGGAAAGGCTCCAGAGAGCCTCCGGTGGGGGGGGGCCGGGCCTGCCTTTCCCCGGACGCAGGAGCGGCTTCGCAGCGTCGCAGACGCTGCGAAGCCGTTCCTGCGGCTGGGGAAAGGCTCCAGAGAGCCTCCGGTGGGGGGGGGGGCGGGCCTGCCTTTCCCCGGACGCAGGAGCGGCTTCGCAGCGTCGCAGACGCTGCGAAGCCGTTCCTGCGGCTGGGGAAAGGCTCCAGAGAGCCTCCGGTGGGGGGGGGGGCGGGCCTGCCTTTCCCCGGACGCAGGAGCGGCTTCGCAGCGTCGCAGACGCTGCGAAGCCGTTCCTGCGGCTGGGGAAAGGCTCTAGAGAGCCTCCGGTGGGGGGGGGCGGGCCTGCCTTTCCCCGGACGCAGGAGCGATTGGTCGCTCTGATTCCCGCCGCCAGCAACTGCGAGCCGCGCGCAGCGCGGCTCGCAGTTGCTCCTTTGCCGATGGCCTGAAGCAGCGTCAGGCCGGGGAAAGGCTCCAGAGAGCCTCCGGTGGGGGGGGGCCGGGCCTGCCTTTCCCCGGACGCAGGAGCGGCTTCGCAGCGTCGCAGACGCTGCGAAGCCGTTCCTGCGGCTGGGGAAAGGCTCCAGAGAGCCTCCGGTGGGGGGGGGGCGGGCCTGCCTTTCCCCGGACGCAGGAGCGGCTTCGCAGCGTCGCAGACGCTGCGAAGCCGTTCCTGCGGCTGGGGAAAGGCTCCAGAGAGCCTCCGGTGGGGGGGGGGCGGGCCTGCCTTTCCCCGGACGCAGGAGCGGCTTCGCAGCGTCGCAGACGCTGCGAAGCCGTTCCTGCGGCTGGGGAAAGGCTCCAGAGAGCCTCCGGTGGGGGGGGGGGCGGGCCTGCCTTTCCCCGGACGCAGGAGCGGCTTCGCAGCGTCGCAGACGCTGCGAAGCCGTTCCTGCGGCTGGGGAAAGGCTCCAGAGAGCCTCCGGTGGGGGGGGGCGGGCCTGCCTTTCCCCGGACGCAGGAGCGGCTTCGCAGCGTCGTAGACGCTGCGAAGCCGTTCCTGCGGCTGGGGAAATGCTCCAGAGAGCCTCCGGTGGGGGGGGGCGGGCCTGCCTTTCCCCGGACGCAGGAGCGGCTTCGCAGCGTCGCAGACGCTGCGAAGCCGTTCCTGCGGCTGGGGAAAGGCTCCAGAGAGCCTCCGGTGGGGGGGGGCGGGCCTGCCTTTCCCCGGACGCAGGAGCGGCTTCGCAGCGTCGCAGACGCTGCGAAGCCGTTCCTGCGGCTGGGGAAAGGCTCCAGAGAGCCTCCGGTGGGTGGGGGGCCGGGCCCGCCTTCTCCGGGGAACTGCGATGGCCGAAGACCAGCAGACAGCAACCAGGACCAGCGCAAGGGCGGTAAGTGGACCTGGGGTTCTGACTGGCCTTGGGAGGGAGCACCGCGGCGCTGCTTCTCGGGGGGGGGGGGGTTCTGAGAGAGGGGGTGGGTGGGTGGCTGAGAGTGTGTCCCTTACCCTGCCCCCTTCTCCCCTTTCAAACCCCCTCCAAAGACTGCAGGTATTCCCCCCCCCCCAAACCCACACTCACTGCTAGCGCCCATTGCATTTACAACTGCAATGGGCTTGATTACTAGTAACATTATAATTGTATAACCAATAAACAGTACAACGTTGCAACATACAAACAGGTCCAGAGTGTATAGGTGGCGTCCTGAGGGGGGGTGGGGAGCAGGGGCCCTTTGGTCGCTGTTGGTTATATATATATGGTCTCAACCGAATGCCTGGCAGAAGAGCTCCTCCTTGCAGGCCCTGCAGAACTGTTTAAGGGCCCTGATCTCCCCTGGGAGCTCGTTCCACCAGGTGGGGGCCAGAACAGAGAATGCTCTGGCCCTGGTTGAGACCAGGCGGACTTCTTTAGGGCCAGAGACCTTTAGCTGGTTGGTAGCAGTGGACCTCAGGGCTCTTTTGGGGGCGTAGGCAGGGAGGCGAACCCTCAGGTACACTGGGCCTGACTGCGTATGGCCTTGAAGGTAATTACCAGAATCTTTAGTCTGATCCGGAATTCAACTGACAACCATTGCAGTTGTTGGAGAATGGGCCGGATGTGGGACCTCCACGGTGATGCAGTGAGGATCCTGGCCGCTGCATTTTGAACCAGCTGGGTCAAGACTAAGGGCAGGCTTGCGGAGAGTGAGTTACAAAAGTCCAGTCTAGAGGTGACCGTCGCATGGATCACTGTGGCTAGGTGTTCTGGGGCCAGGTAGGGCACTAGTAGCTTGGCTTGGCGGAGGTGGTAGAAAGCCAGCCGCGCTACCTTTGTGATCTGGGCTTCCATTGTGAGGGAAGTATCCAGAATCACACCTAGGTTCCTGGCGGAGTCAGCCATAGAGAGATGCACACCATCCAGGGCAGGCAGGCGTGCTTCCTCGCATGGTCCCTTCCTACCCAGCCACAGGACCTCCGTCTTTGAAGGATTGAGCTTCAGACGACTCTGCTTGAGCCATCTCGTCACTGCTTCTAGACAGCTGGCTAATGCTTCTGGGGGAAGTATTTCCACACAGAACGTCGTCCTTTTTCCTCTGGGAAAGCCTCACAGCCTTGATCTGGAGGAGAAAAATAGGAGGAATAAGAAATGTGCAGTTTTTAGTTGGGAGACCTCTAAGGATTTGGGGACGAGTTCCTCCAAAATGCATCAGGGGGTCAGGACACAGAGGCAGACAATGGCAAATGGCCGCCCAAGGCCCCTGCCTGGCTGCCAGACCATCTCAGTTTCTTGGAACCAAAGGAGGGCCAACCTTTGTATGGGAGACCTCCAAAGACCTGGGTGTGAGTTCCTCCCAAATGCATCAGGGGGTCAGGACACGGAGGCAGACAATGGCAAATGGCTGCCCAAGGACCCTTGCCTGGCTGCCAGACAATATGAGTATCTTAGAAGCCAATCACGACCAACCCTGGTGTGCATTTCGACAGTAGACCTCCAAGGATTTGGGTGCGAGTTCCTCCCACATACGGTATCATGAATTGGAGGCAGACAATGGCAAATCACTGCTCAAGGTCCCTTGCCTGCCTGCCAGAAAGCCTCACAGCCTTGATCTGGAGGAGGAAAATGGGAGGAAGAAATGTGCAGAATGCAGAAACAGGATGCAAACTGGAGGGGCTTCAGTTCAGTGATAACCAGAATCAGAAGAGGCCTCAGTCGTTCAAAAGCAGTGGAGAAAAATGTGGTGAATCAGGAGTGTCTGCAGAAGAGCCCCATCAGGCTTATCGCAAGAAGGCGGGGCACCTCCTGAGGGTGTCCGACTGGACGGGCCAAAGGGGGGCAACAGTGGGAGGGCTCTGGGCCTCCTGATGGCCCCTGGGTTTTGGCCACTCTAGGACACAGAGAGGCTGGCATCCCACATGGAGGTTGGCATCCCTCCTCAGAAGAGCCCTAGAAGTCTCCTGGGGCCAGACAGAGAGCTGGGTCTCACTCTGCCGTCGCAGAACCGCAAACTTGCAGGGGGAAAATATGAGGGAAGGAATATGTCATGGAATCCAAACTCCCGAAAGAACAGAAACACACCTGTCACGTTAAGGAGGCCACTGGATTCTGTGGCTGTTGGGGTGTCCCTTGGGAACCACAGCGATACTCCCAAACTTTCGAGGCCTTGATTTGTGGAAAGCTGTGGGAGGGAGGGAGGGAGGGAGGGAGGGAGGGAGGGAGGGAGGGAGGGCAGACGTGGACTGGGGGGGGGGCAAGCCAGTGTTATGGACCATGCAGTGTAAAATTTACAAGACCACAACAAAGACAGCTAAGCAGCAAGAGGATTTATTTAGGATACATGTTTGCAAGCATGGAGAGAAAGCTAATTGGTGCATTCTCTGAAGTCTGCATCAGTGCAGCTCATTTTTAAGACCTTGATACGTCATCATGAGGTATCCTGACGCTCACTCCCTCACTGTCCCTTTGACCAATCAGGTCAACGACGAAGGGCGTACAATCTGACCTATCACGGATGGCTATATATCTTATTACAATTTTCTCGCTCTTTGTTCCAAAGAATACATTCCTTTATATGGAGGGATGCTACTTTCAGGAGCTATCTGCTTTTGACAAACTCAAGGTTACTTTGAGAGACAAAGAAATAACTATACACATAGTGCCACAATGAACTCAAGATACATTCTGACTGACCTAAAAATAAACCATAGACAGACTGTGTCTAAAGTGTGTTCCACAAATCTGTATTTGTGTTCTCAATTGTGTTCCACAAATCTATATAACCTATATCACCAGCCCCAAAAGGCCCCTCCCTCCCTTTAATCCCCCGAAAAAGGAGGACCATGCAACGAAATGCCCAGGAGCCACTTCTGGAGAACCACGAGCAAGACTATTGAGCGTGACTTAGCTGCGGTGGCTATGGAGCCTTAGGCCTCAGCTGGTGGCAGCAGCAGCAGCCACCCCCTACCGGGACCTGTCAGGACCTGGTGACAACATGCAACAGCGCCAGACTTTTCACGGGGAGAGCACGAGAGAGAGAGGGAAGGGGGGAAGCTCAAGACAGACAAACAGGGCAAGGAAGGCAGGCTAGGAGTGGGAAGAAGGAGAAAAAGAAAGGGGTGAGGGCACAATCTGAAACATTTTTAGGCTTTATTACGTTGCTAATGTTCTCTTTTGATAATATTCTGTTTACATTGGAAGCTTCCTTGAGTTCCCTGAGGCAGAAAGGTGGCTCACAAATGTTTTAAATCCTTATCCATGTTTCCTCTATATATTTGTGAAACAGCCTGGGAGGTGGAAAGTGTCCAGCAGTCCGAGTTGGAATATGGCCAATCAGGGTGCAGCCAGCAATGCATGCTCCACCCTGACTGGCCCTGTCCCTACAGCTCTTGGCCTCCCTCCCTGGACGCTAGCCACGTTCCTCTCAGCTGCGCCACAGACAGAGACAGACATACAGAGCCCTGCCAGACCGAACATGAGCCAGCCCTGCTTCTCTCCTAAGCATGAGCCCTGATTACCTGCAGTGAGAGGGAGAGAGAGACACAGGGCCGTTCCACACTCGTCCAAAATAGCACAATGGTTACAAATTGAAATCGCTACAGTTTTGCCATTATGCACAACGTCGTTGACAATCTGCAACACTCCTGAAAACAATCCGCAAAAAGCGCTTCGTTGTAGTGATCTCAGGGAAATCCCAAAAAGTGGATTCACCCTCCGGAAAGCACTACACTCCTGCAACCAATCTGCAACACTAGCGGGAAAGTTCTGTGCGTTACCATTGTTGCGGTTTCTGCAAAGTCCCTCCCCCTGGCTCTCTCCTCTGATCTTCCGGCGAAGCGATCGCCATTTTTTTTCTCTGAGCGAGCTGAGATCAACGCACCGGCAAGCCTTCGTTTACCCAGCGAGGCTTCCCCGGCTGCAGTCCCTCTGTTTAAAGTCACCAAGCACAAGCAACAGAGGCCCGTTTGCTGGTTTATTTTCCCTTTATTTTTCACACTATTTTCGGCCGAAAATTGCGCCCGTGAGGGGGGGTATTTTTTTTTCACTCGGGGGGTGAGTGGCAATGATGAAATGGCAGCTCAAACACCACCTGCTAGCTGGATGGGTCTCTGTTGCAACGAATCAACGCAGATTCGTTGCAACATGTGTGTGTTTTTTTTTAAACCTTCCTTAAAGGGAAAGGGGCTGTTTGGGAGCATGATAACGGCCGCCCATTGGCTGCTTGACGGCCAGGGGTGGGACACAGCTCGGCAATATCTCTTCCTGGCTAGCGATTTTTGCCGAGACCGGAAACCTGTGGGAAACGATAGAAACGCAATTGGATTCCACTACAAAGGCAGGCATGCATAATGACGAATTCCACTATTTACAGTAGCGATTTTTCATTCCGCAAACAATTTGCAACATGGATTCCGGTGCGAAATGGCCCACAGAAAGAGGTCTGCACCTCCCGGTGCCCCCTGGGTCCTAGCACCCTTTGCATTCCTGGTTGAAATGGCCGTTCTTGCTAGTCAAATAATGAAATGGGGGCAGTCCAGGATCCATAGAGTGGAAGCAGCAGGGAAGGAGGATACAGTGTCAAACGGGAGGATGGGGTTGCATCTGTGTCAAAACCTGAAAGTTGAAGCCCAGGAAGTTCAGCTCATCTCCAGGCTGTTGAGCTAAAGGGAAAGCTCTTCCCCCTCATAAGGAATACAGGCAG
Organism: Paroedura picta; assembly: GCF_049243985.1. Lineage (NCBI taxonomy): Eukaryota > Metazoa > Chordata > Lepidosauria > Squamata > Gekkonidae > Paroedura > Paroedura picta. The sequence continues at coordinate 53,290,930 of NC_135380.1, read as the reverse complement.
CCAGAGATACCCCTCTGCTAGCATGGTGGTGTCTGCATTTCTGAGGCCAGAGGTCTGCTGCTGGTGACTGAAGTCCCTGTTGTTGTCTGCAAGGCCAAGTCATTGCCTCATAAAAGTGGATCTCCTAGTTCCCCCTGAAGTCTCACTACCTACTCTCCTGTAATGATAACTGTACTTGAAATTCTGGGCCACTTATGCCTTTGATTTGGTAGGATCTTCCTGGAAAATCCTGATTTTTATTTACCAGGCCAAGCTTGAGAAAAGTCACTTCAGTTCCTATGTCTCTCCAGCCATTTACGTTTCACCTTTGACAGTTTCAGAATGTAAATATTCTTTACTTAGATCTCCCTGCACTTTCCAGACTCGCAGGAACCATGCTGCTTTGTCTGTCTTTCTGTCCATGCCCCAAAATACAAACAGCTGCTGGGAAGGGCTGGCCAAAGCCCATAACCCAGGCGGGACCCACCCGCATCACTCCGCCTGCAAACCTCTACCATTGTCTCTACTCTCGCTGCTCATCTCCAGATGATAATGATCAGCTCGGCAGGCAAAAATGGCTACTTGGGAGGGTGGATTCTGAGGCATCGTACCATTTTAAGGCCCTCCTCCAAACCTCTAGGAATATTTCCAATCCAGGGGTAGCTAACCTCCAGGTGAGGCCTAGAGAGCTCCTGGAATTGCTGCTCATCTCCAGATGATAAAGATCAGATTCCCAGATATAAATGGCTGCTTGGGTGGGCGGACAGGGTTGTTGTGCAGAAGAAACATCTAAGGACTCCCACACAGGTTGTTGTGGAGATGAAACCCTTGAGGCCTACTGCACAGGGTTGTTGTGCAGATGAAACAGGAGGGGAAAGAACATCTGCAACAGCATCCCGTTTCATCTGCACAACAATCTTGCACAGAGAGTTGTGGAGAAGAGACATGCACGGCTTGGCTGCATCTGCCCTTGCGCGTCGAGGGTGGCCACAGCAGTATTTTAAGTGAGAAGGAGCTTTTCTGTGGCCTCCCTGTCAGCCATCGGTTAGGCAGGAGGGGAAAGCTTTTGCCCCTCAAAGCCAGTTCTCTAGAGGCTGCCGCTGTTACCCACGACACCATGCTGGCTGTGCAGGACCCCAGCTGACAGAGTGGGAAATGCCAGCCTTAAATCCCCTGTGTAGCTTATGAGTTTCGAAAAAGCAGGATGGGAAGAGATGAGGTTTTTGGGGAAACCAACAGTATCTCCCTGCTTCTTCTTCAACCTTGCACTTGAGAGCCAGCTTGGTGTCGTGGTTAGGAGTGCGGACTTCTAGTCTGGCAAGCCGGCTTTGATTCCCTGCTCCCTCCCAAGCGACCAGCTGGGTGACCTTGGGATTGCCACAGCACTGATAAGGCTTTTCTGACCAAGCAGGAATATCCGGGCTCTCTCAGCCTCACCCTCCTCACAGGGTGTCTGTTGTGGAGAGAGGAAAGGGAAGGCGACTGGAAGCCGCTGTGAGACTCCTTTGGGTAGAGAAAAGCGGCATCTAAGAATCAAGTCTTCTTCTTCTTCAGTAATCTCAGGGCTCTCTCATCCTCACCAGGCACGAACTGGGGTGATAAGACCAGGCTGCTCCTCCCCCTCAAATGGCTGCTCCCCCTCTGTTCTTGACAATCTTTTGACATTCCTCTGTCATTTATGAGGTCTATGTCAGCAGCGCTTTTATGCAGTGTTCTTATGAGATCAAGGCTCAGTGGATGTCATCAGATAGTATTTGCACCGCCATTGGATTCAAATCTTTATTATTAGAATGTTTTTCTTGAATTTATATGTATGGTTTTTAAATCTTTGGCCTTAAAGTAGCCCACCTAGCCTCAACCAGGGCCAGAGCCTTCTTGGTCGTGGCTCCCACCTGGTGGAATGAGCTCCCGGAGGAGTTCAGGGCCCTGACAGAGCTAAAACAGTTCCGCAGGGCCTGCAAAAGGGTGCTGTTCCTCCAGGCATTTTGTTGAGACCAGGCGTAACCAACAACATCTGCAGGGGCCCTGCTCCCTCCCTCCCTCCTAAATAGTCCACCCACGCGTTCTGCTCTGGACCTGTCCACATTGTTATAGTTTGCACCTGTGTTACAGTTTAATGTTCGTATTATTACTGTTGTACATAAGTTGTTATGAAAACTATGGTCTCTGTACCGTTTCTATGTTTTATGTAAACCGCCCTGAGCCTCAGGGGAGGGCGGTATATAAATATAAATAAATAGAATTAAATAAACCACCACAACCCAGTATTTCTGGGAGTAACGGTATATGTGATTATAAATAAATACTAATAATACTACTACTAATAAACACAGGCAGGGAGACGCCGGCGAAATGGGGAACAAGTTAGTCCTTTGTTGCTGCAGCCTAGTTCTTGCCTAGCAAAGAGGTAGAGACCTTTCTGGTGAGTCGAGGCGTTCCAAGAACCTCGGACCCTCTCCATTGGAGCATGATAAGCACCTGATCCCCATGGCTTGCACACTTCACCAGAGCATTGAACGTCCTCAAGGCAGACCTGCGCCAAAAGCCAAACCTTCTGTTCACGAGACCCTTGGGTGTGTTGCAGGGAGCTGCAGGGGCTTCACCAGTGTGCTGCAGGGAGATACAGGGGCCAAGCATTCTGCCAGGGGATGAAGGCCTGAAAGTTCTGCTCTATTGCACACATCAGCATAGGATGCTGAGTCTGGTGAGGGATAATTGGGGAAACGCCCCATGAGAGATGCTAGAAACCTTAGAAACTGGAGGGGAAGAGACACTGAAGAGAAGACGGCATTTGGGAACCTTTATACAGAATCAGTTCAACTCCTGGAAGGGGCAGAGAAGGCAGGGCAAATAAAGGAAGAGGCAGGGAGGGCAGGGCAAGTAATGGAAGAGGCAGAGGAGGCAGTGAGGGGTGGGTTGCCTGGAAGGGAAGAGCTCGAGGCCCGCTCTGAGCACTTGAATGGGACCAAAATCGCCCAAAATCCAAACGGAAATCGCATTCTGTGTAGAGGGCAGGGAGTGAATCGATCTGGGGTTGGAATAAAAGCTCCGTGCAGTTTACACCTAGGTGGTCCACAGCACCAGCCCCTTGGTTATATGGAAAACTCAAGTTTCTTGAGCTATTTACAACCAGACAGATCAATGCACACTCCCTCCAGCCCACCCCGTGGACTCCAGCCACAGCAGGAACTTAAAGGGACGAGTCAACTCTCTCCCTCCACTGCCTGCTGAAGAGGGCAGAGGCTCCTGGGGACCCCTGCCTGCCTGCCTGCCTGCCTGCCAGGCTCCCTGCCCACCGGCTTGGTGGCTGCTTCTCCTGGGGTCAGGCCAGGCCTTGTCCCTCTGCCCTCTCTGCAGAGCAGATCTGCCCCCTTCTCCCTTGGGGACCCTGTAGAGACTGCCCCCCCCCTCCCAGGAGGTCTGGAGCCTAAATACCCGCAGGCTCCTCCCCCTGGTGGAGCCTGACTCCTCCCTTCCCATTGGGGCATGTGACCCTCTCCCTTCCCTGAGGCTCCTGGGAAGTGTAGGCAATCACAGCCTATCTCTCCCCCCCCCCCCCCGCCCAGCACCCTTTTGAACCAGCAGGCCCAGGGCAGCCATTTCAGAGCACCCATCCCCCTCCAGGCCTCCTTTGGCCCAATGGTGCTTCCTTTAGGAAGAGCGCCTGCACTGCAAAGCCCACCCCTGCAAGGAAGCCTTGCTGGTCTTCCAGGGGCCTGATGGGACTCCATTGTGCCCAGCATGGTGGCTGTTATGCAGCAGACCCACGTTGGGGCCTTCTGTGTGAGACGGAAGGAAAGGCGTTTCTTATTAATGCTTCTCGGGAGCCAGACTGCCCACTTCTCTCCCGGGAGTCTCCTGCCTTGTCCCGTCTCAGCCTCTCTGCCCTATGGCTGGCCATGCAGAGGAACTGGCTGGCCCCTGTAGAAGGGGAAACTGGACTGGAGGAACCCTCCCTGGCCTACCCAGCAGGGCTCTTCTGATACTCTTATGAAGGCCTTGGCCTCTCTGCCCTGTGGCTGGCCATGCAGAGGAACTGGCTGGCCCCTGTAGAAGGGGAAACTGGACTGGAGGAACCCTCCCTGGCCTACCCAGCAGGGCTCTTCTGATACTCTTATGAAGGCCTTGGCCTCTCTACCCTGTGGCTGGCCCTGCAGAGGAACTGGCTGGCCCCTGGGTGACACGGGAGGCTGGACTGGATGGACCCTCCCTGGCCTACCCAGCAGGGCTCTTCTGATACTCTTATGAAGGCCTCGGCCTCTCTGCCCTGTGGCTGGCCCAGCAGAGGAACTGGCTGGCCCCTGTAGAAGGGGAAACTGGACTGGAGGAACCCTCCCTGGCCTACCCAGCAGGGCTCTTCTGATACTCTTATGAAGGCCTCGGCCTCTCTGCCCTGTGGCTGGCCCTGCAGAGGAACTGGCTGGCCCCTGTAGAATGGGAAACTGGACTGGAGGAACCCTCCCTGGCCTACCCAGCAGGGCTCTTCTGATATGAAGGCCTTAGCCTCTCTGCCCTGTGGCTGGCCCAGCAGAGGAACTGGCTGTCCCCTGGGTGAGACGGGAGGCTGGACTGGAGGGACCCTCCCTGGTCTGACCCAGCAGGGCTCTTCTGAGGGTCTTCTCAGGGGAAGGCCTCGGCCTCTCTGCCCTGTGGCTGGCCCCTGTAGAAGGGTAGGCTGGACTGGAGGAACCCTCCCTGGCCTACCCAGCAGGGCTGATACTCTTATGAAGGCCTTGGCCTCACAGCCCTGTGGCTGGCCCTGCAGAGGAACTGTCTGGCCCTGTAGAAGGGGAAACTGGACTGGAGGGACCCTCCCTGGTCTACCCAGCAGGGCTCTTCTGAGGGTCTTCTCAGGGGAAGGCCTCAGCCTCTCTGCCCTGTGGCTGGCCCTGCAGAGGATCTGGCTGGCCCCTGGGTGGAGGGACCCTCCCTGGTCTGGAGGGACCCTCCCTGGACTGGAGGCTGGACTGGAGGGACCCTCCCTGGTCTGACCCAGCAGGGCTCTTCTGAGGGTCTTCTCAGGGGAAGGCCTCGGCCTCTCTGCCCTGTGGCTGGCCCCTGTAGAAGGGTAGGCTGGACTGGAGGGACCCTCCCTGGCCTACCCAGCAGGGCTGATACTCTTATGAAGGCCTTAGCCTCACAGCCCTGTGGCTGGCCCTGCAGAGGAACTGGCTGGCCCCAGTAGAAGGGGAAACTGGACTGGAGGGACCCTCCCTGGCCTACCCAGCAGGGCTCTTCTGATACTCTTATGAAGGCCTTGGAACCTCCCTGGTCTGACCCAGCAGGGCTCTTCTGAGGGTCTTTTCAGGGGAAGGCCTCAGCCTCTCTGCCCCATGGCTGGCCCTGAAGAGGAACTGGCTGGCCCCTGGGTGAGACGAGAGGCTGGACTGGAGGGACCCAGTCAGGGGAAGATGCAGAGAAAGCAGAAAGGCTTAGTGCCTCTTTTTCATCTGGTTTTTTCCCACAGGTCAAAGGGTTTAGGCACATCTAGAGATGGCAGTAGCCAACGGATAGTATCTGGGTGGCAGGTTAACATGGATAGAGAGGTTGTCGAGAGGCATTTAGCTGCACTGGATGAGTTCAAATCCCCTGGGCCGGATGAAATGCACGCGAGAGTGCTCAAAAAACTTTCCAGAGAACTTACAGACCCCTTGTATATCATCTTCGGGACCTCTTTAAGGACTGGAGATGTCCCGGAGGACTGGAAGAGAGCAAACGTTATTCCGATCTCCAAAAAAGGGAGGAAGGATGACCCGGGAAACTACAGACCAGTGAGTCTGACCTCTGTTGTGGGGAAGATAATGGAGCAGATATTAAAGATAGCGATCTGCAAACATCTGGAGGACAATTTGGTGATCCAAGGAAGTCAGCATGGATTTGTCTCCAAAGGGTCCTGCCAGACCAACCTGGTTTCCTTTTTTGAACAAGTAACAGGTTTGCTGGATCATGGAAATTCGGTTGATGTAATTGACTTGGATTTTAGTAAAGCTTTTGACAAGGTTCCCCATGATGTTCTGATGGATAAGTTGAAGGACTGTAATCTGGATTTTCAGATAGTTAGGTGGATATGGAATTGGTTAGAGAACCGCACTCAAAGAGTTGTTGTCAATGGTGTTTCATCAGACTGGAGAGAGGTGAGTAGCGGGGTACCTCAAGGCTCGGTGCTCGGCCCAGTACTTTTTAACATATTTATTAATGATCTAGATGAGGGGGTAGAGGGACTACTCATCATGTTTGCAGATGACACCAAATTGGGAAGACTGGCAAATACTCCGGAAGATAGAGACAGAGTTCAACGAGATCTGAACATAATGGAAAAATGGGCAAATGAGAACAAGATGCAATTTAATAAAGGTAAGTGTAAAGTTCTGCATCTGGGTCAGAAAAATGAAAAGTATGCCTACTGGATGGGGGATACGCTTCTAGGTAACACTGTGTGTGAACGAGACCTTAGGGTACTTGTGGATTGTATACTAAACATGAGCAGGCAGTGTGATGCAGCGGTAAAAAAGGCAAATGCCATTTTGGGCTGTATCAACAGGGGTATCACATCAAAATCACAAGATGTCATAGTCCCATTGTATACGGCACTGGTCAGACCACACCTGGAGTACTGTGTGCAGTTCTGGAGGCCTCACTTCAAGAAGGACGTAGATAAAATTGAAAGGGTACAAAGGAGAGCGACGAAGATGATCTGGGGCCAAGGGACTAAGCCCTATGAAGATAGGTTGAGGGACTTGGGAATGTTCAGCCTGGAGAAAAGGAGGCTGAGAGGGGACATGATAGCCCTCTTTAAGTATTTGAAAGGTTGTCACTTGGTGGAGGGCAGGATGCTGTTTCTGTTGGCTGCAGAGGAGAGGACACGCAGTAATGGGTTTAAACTTCAAGTAGAACGATATAGGCTAGATATCAGGAAAAAAATGTCACAGTCAGAGTAGTTCAGCAGTGGAATAGGCTGCGTAAGGAGGTAGTGAGCTCCCCCTCACTGGAAGTCTTCAAGCAAAGGTTGGATACACACTTTTCTTGGATGCTTTAGGATGCTTAGGGCTGATCCTACGTTGAGCAGGGGGTTGGACTAGATGGCCTGTGTGGCCCCTTCCAACTCTATGATTCTATGATTCTACGACCCTCCCTGGCCTGACCCAGCAGTGCTCTTCTAGGATCCTTATCAGGGGAAGGCCTCAGCCTCTCTGCCCTGTGGCTGGCCCTGAGGAGGAACTGGTTGTCCCCTGTGTGAGACGAGAGGCTGGACTGGAGGGACCCTCCCTGGCCTGACCCAGCAGGGCTGTCCTTATGAAGGCCTCAGCCTCTCTGCCCTGTGGCTGGCCCTGCAGAGGAACTGGCTGACCCCTGTGGGAGGGGAGGCTGGAGTGGATGGACCCTCCCTGGTCTGACCCAGCAGGGCTCTCCTGAGGTCCTTAAAAAGTCCTCGGCCTCTCTGCCCTGTGGCTGGCCCTGAGGAGGAACTGGCTGGCCCCTGTGGGAGGGGAGGCTGGACTGGAGGGACTCTTTTCTTGCCTGACCCAGCAGGGCTCTCCTGAGGTCCTTCTCAGGGGAAGTCCTCTATCCCTTTGTAACAAAATCACGTCCTCCTTTCCTGCTTTCCAGGAGTGCCAGGATCTAAGCATCCTTTTCCACCTGTTCACTGGGGCCGCCAAAAATGTCTTGCCCCCCTTTGTGGCCAGGCATGGAATTGGCCAGGTAGTGACCGATTTTGCCCCTCTCCGTGTTCCCAGGCAGTGGCCGCACGATGTCCGCGAGAGGCTCCCGACAGATGTGCCGTTGGTTCGGGTAGGAGAAGGAGGACAAGAAAACCTGTGTTTTCATACCGTGGCTTTCTCTACCCGAAGGAGTCTCAGAGCGGCTTGCAAGCCCCTTCCCCTGCCTCTCCCTGCAATAGACACCTTGTGAGGGAGGTGGGGCTGAGAACAGTGCCTAGCCCAGCTCGCTGCAGAACAGAACTGGTGCAGTGGGATTGCCACTGTATGAACATTTTGTCAAATTGTTTGTCTTGCCACCCGTTGTTCACTGCTGTGCATATATCACCTGACGTGTCCACTCTGTGCTTCATGCATCTCAAGATTCCCGTAAGACTCGCTACCACATTAAATATTCTAGCGTGGGATGTGTTTGGTAGCACCACGGACACAGCGGCATTAAAGAGGAAGCTGTGTGCACAAAAAGCCAAGCTCTAGAGCCGTAAAACATCAAAGCTTGGGAATGATTGCAGGAGGCGATGAAAACGGCTTCCCTTGGTGCCTAAAACGCCAAGGAACAGCTGCCAAGTGAGCCTGCAGCTGATGAGCCCCCCCCCCCCCCCGAAGGAGGTCCTGGCTGTTTCAGCCGCCCTTCTTGCCTTTGAAGAGGAGGCACACCAAGGGAAGGATCGGATGTCGGTTTGCACACTTGGAATGGGCCATGTAGGCAAAGCTGATTTTGGGGGTCTTGAGGAGTCACGTTTAGCCATTCGGAATCGCAGGTGTCTGAGGAAGTGAGCCGTGACTCACAGAAGGTCTTCCCTGCCACAGTTCTGGTTAGCCTGCAAGGGGGTTGCTGGAGTCGTGTTTTCTGCTGACTCATACTTAACGCAGTGACATATTTTTTTTTTAAAAAAAGCTTGATATGGGGAAGGTGGGGGGCAGTTCAGCAGCCTTCCTTCCTTCCTTCCTTCCTTCCTTCCTTCCTTCCTTCCTTCCTTCCTTCCTTCCTTCCTTCCTTCCTTCCTTCCTTCCTCCCTCCCTCCCTCCCTCCCTCCCTCCCTCCCTCCCTCCCTCCTTCCTTCCTTCCTTCCTTCCTTCCTTCCTTCCTTCCTTCCTTCCTTCCTTCCTTCCTTCCACTCCCGAAAAGGCTCGTGGCGGATTACAATATACATAAAATCCCCAATAAAATTAACGCCTAAAACTATAAAATGCACCGCAATCCAACACAAATCCCCCCAAAAAAGGCGGTGAAAAAATCGACTGAAAGCCCCCCCGCTATCCCCTCCGGGGGTGGACAAAGGGGGTTATTGATCTTGCTCCGCCAACAGAGTGACTGAGGAGCTGACTCAGAGCTGTGCCCTTGAAACCTTCCAGAGAAGGTCACGGGATCTGTCTCCCATTCCCCTTCCCAGGTTGACGCGCACAACATTGTCCCTTGCTGGGTGGCGTCTGACAAGCAGGAGCATGGCGCCCGGCGTGTTTGGCGGAAGATTCATGACCAGCTGGCGGAGTTTCTGACCGAATTCCCACCAGTCGTGAAGCACCCTTACCCCGGCCCCGTCCAGGGAGAGGTAACCGTCCCCTCTGGGTCTGGGAAACGGGTGGGTTGTGTGCGATTGCTGCTGTCATGGCCAACTCATGCCGACCCTGCAGGGTTTGCATGGCACGAAATGAACCGAGGGGGCTGGCCCTTGTCTGCCACTGGACTTCCTTGGTAGTCTCCCTCCCAAGTGGTGCTGATCCTGTGGACTCAGGCAGATGGTGAGTGGGTGGGCAGAAGGGATTGTGTCTGAGCTTGGCTCTCGTGGCCCTTTCTTGCATCCCCAGGGAAATGCTGATCGCCACTTTGGGGTCGAGAGGTGGATTTCCTCTGGGCCAGACTGGCCAAGGAATTCTGTTTTTTGGCTGGGGAGTGGGGGGCCTATCATGTAATTGGGGTCATTGAGGGTGGGCAGGTGGTTGTGAGTTCCCTGCAATCTGCAGGGGGTTGTACTAGATGACCCAGGAGGTACCTTCCAGCTCCATACTGCTACTAACCAGGGGCAATCCTAGTATGCAGAGGGGCGTTTGGCCTAATAGTAGCGTGCTGCCAAGTCAGAGCAGGCTGACGGCACAGTCCTGTTCGTTTCAGAGGCCAGTGATTTTCAGAGGTGGCTTGCCATCGCTGGCCTCTGCTGAGCAGCTCCCATGGTGGTCTCCCTCCCAAAAACTTTCCCTCTCTTTCCTATTTTTCTCTTTTTCCCCTCCCTCTTCTCCCTCTCCCTCCCTCCTCTTTTCCAAAGTTTTGTGCCTTTGGATTTCTGTGTGTGTGTGTGTGGGGGGGGGGGGTTGGGGAATTGTGTTTGCTGTTGTTATTGTGTTTAAAGTGTTGTTTGGTTTTCTTTAAAAGTATTTTTGGGTGGGGGTTGGGTCTTGTATTTTGAAGTTGTACTGTTTCTGGTTGTTTTTTTGGGGGTTGTTTGATTGTTTTTGTTTTTTATACCCAGGTTTTCTCAGTTGCCACCTTTGGGCTTGGTGCCCTGGGTGGCTGCTGGTTGTTTGGTGGGGGGCAAGTTTCAGTTTGGGGGGGGGGCTGTGTTTGTTCTTAGGTTGGTTTAGCTGTTAGGGCCTTGCAGGACCAGTTTTTCTGGATTGCCAGGCACCTTTGGGGGAGTGCCCTGGGTGGCAGCTGGTAAGGTTGTTTGTTTGTTGAAGCTGTTTCTTTGGTTAGCCTAGGTAGAGTTAGCTTGTTTGGTTAGCTGTTAGGGCCTTGCTGGGCAGGTTTTTCTTGGTAGCCACCTTTGGGGGAGTGCCCTGGGTGGCTGCTGGTTGTTTGTTTGTTTAAGCTGTTTCTTTGGTTGGCCTAGGTAGAGTTAGCTTGTTTGGTTTGGCAGTTTGGGCCTTGCAGGGCCAGTTTTTCTCAGTTGCCACCTTTGGGGGAGTGCCCTGGGTGGCTGGCAGCTGGTTGGTGTTTTATAGATTGTTTCCTGGGGGGGAATTGCTGCGTTCTTCTTGGGGTGCCCAATTAGTGACCCTTTAAATAGGAAGTAAAATCCATAGTTTCAGGAAAAATTTTAAAGTGCTACTAATTTTTTAGAATAGATAGTTTCTTTCCTAAGTAGCTAGATAGGACTGCATTATAATAAGATAAAAGTGATTTGGGATCTAGGCTAAAAAGAACTTTCTTAGTAGTTTAAAAAAATTTAAACCAGCAGGGGCTATGCCTTATTGAAGGCCGGCTTTCTTGGTAGAGACAGGAATTGATTTAGAGGCCAACAGATTTAGGGGTTCTTCTTAGCATATCAGGTGGGGGCTTGGTGCACAAATCTGCTCCAGCCTTCCTTCTAGCTAGTTACACTCAGGTAGCTTAAAACACTTTAAAAGTGTAAAAAGGTTTTTATCTAATTTTTCCCTGCTGTAGGTTAGGTAGGGCCAGTTAAACTTAGCTAGGACCAGACAGGTTCCTTAAGTTTAAAGAGAGAGAGAGAGAGAGAGAGAGAGAGAGAGAGAGAGAGAGAACAGGGAAAACTCCATAGAAGTCAGGTCAGCTTTTTTGTTGTTGTTAGGTGCGAAGTCGTGTCCGACCCATCGCGACCCCATGGACAATGATCCTCCAGGCCTTCCTGTCCTCTACCATTCCCTGGAGTCCATTCAAGTTAGCACCTACTGCTTCAGGGACTCCATCCAGCCACCTCATTCTCTGTTGTCCCCTTCTTCTTTTGCCCTCAATCGCTCCTAGCATTAGGCTCTTCTCCAGGGAGTCCTTCCTTCTCATGAGGTAGCCAAAGTATTTGAGTTTCATCTTCAGGATCTGGCCTTCTAAGGAGCAGTCCGGGCTCATCTCCTCTAGGAATGACCAGTTTGTTCGCCTTGCAGTCCAAGGGACTCGCAAGAGTCTTCTCCAGCACCAGAGTTCAAAAGCCTCAATTCTTTGACGCTCGGCCTTCCTTATGGTCCAACTTTCGCAGCCATATATTGCAACTGGGAATACCATAGCCTTGACTCAACACACTTTTGTTGGCAGGGTGATTTTTAGGATGCTGTCTAGATTTGCCATAGCTTTCCTCCCCAGGAGCAAGCGTCTTTTAATTTCTATGCTGCAGTCCCCATCTGCAGTGATCTTGGAGCCCAGGAAAATAAAGTCTGTCACTATCAACATTTCTTCCCCATCGATTTGCCAGGAGTTGAGAGGGCCTGATGCCATGATCTTTGTTTTCTTGATGTTGAGTTTCAAGCCAACTTTTGCACTCTCCTCCTTTACCCGCATCAACAGACTCTTTAGTTCCTCTTCACTTTCTGCCATTAGAGTGGTATCATCTGCATATCTGAGGCTGTTGATATTTCTCCCTGCAATCTTGATCCCAATCTGTGACTCCTCTAATCCCGCCTTTCTCATGATGTGCTCCGCATACAAGTTAAATAGGCAAGGCAACAGTATACAGCCTTGCCGAACTCCTTTCGCAATTTTGAACCGATCAGTGATTCCATGTTCAGTTCTCACTGTTGCTTCTTAACTTGCATATAAGTTTCTCAAGAGACAAATAAGATGCTCTGGTATTCCCATCTCTTTAAGAACTGGCCACAATTTGTTGTGCTCCACACAATCAAAGGCTTTAGCATAGTCAATGAAGCAGAAGTAGATGTTCTTCTGGAACTCCCAAGCTTTCTCCATGATCCAGCTTATGTTGGCAATTTGATCTCTAGTTCCTCTGCCTCTTCGAAATCCTGCCTGCACTTCTGGAAGTTCTCGGTCCACATATTGCTGGAGCCTAGCTTGTAGGATTTTGATCATAACTTTGCTACCATGAGAAATGAGTGCAATGGTGCGGTAGTTTGAACATTCTTTGGCATTGCCCTTCTTTTGGATTGGAATGTAAATGGACTTTTTCCAATCCTGTGGCCATTGTTGAGTTTTCCAAATGTGCTGGCATATTGAGTGTAGCACTTTTACTGCATCGTCTTTTAAGATTTTGAATAGTTCAACTGGAATGCTGTCACCACCACTAGCTTTATTGTTGCTCAGACTTCCTAAGGGCCATTTGAATTCACATTGCAGGATGTCTGGCTCCAGGTCAGTAACTACCCCATTGTGGTTATCATGGATTTTAAGCTTGTTCTTGTATAGTTCTTCTGTATAATTTTGCCACCTTTTTAAAATCTCTTCTGCTTCTGTGAGGTCCCTACAATTTTGGTCCGTTATCATACCCATCTTTGCATGAAACGTTCTCTTCATATCTCCAATTTTCTTGAAAAGATCTCTGGTCCTCCCCATTCCATTGTTTTCTATTTGTTTGCACTGTTCATTTAAGAAGGCATTCTTATCTCTTCTAGCTATTCTCTGGAATTCTGCATTCAATTGGGTATATCTTTCTCTTTCTCCCTTGCCTTTCACTTCCCTTCTCTCCTTAGCTATTTGTAAAGCTTCCTCAGACAGCCATTTTGATATCTTGCATTTCTTTTTCTTTGGGTTGGTTTTAGTTGCTACCTCTTGTACAATGTTGCGAACCTCTGTCCATAGTTCTTCCGGCACTCTGTCTATCGGATCTAATTCCTTAAATCTGTTTGTCACCTCTACTGTATATTCGTTGGGGATATGATTTAGTTCATACCTGAGTGGCCTAGTGCTTTTCCCTACTTTCTTCAATTTAAGCCTAAATTTTGCAACAAGAAGCTGATGATCTGAACCACAATCAGCTCCTGGTCTTGTTTTTACTGACTGTATAGAACTTCTCCATCTTTGGCTGCAGAGCACATAGTCAATCTGATTTCTGTGTTGACTGTCTGGTGATGTCCATGTGTAGAGTCATCTCTTGGGTTGTTGGAAAAGAGTGTTTGCTATGACCATTGTATTCTCTTGACAAAATTCTACCAAACTGTGCCCTGCTTCATTTTGTACTCCAAGGCCAAACTTGCCTGTTATCCCAGTTAGAATCGTAGAGTTAGAAGGGGCCATACAGGCCATCTAGTCCAACCCCCTGCTCAACGCAGGATCAGCCCTAAGCATCCTAAAGTCCCTCAACCTCTCTTCATAGGGCTTGGTCCCTTGGCCCCAGATCATCTTTGTCGCTCTCCTCTGTACCCTTTCGATTTTATCTACGTCCTTCTTGAAATGTGGCTTCCAGAACTGCACACAGTACTCCAGGTGTGGTCTGACCAGTGCTGTATACAATGGGACTATGACATTATCTTTTGGCTTCCTACTTTAGCCTTCCAATCCCCTTGATAAGCACATCATTTTTTGGCGTTGCTTCTAGAAGGTGTTGTAGGGCTTCATAGAACTGGTCAACTTCATCCTCTTCAGCAGCAGTGGTTGGGGCATAGACCTGGATTACTGTGATGTTGAATGTTTTGCCTTGGATTCGAACTGAGATCATTCTGTCATTTTGGGGTTTGTATCCCAAGACTGCTTTTCCTACTCTCTTATTGATTATGAAGGCTACTCCATTTCTTCTGCGAGATTCTTGTCCACAGTAGTATACCTGATGGTCATCTGAATTAAATTCACCCATTCCTGTCCATTTTAGTTCACTGATTCCTAAAATGTCGATGTTCAGTCTTGTCATCTCTTGTTTAACCACGTCCAGCTTGCCTTGATTCATGGATCTGATGTTCCAGGTTCCTATGGAATAAAAATTTTTACAGCATCGGACTGTCTTTTCGCCACCAGTTACTTCCATAACTGAGCGTCCTTTCGGCTTTGGCCCAGTCGCTTCATTCATTCTGGCGCTACTCGTACTAGCCCTCTGCTCATCCCCAGTAGCATAGTGGACACCTTCCGACCTGAGGGGCTCCTCTTCCGGCGTCATATCCTTTTGCCTTTTGGAACTGTCCTTTGGGTTTTCATGGCAAGGATACTGGAGTGGTTTGCCATTTCCTTCTCCAGTGGATCACCTTTTGTCAGAGCTCTCCACTATGATCTGTCCGTTTTGGGTGGCCCTGCACGGCATAGCTCATAGCTTCACTGAGCTACGCAAGCCCCCTTGCCATGACAAGGCAGCGATCCTTGAAGGGGGCAGGTCAGCTTAGGGTCAGGTCAGCTTAGGGTTTATCTAAAAAAAAAAACAGGTTGCTGGTGGGGGGTTTTATAAGTTGCAATGTTTCCTTAGAAACAGGTGTTAGGGCAGTTAGTGGTAGGGCCTCAAATGTCCTTGTCTCTTAGATTAGAAGAAACAGTTTGTCCAAGGGAACATGAGTGGCAAGAGGGAAGGTCAAGCTAGGGGCCCTGGGGGAAAGGCCCAACGGAAAACTAGAGGGGTGGAGGGGACTGAGAGCGTCCTTCCCCCCGCCTGAGAAGAGGCCTGTCTTGGGTCGAGCTTCCACCATTCCGACCTCTGGCTGACCCAAGACCTCTGGCCGGAGTGGTGCAATAAAGAGTGTCCACAAGGGTCTCTTTATTGAGGCGGCTGCCGGGGCACCCCCTTCTAAGGTGCATCAGACAGGGGTCTTTGCTGGCACTTCTGCAGGGCCTGCTGATCAGGCAGCCCCTCATGTCGCTCCTTATGCTAGTGAGGCATTGGGGCATCAGGAGGAGTTACCTGATCTCTCCCTTGGGGTGAGCCTTGGGGACATGAGTGGCTTGTCCTTCATGTTCCCAAGCATCACCTCAGGGGTGCAGAGAGCCAGTCTACTCCCCTTTCTCCTCCAGGATCCAGCAGGCTTCAATTGGGGGGGGGGGAACAGGAGCAGGTGGTAGAGGTGGTGCAAGAGGGAGAGATGGAGGTGGCACCCCCTGCCCCGCTATCTTGACCCCTTTCCCCTCTCTCACCTCCTTCTGTCCCCACCTCAGGACACGGTGTGTCCGGCCCAAGCTCCTCACAGGAGGCAGCTCAGAGGACTTCGCAGGCTGCGAGCCAGCCTGCATCATCCAAAGGCTCCAAAGTCTGGAATTACTTCCAGACAGTGGAGGGAACCCACCTAGCAGAGTGCCAGCTCTGCAGGCAGAGGGTTAGTTGTGGAAGGCTGGAGCGCCACTACACGACTAGCGGCCTCATGAACCACCTGAAGAGGCACCACCAGGCTGTCCTGCTTCAGGGGGAGAGACAGGCTGGCAGTGGGTTGCCTACGCAGGCACAACCTACCAGCACGGGGCTGGAGAGTCTCCCTGGGACCTCCACCTCGAGAGCTCTCCCTAAGAGTTCTGCTCAGGGGGCGGGTGGAGTTAGAGGGAGGCAAGTGACCATGGTGGTGCTGTGCTCATGCCTAGCTGTGCTCATGGCCGTGGCTGGGTACCCCTTTCGTCTGGCTGACGATGTGTACCTCCGCCGACTATGCTGTCGTATATCCACCTGGTACACGCCTCCTAGTCGTACCACGATTAGCAGGACAGTGTTGCCCTCTCTTTATAGGGCAGCCAGGTACCACGTGGAGGTAGAGATGTCCCGAGCTTCAGGGACTGTACACTTCACGTCGGACATATGGACGTCATGTCATGCGCAGGATGCGTACATCTCGCTGACTGCGCACTGGTGGGATATACGGGAGGTGCTGGGTGGGGTTGAGCCTGTTGGGCAGGGTGAGGTCTGCCGGGCAGGCTATCGCCATGCCTTGCTGCACGTCGAGCCCTTCGATGTGCGGCACACGGCAGACAACATCGAGGGCACCATCCTTAGAATGGTAGATGGCTGGGTAGGCAGTGGGACGGGGGTCACCAAGGGCTTCTTGGTGACAGATGGTGCCCTCAACATGACCAAGACGGTCAAGGACATGGGCTTGAAGCACATCTCCCGTGTTTCCCACCTTCTCCACCTCGTGGTTAAGGATGCCCTTGGGATCGGCTCCAAGGGAACCAGTTCATCCGCCAAAGCCATTGACTTCCGGCATCTCATCGAGAAGTGCCGGAAGATCGTGGCGCATTTCTCTCACAGCTCATACGACGTCTCGAGGCTGGAGAGAAAGCAGGTCCTGATGGGCATGCCGCAGCACTGCCTTATCAGAGACGTCAGCACGCGCTGGAACTCCACCCGCGCCATGCTTGAGCGCTTGGTGGAGCAGAGGAGAGCCTTAGACGCCCTTGTCCAGGAGACGAGGATGTTTATGCCTGGGGAGTGGCTCACCCACCGAGAGTGGGAGATCATTTCTCAGAACGTGGAAGTGCTTGGGCCCTTCAAGACTTTCACGGAGATGCTCTCGTCTGACACAGCAAGTTTGGGTCTGGTCGTGCCCATGGTCCACAAGGCCCGTGTGGTGCTGGCCCCCTTCCTGGACCCGGCTCTAGGAAGTGCAGACGCTGTTCCAGCCGTGCGCGCGCTTGCGAGGAGGCTTCTGAGAGGGCTTGACAGCCACTTTGAGCCCCTCTGCAAGTCTGTGACATACAGGCTCGCCACCATGTGTGATCCACGCATCAAGGGCAGCATAGCAGAGAGGGAGCGGAGCCTTCCTGAATGGCGCGAGCTGCTCATTCAAAGGCTTGCCTGCTGGACGTCCAAGGAGGCTGAGGTGTCAGGCCAGGCAGGGGAGGAAGGAGCCAGCACGTCCGCTGCTCCTCCCCCTCCCAGCCTCTGCTGGCACATCAGCCACTGCGGGCCACCCCAGCGAGAAGACTGAGCAGGGCAACTTCTTGCTGGGGTTCCTCCAGCCCACTCCTACTCTTGAGGGCAGCGGGCGCCCGAGGGAGGACAGTGCATCTGGGATGATGAGGGCTTACCTCGGTGAGCCCCAGGAGTCCGAGAACGCCTGTCCCTTGAGATACTGGGCCAGGATGGAGGCGGTCTGGCCGGCCCTCTCCCGTCTGGCCCGTGTCTACCTTTCATGCCCGCCAACGAGCGTCCAGAGCGAGCGGGCATTTTCTCATGTGAGCAGCACCGTCTGCGAGTATCGCTCCTGCCTGGCGCCCGAAAGAGTCCAGCAATTGGTCTTCCTCAAGGTCAACTTGCCGGCTCTTGGCCATCCAGAACTATTCTTGGAGGAGGTGAGCATAGAATTGCTGTGACTGCATGCCCTCTGAGTCTGTTCTGGGTGGCGGGGATGAAAAACGCTCGCCCAAGGTAAAAATTCAGACAGGACCAGTGCCCTGGCCAATCTAAATTGCCCCCCACCCCCCACACAGAAATTCTGCAAACACCAGAGGGCCAGAGATCAAATCTGGGTCCCTCAGTCATGCCACCCATTTGGAAAACTTTTCCCAGTCCCAAAGTGAGCCTTAGAGCTCATCTTAAACCCAAGAAGTAACTGAGCATTTCTCAGAGGGTGCCCAGGAGGAGTTTGTTGTTGTGCGTGCACTGATTTGTCTTTTTGCTGCTGCCAGGGCTGTGGTGGTTTGAGGCGGTGGCCTGTTGATGTTAAGTTGTAGGATTCCCCACCAGTGTTCACTGGGCCGTGTGTGGTCATCTGGGGGGGGGGTGTATGTGTCTTTTTGGATTAGAGGTGGTTTAAGGCGGTGGCCTGTTGCTGTTAGGGGTCCAATCCTAGGGGCTCCCACAGAGGGTGCCCCTATCCACTCATTTGGATACAATAGAGTGTCAGGTTCTTTAGTTTGAATATGTTTCCCCATAGAATTCTATGGGGAATGTTCCTTGGGAGCCCCTAGGATGGGACCCATCCTAAGGGCTCCCAAAAGCGTGAGGAAAAAATTATTTCAGCAGGTAAATTGGCAATTTCCTTGTTCTGAAATCATTTTTCCCCCACGCATTTGGGAACCCCTAGGATGGGACCCCTTGGTCCAATCCTGTTGAAACTTGCAGGGGAGCTCAGGGAGGGTCTTCCCTGAGTCCCATGCAAGTTTCAGGGAGATTGCATCCGGGGGTCCCATCCTGAGGGCTCCCAAGGAACATTCCCCATAGAAGTCTATGGGGAAACATGTTCTAACTAAAGAACCTGACACTCCATTCTATCCAATGGAACGGATAGGGGCACCCTCTTTGCGAGCCCCTTGGTCCAATCTTCTTGTAACTTTCAGGGGACTCAGGGAAGACCCTCCCTGAGCTCCCCAAGATGTTTCGGGGGTGCAACTTACACCCCCCCAGCCCCCGTGGAAGGTGGGGGAAGGATTTCCAATGCAAGTCAATGGCCTCCATTGGCCCCGAATCGACTCGGACCGCTCTGAATCTATTTGGGAGGCTTTCCAATGCAAGTCAATGGCCTCCATTGGCCCCGAATCGACTCGGACAGCTCTGAATCTATTTGGGAGGCTTTCCAATGCAAGTCAATGGCCTGCATTGGCCCCGAATCGACTCGGACTGCTCTGAATCTACTTGGGAGGCTTTCCAATGCAAGTCAATGGCCTCCATTGGCCCCGAATCGACTCGGACCGCTCTGAATCTATTTGGGAGGCTTTCCAATGCAAGTCAATGGCCTCCATTGGCCCCGAATTGACTCGGACCGCTCTGAATCTATGTGGGAGGCTTTCCAATGCAAGCCAATGGCCTCCATTGGCCCCGAATCGACTCGGACCGCTCTGAATCTATTTGGGAGGCTTTCCAATGCAAGTCAATGGCCTCCATTGGCCCCGAGTCGAATCGGGCCGCTCTGAATCTATTTGGGTGGCTTTCCAATGCAAGTCAATGGCCTCCATTGGCCCCGAATCGACTCGGACCGCTCTGAATCTATTTGGGAGGCTTTCCGATGCAATTCAATGGCTTCCGTTGACTTACATTTGCCCGGAATTGATTCGGACAGCTCCGGATCGGTCGATTCGGATCCGAATCGGCCCGAATCATTTGGGGCCTCCGTGCACAACCCTAATAATGGCTGGATTAAATTAACAAAATGAATTAATTTTGGATCTTTGAGGCTGAAAGCCAGCCCTGCAGAGTGGGCTGTTGTACAGTTTTACACATAGGGAGTGCTCTGGGACTCCAAAGGGGTTCCCTGTGTGGCTGGAAGAAGTTTCAGAGAGTGTGGCAGGGGATGGTCGGGTTTCCTGGGGGGGGAGGGCTCGGGGGAGTGCATGAAAAAAAGGACCTCTGCATTTCTTCCCTCTACACTCAGTGTCCAACCATGGCTTGATTAAAATAACAAAATGAATTACTTTTGGATATTTGATGGTAAAAGCCAATCCTGCAGAGCGGGCTGTTGTACCCCTGGGGTAGGAGTGGAGGCGAGAAAATCTGATGGAATCATTCTGCTAATGAATTTCCTTCACCTTGGGAGGCATGAAAGGGAAAAACTGGGGCAACAGGGCTTTTTATAAAACCAGACATACAGCAAACAAAAAACAAACTGAGCCATGAGGAGAGCTAAATCCATGCAGAAACAAAATGAAAGCCCAATCTACCTGCCAAATAAGTCGTCATGCAAAAGAGAAAAATACAACTAGGGGAATGCAAAGTAAGACTCAAGGGAAACACCACTGCATAGAAGCCTAGCATCTGAGGAAAGCTCTTTAATTTTTACTTTTGTATAAAGGTAAATTCACTTATATGTGACCCCATATACTGTCTGAAAATGACAATCAAGAAACAAGTTTATTCTTTCAATATTTATTTAGAATTTTTATTTATTATTTATTTATTTCAGACTTTTAGCCTGGGATCTCAGAGTGGGTGACAAAAAGTGGAAATACAGGCAAATATTTAAAAACTCAACATTAAATTACTTATAAAACAATATTGCAATCTTTAAATAGGACAGGGTCCTATTAAATAAAAGAGTACGGCCACCTGGGGAGGAGTTAGGGCGGGCCCTGTCCGGGATAAAAACTCAGAGGGCCCAATCAGGAGCCGCGAAGCAGCTCCTGATTGGGCCCTCCGAGTGTCCATCCAGGGCCAAGCAGCCAATGGGGAGGCACGCAAAGTGCCTTCCTATTGGCCCCTCACCAGGACAGACCAAAATTCCATTCACCCAGCCCAGTCTGGCTGCCAGTCTGCTCCTGACCACCGCAGGGAGAGGAGGACAGTAGGGCTGCCAAGGGGGGTGAGAACAGAGGCTGCACCAGCCCTTTCCGCCCCAAGGCTGTCCTGTCATGTCCAACTGCAAATTACCTCAGAGCCCTGACAGAGCTGGCAGGAGGCTGCAGAGTGCGCTCCCTCCCCTCCCTCCCTCCCTTCAGGCCTGCTGCGAAGGAGCCTCTGACAGGCCCTGACTGAGGGGAGGAGGCCTTTCCAAGAGCAACGAAGGGGAGCCTTAGGGGCCTTCCTTTTGAGGGGGGGGGACTTTCCCCTTCTGCCAAACAGTTGGCTGACAGGGAGGCCACAGAGAAGCCCCTTCTCACATAAAATAATGCTCTGGCCGGGGGTTAGACACAGCCAAGCCATGTGTCATCCTTCTTTGCAACTCTCTGCAGATTTGAGGCCACTGCACAGCGTTATTCTGCAGAGGAAGCTGGCTCTTTTGTCTCCTGTTTCATCTGCACAACAACCCTGTGCAGTAGGCCTCAAGTCTTTCAATTCAACAACAACCTGTGTGGGAAGCCTTAAATGTTTCTTCTCTACCACAACCCTGTCCAAAGTAGCCCTTTCTACCTGGGGAACTGATCTTTATACTCTGCAGGTGAGCTGTAATTCCAGGAGCTCTCCCAGCCCCACCTGGAGTTTGGCTACCCCTGGGTTGGAAATATTCCTGGAGGTTTGGAGGTGGGACTTCAAAATCGTACAATGCCACAGAGTCCACCCTTCAAATGAGCCATTTTTGCCTGCAGTTGGTAGGGAGTGGTGCAGGAGTGTCCCTCCTGGCCTATGGGTTATGGCCAGCCCTTACCAGCAATTGTTTGTATTCTGGGGCGCAGACAGGCAGACCAGCATCAGTCCTGTGAGTCTGGAAAGTGCAGGAAGATCTAAATATTTTCAGCCTGAAACTAAATAGAGAACAAGTAAATGTCTGGAGACACATCGTAACTAAAATAGTAACTGGCAAATAACCTTGGCCTGGCGAATTAAAAAACAGTATTAAAAACCTTACTAAGGTCAAGACTGCTGTGCACAGACAGTCTTCCTCTTAGGGTTGCCAGCTTCCCTGTGAGGCTCGCTACCCCAACTCCCTCATGGGGAGTCTGCTATGGGGAGAGAAGGGGAAGACAATTGGAAAATGCTTTGAGACACCTGAGGCCTGCTGGGTCACTGCGGCCCATTCCCAGTTCTCTCAGATCTCTCACAACCCTACATACCTCACAGGTTGAGTATTGTGGAGAGACAAATGGAAAAGGTGTGAGACTCCTTTGGGTTGTAAGCAATAGGGTACAAAAATCCGTTCT
Source organism: Paroedura picta (assembly GCF_049243985.1). Taxonomy (NCBI): domain Eukaryota; kingdom Metazoa; phylum Chordata; class Lepidosauria; order Squamata; family Gekkonidae; genus Paroedura; species Paroedura picta. The sequence continues at coordinate 53,269,147 of NC_135380.1, read as the reverse complement.
TCTAAGGAGCAACCATGAAAGAAGCATGTGGGCACATAACATTTTACCAACAGTGAAAATATGGGAGAGAAGGAACTGGGTGGACACCTGTGTACTGTGACTACCCCATGTGTATTAGGGCAGACGGGCATTTTGGTGAATGTGGCCTAATTCACACAAGAAGGGAAATGACGCAGAACTGGGGGGAATTGGTTGCCATGTAATCTTCCCCTAAGAAGAGTCTCCAGTCTGATTTTCCCTTCACATATCTGAGGACATGGCTCTGGAAAGCTCATCTGTAACCACTATGCCACAATTCCCAAAGGTCAGTCCTCTCCCACAATCAACGAACATTCCACACCACAGGTTCTTGACACCCATATCTCCACACCCATACCCTCATTTGCCACCATGCCACCACAACCTCCCACACAACACACATGACAACCCCATGCCCTTACAGACTGGACAGCTCCTCCCCTTCCTCTTCCCACTGCCAAGCTCTAGCACCCGTTGTTTTCTTGGAGACAACGGGCTTTGCCCCTAGTATATATATATTGCCTTTGTATCTTCCAAGACCTTTGTTCAATGGGTCTTGGCGCCCATTCGTATTTTGTACGGTCTGTTTAATAAAGCTACTCTTTGGATTTTCAGCTGCCTTGGAATCCTGGAGGTCTCTTTATCACGGACTCTACTAACTAGCGGGGCTTGGCTGATCCCTGACAAGCACAACCTGTGGCTGAACTGGCTGGTATCAACATCCCACGGGCGGGGTCTCGGCCTCCAGTCCCCACAGGTTCCCACCCGCCTCTCCCCTTCCTTAGGCAGAGCCAGTCGCATTGGGGCTGGAGGAGACCCAGCGTGTCAGAGCACTGGTGAGCCTGGGCCATGGCTAACCCTCACAGGGCGCCAGTCTTCTTCTTGGCATCTTCTGCCTGGCTGGGGTACGAGGGGTGCCAATGAGTTTCGGGCTCAGCCTGGAGTGTGGCTACTCACCGACGGGTGGTGGGAATTGATGCTGGGCTGGTCCCGCAGCAGGATTAGGGAAGGGCCAGGGCCCTGCGAGCCGCCAAGGGACAGCGTATCCATTCATGGCCAGGCCTGTGCGGTCCCATTCTGGCCCAGGGGAGGCTGGAGCACAGGGCGCAGGTTCCCGCCATGGCAGCTGACACGTCTGTGGGCACAAGGATGGGCTGAGGACACAGTGGCCTTCAACATGACAGTTTTGGGGGTTTGTTGTTGTGTTTTAGAGGTAGCATGATCTCCCCCTCCCCCCCCCACAGCTGTCCAGCTGACAGGAAGGGTTCACTGTGCTTGGCTGGCATGGGCATATTATGGGATTCTAACACTGATCAAATGGGGCAAAGTTTGATTCCTCTGCCTTGGTCCACACGTGATATCCAGGGGAACCTTGTGAGTCCTCTACTTCCTTCCCGCTTTGCAGCTGCCTCCTGAAGGTAGTGAGGGTGCTTCCGTCAGCAGACCAGAGGTTCTGGGGCTGAGGTTTTATGGCCTACAGAAAGGAAAGGGAGTCCAATTTCTGTGTCTGCATTCTGAATTATTCCAAGGGCTGCCAGTGCTAGTTGTGGGGATTGTGCATGAGAAAAGCTGGGTATGCTGCAAGCTAAGGCTGTGATGTCCATCGGGATCTCAGGAACCACAATTGAATCATCTGGCTGGACGTCACGGCAAGGCATGGCTTGCATTCCAAGGTACCACAATGGTGCGTGATCAGACACTCTGGGATTTGGGTCGTCCATAGGAGATGGCATGTAAAAGAACATGGGGTACCTGATGGGTGTCAGAACCCCCCCCCCCCAGTTTTCTGCCTTGATTGCTGGATCCTTGATGCTTGAGATCTGAGGCTTCCCAGATGGCCGCATCTGTTGTATGGTTTATGACTCCTAGCTTTGTCACAGCTTTTACCTACTCCCTCTTTGTCCCATCCCCACACCCCCACACCCCCCCGTGTACTCCCAGCTTCGCCTTTTGTAGGGTAGGTTTTCTGGAATGTTGTGACTGTCTTTGAAATGCACTTGGCCCCATTCCTAGGGGTGGGAGGGGGAAGGGGCTTCAGTGTGTTATATACGCTGTCCATGGGCAAAGAACCTCAGTTCTGTCTTTGCCAGTGTCCTGGATGTCTTCTTTCCTTAATAAAGAGACTTCCTTAAACAGAAGTGTTGCTTATTGGGAAATGGAGCCCTCTGACAGCAGGGAGGCCAGAGGTTTGTTTGCCAGGTGGCCTGGGTCAGCCCGTGGAGGTTTGCACCCCTTTGGCTCCCCCACATAGGTCTCTTCCCTTAGCGGTGGATTTCAGCAGGCAGGGAAATGGTGTGGATCCCCAGGGCACGCCTAGCCTCGACCAGGGCCAGGGCCTTTTCGGTCCTGGCCCCCACCTGGAGGAATGAGCTCCCAGGAGAGCTGCGCGCCCTGTGGGACCTTTCAACGTTCCGCAGGGCCTGCAAGACGGAGCTCTTCCGCCAGGTCTATGGTTGAGGCTGGGGCTGCTGGGGTACATCGACTGCTCTCCCCCAGGCTTCTTCTTGAATATCGTTGACCTCCTTCTCCTCCACCCCCCCTTTTTTTTAGGTAGGGGGGGTAAGTGAGGGGCTTTTATTATTGTACCGCTATGCTGTGATATTTTAAAGTCTTTTAATGGGAGCTCCGCGCGACTGCCGGGGGCTGCCTGCCCTAGTGCCCGCTGCATTAGTCGCAGCGGGCTTGATTACTAGTTTGGAATAATATGTACAGTTCTGGACACGGCACCTCAAAAAGTCCATACTCTCTGTTCAGGCAGACAGTGGTTCTGCAGGGCTTTCACATCACCTGCTGCCTGGTCCTGTTAAACGGAGATGCTGCAGACCCAGTTGGCCTTTAAGGAACTGTTCAGAAAGTATCAAAGCAGGCAGAGCCAGCTTGGTGGAGTGGTTAGGAGGGCGGACGTCTTATCTGGTGAGCTGGTTTGATTCTCCACTCCTCCTCCAAATGCAGCCAGCTGGGAGACCTTGGGCTCGCCACAAAGCTGTTCTGACCAAGCAGGAATATCAGGGATCTTTCAGCCTCACCCACCTCACAGGATGTCTGTGGTGCAGAGAGGAAAGGGAAGGCAAATGTAAACCTCTTTGAGACACTTTGGGTAGATAAAAGCGGCATCTAAGAACCAACTCTTCTTCTTCTTCTTCTTCTTCTTCTTCTGTAATCTCAGGGCTCTTTCAGCCTCACCCACCTCACAGGGGGTCTATTGTGGGGAGAGGAAAGGGCAGGGTAGAGAAAAGTGGCATATAAGAACCAACCTGCGTAGAGAAAAGTGGCACATAAGAACCAACTCTTGTTCTTCTTCAGTAATCTCAGGGCTCTCTCAGCCTCCCCTCCCTCACAGGGTGTCTGTTGTGGGGAGAGGAAAGGGAAGGCGAATGTAAGCCGCTTTGAGTTTCCTTCGGGTAGAGAAAAGTGGCATCTAAGAACCAACTCTTTCTTCTTCTACTGCCCTTCAGTGGAGGAGCTCAGGGTGGTCCTAGTGCTCTCTCCATGCTCCCTTTATCCTAGAACTGTACGCTAAATACAGCGGGCCCTAGGAGCCTCTCCCCCCATCCCCCTCACAGTCGTGTGCCTGGGCTCACCTGTTGGGCTGCTGCCGATAGAGCAGGAAGCATGCACAGAGGAGGAGGAGGAGGAGGAGTCGCGGCAGGGACTGCTGCGGGAAACCCTCAGCAGGCGGCTTCGCGAAAGCTGGATAAGGTCGATGGGGCGTGCAGGCAACCTAGGGCCGGGCTCCTGGGCTGCAGACAACATGGCTGGGTGCTTCCTCCGCCCTGCTCATCCCCCCCACCTCTCCCTGTTCCCGGCATGCATTGCACGGGGACGCAATGCATGCTGGGGCTGGTAGTCCAGCCAGCGCCGGAGCGCAGCAGGCGCTTGTGGAAAGCTGTGGCGAGCACTCGCAGTCCCGATGGAGGAGCTTGAGTTGGCGTTCCTCCAGGTTCCTATTGCGGCGGCTGCTTGCTGGTTGGGGGGTGGTGGAGTGTTGGCGGCAGCGGGGCGTGCAGGCAACCTAGGGCCGGGCTCCCGGTCTGCAGACAACATGGCTGGGTCCTTCCTCCCCCCTGCTCGTCCCCCCCCACACCTCCCTGTTTCCGGCATGCACTGTTTCCGGGGACGCAATGCATGCTGGGAACTTCGGGCAGCCTGGAAGCTATCCCAGCCGCACCAGCCTTGCGGCCGACTCACTGGCTTCAGGCTGGGTGCAGGAGCTGGGCCACTGTGTATGTGACGCAGCAGCAAGGCTCTTCTGGCGACCCTGAAGCATCTCGCAGTCCCGATGGAGGAGCTTGAGGCCAGGTTCCTATTGCGGCGGCTGCATGCTGGTTGGGGGGCGGAGCGGAGTGTTGGCAGTAGCGGTAGGTGGCGGCCAGACGTGCCGGGAGGCTCTTCGCGCCTCCCGGCGCGCCAGGCCTCCGTGGAGGGAGGACCCGCCAGCCACGCTAGGCGCGGCTGGCGGATGCTCCTTTGGTGGCAGCCTGATGCGCCCCAGAACGCCTTACTGATTTATTTAGTCCATGGCGCCCGCGGCGCCACAGGCAGTGTACAGATGCTAGAATGCTAGAATGCTAGAATCAGAGTTGGAAGGGGCCATACAGGCCATCTAGTCCAACCCCCTGCTCAATGCAGCCCAAAAGCTTGAAGACTGCCAGTGAGGGGAAGTTCACCACTTCCTTAGGCAGCCTATTCCACTGCTGAATTACTCTCACTGTGAAATTTCCCCCCCTGATATCTAGCCTATATCGTTGTACTTGAAGTTTAAACCCATTACTGCGTGTCCTCTCCTCTGCAGCCAACAGGAACAGCATCCTGCCCTCCTCCAAGTGACAACCTTTCAAATACTTAAAGAGGGCTATCATGTCCCCTCTCCACCTCCTTTTCTCCAGGCTGGATATTCCCAAGTCCCTCAACCTATCTTCATTGGCTCTCCCATCCAGCCTCCGCCCCCCCCCCCCAAGAAATGCAGAAAAGTCAAGAGGAGGACTAGCTGCTCGTTTTTGAACCCTGCTTTTCCCTACTGAAAGGAGACTCAAAGCAGTTTACAATCACCTTTCCTTTCCTCTCCTTGTGGCAGACACCATGAGAGAACTCTGACAGAACTGCTCTGTGACAGAACTGCTCAGGCAGGAGTTACAAAAAGCCTCCCAGATTGAACGTTGGGGCGGGGAAATCCAACCTGGCCCTACAGGCCACAGGGCGCTGCCTTTCCCCACTTCAGCAAGCGCTCATCAGTCCAGCACTGTCTCCATCACTGCTGGGCCCTAGACTGCGCCACGCGTGGGAAACCCCTGGCCCCCCCTGAGAACGGATGGTTGCTCTCTGGGTGTCCCTTGAGCTCTAAGGCTCACGGTCGACTGGGGAGAAGTTCTCCGATTAGTGGGTGGCTCCTGGAGACTGAAGGGCCGAGATTTGATCTCTGAGGCCTTCTGGTCTTCCGTCTGCTGGGAGACATTTCCAGGCGGGAGGGGGGATCTTTCTTGGGGGGGGGGTGGAGAAGCCAATCGAGAAGGGCAGTGATGGCCCTGCCGCTTCTCTGTATAGGATTTCTAACCTGGGGAGAGCGTTTTTCAGCCCCGCCACCCAGGACAGACTCACAGAGGATGCGGCCACAGCAGTTCTGAGCTCACCTCAGTCTTCTCCCAAGAATGTTTCTGGGTAGCCAAGAGCCGGCAAGTTGACCTTCAGGAAGACCAATTTCCGGACTCTTTTGGGTGCCAGGCGGGAGCGATACTCGCAGACAGTGCTGCTAGCATGTGGAAATGCCCGCTCTGGACGCTTGTGGGCGGGCACGAAAGTCAGACATGGGCCAGGCGGGAGACCCCAAAAGCATCATCTTTCCCCACCTTCAATGGAATGTTATAAGTCTCATGCGATCCTTATTCTACACACAGTTTTGGGAACTGCCCCTGTGTCTATATTTCTGCTGCAGTAAAAATATTAAAAAGGTTTTTTCTCTCCGTGTGATTAATTGGGATGGGCAAACCCTGATTTGGCTCTTTGGCCATCAGTCCCAGATGTTTGTAGCATACATATGCCGTGGGGCACAGTAGTCACACGTTCTTTGTTGCAGGCCTTCTCTGGTAGCCCTAATTCATGGGCACAATATTGTATCCTGGGCAGGAAATGACACTTCTGCCTGAGGCTGTCATCTGGGCCTGGAGGATCACTGGGACAACGTGGCCATCATGGTTGGATGTCGTTGTGGCTGACGTCCATGATGCGGAGGATCTGGGTGTGCTGATTGGACACCCTGGTGAAAATGACCTGCCAGGACCTCTGGTTTGCATTTGGTGAACATGATCATGAATGATTGGAACGTTCTCAGGCAGAGATTGTCCAGAGCCAGCCTCATGTGGTCTGACCTCCTGGACAGAAGGATGTAGAGGGATGCAGTGCGCCTGGAATGGGTCAATAGGGCAAAGCAGAAGGTCAGTCCGGAGCCTTGGAAGGTTGTTCTGAGCCTGGGAGGCGAGGGGGTCAGTCACGAATCGGGGGTTTGTGTGCATGTGTTTATTTTGCTCTGAGATATTTATGCCAAAAGGCAAGACATTGGCTTGGGAAATTGTAAACAGATGTCACTGCGATCATTCTGAGGAAAGATACAGGGAAAGGAAGCCCCTAAGAATGAGCACAGAAGGTAGTTCTTTCAAGAGCGTATAATTAATAATCAATTATTAATTGGACAAGAGAAAGCAGAAAGGCTTAGTGCCTATTTTACATCAGTTTTTTCCCACAGGTCGAAGTGTTTAGGCACATCTAGAGATGGCTGTAGCCAAAGGATAGTGTCTGGGTGGCAGGTTAACATGGATAGAGAGGTTGTCAAGAGGCATTTAGCTGCACTGGATGAGTTCAAATCCCCTGGTCCAGATGAAATGCACCCGAGAGTACTCAAAAAACTTTCCAGAGAACTTGCACAGCCCTTGTCCATCATCTTCGGAACCTCTTTAAGGACTGGAGATGTCCCGGAGGACTGGAAAAGAGCAAACGTTATTCCGATCTTCAAAAAAGGGAGGAAGGATGACCCGGGAAACTACAGACCAGTGAGTCTGACCTCTGTTGTGGGGAAGATAATGGAGCAGATATTAAAGGGAGCGATCTGCAAACATCTGGAGGACAATTTGGTGATCCAAGGAAGTCAGCATGGATTTGTCTCCAACAGGTCCTGCCAGACCAACCTAGTTTCCTTTTTTGACCAAGTAACAGGTTTGCTGGATCGGGGAAATTTGGTTGATGTCATTTACTTGGATTTTAGTAAAGCTTTTGACAAGGTTCCCCATGATATTCTGATGGATAGGTTGAAGGACTGCAATCTGGATTTTCAGATAGTTAGGTGGATAGGGAATTGGTTAGAGAACCGCACTCAAAGAGTTGTTGTCAATGGTGTTTCATCAGACTGGAGAGAGGTGAGTAGCGGGGTACCTCAGGGCTCGGTGCTCGGCCCGGTACTTTTTAACATATTTATTAATGATCAAGATGAGGGGGTGGAGGGACTACTCATCAAGTTTGCAGATGACACCAAATTGGGAGGACTGGCAAATACTCCGGAAGATAGAGACAGAGTTCAACGAGATCTCAACACAATGGAAAAATGGGCAAATGAGAACAAGATGCAATTTAATAAAGGTAAGTGTAAAGTTCTGCATCTGGGTCAGAAAAATGAAAAGCATGCCTAATGGATGGGGGATACGCTTCTAGGTAGCACTGTGTGTGAACGAGACCTTGGGGTACTTGTGGATTGTAAACTAAACTCAAGGGGGTTAGTGTTTGATGGCTTCAGGCGGCTCTCTGTAACCGAAGTGGACAAGTTACTGGGTTCAGTGAGGACGACCACTTGCCCCTTGGATCCCTGTCCGTCCTGGTTGCTCAAATCGGGCGACCAGCGGATAGGAGGCCCCTTGAGGGAGATTGTCAACCTCTCCTTAACATCTGGAGAGTTTCCCAAGGGGCTTAAGGAAGCAGTGGTACGCCCCTTACTGAAAAAGCCATCATTGGACCCGCGGAACCCCGCCAGTTACCGCCCAGTTTCGCATTTGGCGTTTCTGGGTAAGGTGATAGAGCGGGCCGCAGCGGACCAACTCCTAGGTTTCTTGGATGAAACTTCGGCCCTCGACCCATACCAGTCTGGCTTCCGCCCTGGCCACGGGGTGGAGACCGTGCTGGTCGCCCTCATGGATGATATCCGGCGCCAGCTGGATCGGGGCGGCTCCGCCATTCTCGTGCTTCTAGACCTGTCAGCCGCATTTGATGTGGTCGACCACGAGTTATTGGTACACCGCCTCGCCGGAGCTGGAATAAGGGGGACTGCGCTTCAAAGGCTGGTCTCCTTCCTCCAGAACCGGACACAGAGGGTTGCGATGGGGGAGATTTTGTCGAGCCCTTGTGAGCTCCCTTGTGGGGTTCCGCAGGGGGCGATACTCTCTCCCACACTTTTTAACATCTATATGCGCCCTCTAGCCCAGCTGGTCCGGGGCTATGGGCTGGGTTGCCACCAATATGCGGATGACACCCAGCTCTACTTCCTAATGGACGGCCGGCCGGACTCCACCCCGGATACATTTGCCAGCTGTTTGGAAGCGGTAGCTGGATGGCTCAGGCAGAATCGCCTGAAACTCAACCCCTCCAAGACGGAGGTCCTGTGGCTGGGCAGAAGAGGGCAGGACCAGGAAGCGCGCCTCCCATGCCTGAACGGGGTGCAATTAACACCTGCATCAGTTGCCAGGAATTTGGGAGTGACATTTGATGCCTCCCTTTCTATGGAGGCTCAGGTCACCAATGTAGCTCGGACAGCATTTTTCCATCTTTGCCAAGCCCGGCTACTAGCGCCCTACCTGTCCTCGGAACACCTGGCCACAGTGATCCATGCAACGGTCACTTCCAGATTAGACTTCTGTAACTCGCTCTACGCGGGCCTTCCCTTGTCTTTGACTCGGAAGTTACAGCTGGTCCAAAATGCGGCTGCCAGGGTCCTCACTAGAACACCTTTGAGGGCCCACATTCAGCCGGTGCTTCGTCATCTGCACTGGTTACCAGTCTGTTTCCGAATCAGATTCAAGGTATTGGTATTGACCTTTAAGGATATACGCGGTCTGGGTCCCATCTACCTGCGGGACCGCTTGGTTGCTTATGCCCCCCGCAGGGCACTCCGCTCTACGGGTATGAATTTACTGGTTGTCCCGGGCCCACGGGATGTGCGCCTGGCCTCGACCCGGGCCAGGGCCTTTTCAGTCCTGGCCCCAACCTGGTGGAACGAGCTCCCAGAAGAGCTAAGGGCCCTGCAGGATCTACCAGCTTTCCGCAGGGCCTGTAAGACGGAGCTCTTCCGCCAGGCATATGGTTGAGGCCAGGGCAGCTCTCCCACTAACCCATCAGAGGATCCCCTCCAATATTGAGATCTCTAACACCGAGATCATGGTTAGATCTATTGTATTGGTGCCACCCTCTTCTGAACATTATTCTCTCCACCAGGCTGAACTAAGATCAGAATTGTGACCACCGCCGCTATATGTTATGTGATATGTTATATGTAACTTTTAATTGGGGTTTTTATGGGGATTTTATTGTGTTTTAACTATTTATGTTGTAAACTGCCCTGAGACCTATTGGGAGAAGGGCGGTCTAGAAATTAAATAATAATAATAATAATAATAATAATAATAATAATAATAATAATAATAATAATAATAATAATAATAATAATAATAATAAAAAACATGAGCAGGCAGTGTGATGCAGCGGTAAAAAAGGCAAATGCCATTTTGGGCTGTATCAACAGAGGCATCACATCAAAATCACAAGATGTCATAGTCCCATTGTATACGGCACTGGTCAGACCACACCTGGAGTACTGTGTGCAGTTCTGGAGGCCTCACTTCAAGAAGGACGTAGATAAAATTGAAAGGGTACAGAGGAGAGCGACGAAGATGATCTGGGGCCAAGGGACCAAGCCCTATGAAGATAGGTTGAGGGACTTGGGAATGTTCAGCCTGGAGAAAAGGAGGTTGAGAGGGGACATGATAGCCCTCTTTAAGTATTTGAAAGGTTGTCACTTGGAGGGCAGGATGCTGTTTCTGCTGGCTGCAGAGGACAGGACACGCAGTAATGGGTTTAAACTTCAAGTACAACGATATAGGCTAGATATCAGGAAAAAGTTTTTCACAGTCAGAGTAGTTCAGCAGTGGAATAGGCTGCCTAAGGAGGTGGTGAGCTCCCCCTCACTGGAAGTCTTCAAGCAAAGGTTGGATACACACTTTTCTTGGATGCTTTAGGATGCTTAGGGCTAATCCTGCGTTGAGCAGGGGGTTGGACTAGATGGCCTGTATGGCCCCTTCCAACTCTATGATTCTATGATTCTATGATTCTATTATTGTAACACCATTGCTGTGTACATATTCCTTCCCCTGAAGCAACCAACCCAGATGACTGCATGCCCAACAGGAGCACTTCCTCCTGATGGATGGCCACCCTGACTCTCCCCCTGAAACATTAGCCAGCTGCCTGGAAGCAGTGACGAGATGGCTCAAGCAGAGTTGTCTGAAGCTCAACCCTTCAAAGATGGAGGTCCTGTGGCTGGGCAGGAAAGGTCCAAGCGAGGAAGCACACCTACCCAATCTGGATGGAGTGCAGCTAATAGTGGGCCACTCCGCCAGGAACCTGGGAGTGATACTTGATGCCTCCCTCTCCATGGAGGCTCAGATCACGATGGTAGCACAGCTGGCATTTTACTACCTCCGCCAAGCCAAACTACTAGCGCCCTACTTGGCCCCGGAACACCTGGCCACAGTGATCCATGCAACGGTCACCTCTAGACTGGTCTTCTGTAACTAGCTCTACGCTGGTCTGCCCTTATCCTTCATCTGGAAACTGCAATTGGTCCAGAATGCAGCTGCCAGGGTCCTCACAGCAACACCTCGGAGGTCCCGCATCCAGCCCATCCTCCAGCAGCTGTGCTTGCTTCCAATTGAATTCCGGATCAGGCTTAAGGTGTTGGTTATCACCATCAAGGCCATATGCGGTCTGGGCCCAGTATACCTGAGGGATCGTCTCTCCGCCTACACCCCTGAAAGAACCTTGTGCTCTACCTCCTCCGACCTCCTGGTGGTCCCTGGCCCCAAGGAAGCCCACTTGACCTCAACCAGGGCCAGAGCCTTTTCCATTCTGGCCCCCACCTGGTGGAATGAGCTCCCAGAGGAGATCAGTGCCCTGAGAGAACTAAAGCAGTTCCACAGAGCCTGCAAAAGGGAGCTCCTCCACCGGGCATTTGGCTGAGGTCGACCTATCCATCACTTCCCAATGGCCCTACAAGCCCACGCCTCCTACCATGACTGTTAACAAATCCACCCAACCCCTGGGTCTCAGTATGAGGTGACCTAAAGCTCTTTGCAGTTTCACCATCCTTTAATTGTTATTATTGTTATTGCTATTATGTTAATGTTATTCTTGTTACCACCTTACTGTTACCAGAATTATGTTACCTGAACTATTTTGTTGTTTCATGTAAACTGCCCTGAGCCTTCGGTAAACTGTCCTAAAGCCAGTTTGGTGTAGTGTTTAGGAGTGCTGACTTCTAATCTGGCATGCCAGGTTCGATTCTGCACTCCCCCACATGCCCCCAGCTGGGTGACCTTGGGCTCACCACAGCACTGATCAAGCTGTTCTGACCGAGCAGTAATACCAGGGCTCTCTCAGCCTCACCCACCCCACAGGGTGTCTGTTGTGGGGAGAGGAAGGGGAAGGTGACTGCAAGCCGCTTTGAGCCTCCTTCGGGTATGGAAAAGCGGCATATAAGAACCAACTCTTCTTCTATATAAATACAATAAATAAACAAACAAATAATTAAGTAAATAAATAAATAAGTTCCCTTTTGTATCTGGCTGGAAGAGAACCTGGGAGTGATAAGGGAGAGGAGGCTTTCTCAACCAGGGTCTCTTGGAGGCCCTGGATGGGCTTCCCAAATGGGTGGGGGTTTTAAAATATATATTTCAAATTGTTAATCCTTAATTTGGTGATATGAGCATCAATGGCCATGTCAACCTGCCCCCTCCCCAAATGGCCATTGATGCCCTCGGGGGGGGGGGGAGAGGGGCCCCGGGTGGTTGTAGACCCAACTATGCTTCCCAACCCCATTCTGCGTCATTAGTGCCACCAAAGGCCTCCTGAAGCCTGAAAAATGTTTCAGGGGTTTCTCAATGGTAAAAAAGTTGAGACAGGCTGAATTAGAGGTTACGGGGTTTCTTTTCCATTGCACCTTTGAACTGCTTCCCTATTCCAGTCCGTGGGGTTCTCTGATTGGTGGAGGTCAATTCAAATCATCGCAAGGCCTGGCATGGGGGACCAGGAGTGCTTTAAGCAGCTCCTCCCCCCTCAGCGGTCAGTTGGCCGGACATTCAACCTGCTCACTCTCTCAACTGCCCCTCCCCCACCCCCCACCCCCCCAGAGCTTGCCGAGCAGCCTCAAGAGAGGCAGCCAAATGGGCAGGCTCAGAGCCTTCCTGGAAAGGCTACGCAAGACCGTCTGCTGCTGCTGCTGCTGCTGCTGCTCAGCACGCTCCTTGGTACGTGTCCTTGGGATTTAAGTAAAAAGGCATGAAATGGGCTTGGGGAACAGTAAGGGGACGTCCCCAGGATCATTCCGCGTAAAGGTTGAGATGCCACAGTAGAGTTAGCTGTCACAAGCTGTTGATGGGCACTAGCTTAGATGCGTGTGTGTTTTTTTAAACCGCAAACTAGGGAAGGATAGATGTGTCTGGCTAACTGGAAGCTGTATATTCAGCAGCCAGACAGTCTGCCTCTGTCTTCTCCCACTGAGTCCGGAGGACATCTTGGTGGGCGGTTCCCACCTCTCTCCCAGGAAGGCAGGACCTGCCCGGAGCAGCAGCAGCAGCAGCGTGGCCCCCAGGGCTGTCAGCACCGCAGCAAGGGAGGGGCCTGGCCCAGCCCATCACAGCTCCTCAGTGTCCCAGGCAGGGGCGAGGCAGAGGCGGGAGGCAGGCAGGGAGGGAGGGAGGTGCTCTGCACAGGCTGGGTCTGCAGCAGCAGCAGCAGCAGCAGCAGAAAGTCACTCAGGCCCATTCCATACAGCCGCAGCTTCTCTGGACTGCCGGCAGTCCAGGGTTGCAGAGCATAAAGGTCCACCGTTTACTGTGTCCCCATGGGGGGCACTTTCATCACCAGATACACTCCGGCACTGAAATGTGTCCCCCCGAGGAAACAAAGTAGTCTCAGAATAGTTCTGCCTCATGGGGGTCAGCTGTGCAGTCTTTCTTAAAGGGGAGTGCAATGGAGCCCTTCCTGTTGGATACAGATACATCTAGATGTCTGTAATGACGAATAGGGCCCCATTGCCACAGGAAAGCATTCTTTGCAGCGCACAACTAATTCCAAGTGAAGCCATCGACATGTCAGAAATGACAAAGAACTTCCTCGTGTAATTTACTTAAGAAACAGTTCTCCTTCAGTGGGGGAAGTCCTCCACACTGGTTAGGTCACGCCTCCAACTGCTCCTTGCAGGGTAATGCAAATTAGCAAGCCTTCTGGGATCCTGGTAGGCTGACCCCTCCAGTCCTGTTGCCCTGCAAGCTCCGAGCAGGATCTTAGAAGCTGAGCTCCTTGATCTGCAAAACAGAAAGCAAACAGAATATGCAAAATTCCTTCACTAAGAGGAAAATAGCCTCGGGGGCAGAATCTAGAAGGAAGGAAAGGTCAAATCAATTGGAGGTGAAAGAGGCTGCAGAAGCCCAGAAACGGTCGGCTATGCTGAATTCAGGGAAGCAGCTGAATTCAGGGAAGCAGCTTTCATCTTCTCCAGCTCCGTCTGCAGGCTTGCAGCCGGAGAATTCCCTCACCCCCGTTCTGGCTGAGCGGGGATTGGAAGAAATGGCCCGGTTGGAGGCGACCGCGTCTCCTCTGCCTGAGAGACGCGAGGCCCCCGGGCAGAATACAGCCGCACCCGGGACCAGCACTGAGAGATTACAAGAGCAGGCTGGTAATGTGTTTGTAACAGGAACTGTGGCTGGGCTGGGAGGTGGGGCAGTGGGGCCCCTCTTTCTACAAACCTCCCTTGCTAGAGCAGAAAATGTGATGGCTGCAGATAACACCAGCACGCCGGTTTTCCCCGCCTTTTTAGTACCCTCACTGGCAGAGTGGGGGGGGGGGGGGAAACAATGGCAGACTTTGTGGATTCCACAGTCATTAGCTGCTCCTCCACAAGCCCAGACTGCAGCCAGGGTGCAAGAAAAGTCCCTCCCACCCTCCCAAAATAGACGGAGGGAGGGAGCAGGGGATCCAGAAAGAGAAAAAGATCCTCTTTAAGATCTAGGAGAACAGCCTCTTCCTCTAGCAGGAGACCAAAGAGGCAGAAAGGGAGGATCTTCAGTCAGCAGCTACATCAGTTACAGTGGCTTCAGACAAGGAGGATGGGGAATGGTCAGGGACAGATTCTGACTGCAAAGAAGTCTCCTCCAGACTTTTTCAAGCAGAACATTTTCAAAGACTTTTGAAAAAGGTCACTAAAAGTCTCAATTATGAGGAGGAGACTGTGACCAGTTCTGCTTCAGGAAAGACCAGGAGATCAGCTAACTTGGATACAAGAGGTTTCAAGAAACCCCCCAATAAGCTGACAGTATACTCATTTGCTGATGACTTTGAAGATGTCATGAGAGCTGAATGGGCAATTCCTGGTAGTGGGATATCCTTGCATTCTGTAGCCAAAAGATGTTATATACTTCCAGATGAAACCATACAGGATCTAAAAATAGCACTGGTCGATGCTCCTGTAGTGGCTATGTTATCAGGAGCAGTACTAACCAAAGATGGAGATAACATCCTAAAGGATCCTGTAGACAGAAAGAATGAGACTGTGTTAAAGAAAGCTCATGAAGCCAACTCCTTAGCTATCAGGGCAGATGCAGTTCTGTCTAATTTTGCCAGAGCAGCAGTAGTCTGGACTGATGACTTGTTGCAAGATCCAGAGCCAGACCCTCTAAGGTTGAGAAGATCTCTTTTAAAGATCAAAAGAGCCTGCCAGTTTGCTGCAGATGCCTCACAAGATGCAGTGCAGTTCTCAGCCAGGGCACAGGGAGCCAATATAGTAGCCAGGCGTAATCTCTGGCTTAAACACTGGAAAGTGGATACCCTATCAAAATGTAATCTGGCAACGGAGAAATTTTCAGGCAGACCTCTTTTGGGGAAAGGTGCGCTAGACAAAGTCTTAGTAGAGACCAAAGAGAAGAAAAAAGCAATGCCATCAACTTCTCAGAAGGATAAGGAATTAAAAAAGAAATCCTTTCAGTCCTTTCGTTCGTACAAGTCTCAAAGTACCCAGAGATATAGTTTCAGAGGAAGACATTCCTTCCCATACCAGTCTAGATACCAGAGACCCCAGTATCAACCCAACAAACAAAGGGATGGACATACAGCATCCAAAAAAGAGGGGAAAAAAATCTACAGCACGACGCCAGAATAGGAGGCCGGCTTCAGAATTTTCTTCCTGCATGGCAGCAGTCCACTTCAGACAAGTGGGTCCTGTCAGTTGTGGAGCACGGCTACAAGATACAGTTTGTTCAGACACCTCCCCACAAATTTGTGTCGTCCCCTATACCGAAAGAGGAAATGAAAGCTTCTTTAGTACAGAAAGCTATTCAACATTTACTGGACATTGGGCCGATAGAGGAAGTTCCAACATCTCAGAGGGGCAAGGGCGTATATTCTATACTGTTGATTGTGCCCAAGAAGTCAGGAGAATGGAGGGCAATTCTGAACTTAAAGGAACTAAACCTATTTGTCAGAAAATAGAAGTTCAGAATGGAGTCCCTTCGTTCCATTCTACAGGCACTTCAGGTCAACGATTTCATGGCTTCTTTAGACTTGAAAGAAGCCTACCTACACATTCCAATACATCAAACTTCCAGACAATTCCTCAGATTTGCCTTCAGGAACAAGCATTACCAATACAAGGCCCCTTTGGCCTCTTTTCCTCTCCAAGAGTTTTTACCAAGGTGATGGTGACTTTGGTTGCAGTTCTTCGACAAAGAGCTGTTCACATTTATCCGTATTTGGGCAACGTTTTGCTGAGGGGGGAGAGCCTCAGGGAAACCCAGAAGAGTGTAGAGGTTACAGTACGCGCACTTCAAGAACATGGGTTCTTGATCAATTTTCAGAAGAGCAATCTGACACCATTCAGAGAGCTGATTCACTTAGGCACTCTGATCAACACCAAACAAGCCAGGGTATTCCTGACTCCAGACAGGGTGAGGAAGGTGAAGGATATGGTGTCAAAGGTTTGCAAGACAAAAAAAAAAAAAAAAAAAAGTGGACTTGATGCTCTTGGCACAACTGCTAGGCCTCTTGATAGCAACCATAGAAACATTTCCCTGGGCAAGGTTACACCTCAGACCACTGCAATGGACATTACTGCCATTTCAACGTCAGATCATCAAAAAAAAAAAAGACACAAAATGATCTTCATCTCAGAGAGACTGAGAAAGGATTTAAACTGGTGGCGCTCGAAGGCAAACCTGACAAAGGGCCATCAGATTGGCGCTGGTAGCTTTTCAGGATCTACTCCAGGACCAGTATGTCCTAGTCAAAACAGACAACGTGACAGCCAAGGCACATGTGAACCGACAAGGGGGCACAAGAGCGTTGATGCTACACAAGGAGGCAGTGATGATATGCCAGTGGGCAGAAAGCCATGTCCAAGGAGTGAAGGCTCAGCATCTTCAAGGCACCCAGAATGTGATGGCGGATTGGCTGAGCCGCAAGGATGTGGATCCGACAGAGTGGTCAATCAACAAATGTTCCAGCAGATCATCCTTCGCTTTGGAAATCCAATAGTGGATCTGTTTGCCACAGCAAAAAACAAAAAAAACAAAAAACAAAACAGGAAAGTGAACAGATTCATGTCCAGGTTTCCGGAAAAAGGGTCAGAAGGCATAGATGCTCTTCTCCAGAACTGGCCGAAGGGGCTTCTCTATATGTTTCCCCCAACTCGACTGTTGAACAAAGGGTTGAACAAAATCAGAGAGGATCAGGCAACTGTAATACTATTGGCACCCTGGTGGCCAAGGAGACCATGGTTCTCGGACTTAATACAACTATCAGTAGAGAACCCATGGACCTTGCGCCAGTGACTCCAGATCTGTTAAGCCAGGGGCCACTTTGGCACCCAGATCCTCAGTGGTTAAAAATGACGGCATGGAAATTGGTAGGGAAGCACTAGTAGAGTCTGGCATTCCCAAAGAGATTGCGGATGTAATGTTTCATGCGAGGCGTCCAGCAACCAGGAGAATATATAATTATACCTGGCTGGCCTTTAAAAAATGGGCACGGAACCGCAATTTGGACCCGATGAAGCCGTCTCATAAAGATATCTTGGCATTCTTACATGAAGGTAGAAGTAAAGGGTGAAGGCCTAATACGCTGCGACGTCAGGTGTCAGCCTTAGCAGCGGTGTTGGAGTTCAAAGGTCTAAAAGGCCTTGCAAACAGTAAACTGATCAAAAAATATCTCAAGGGGGCAGCTCAATTAGCAACACCTGTCCAACATAGGTTTCCGACATGGAACCTCTCAAGGGTGCTTCAGGCGCTTACATTTGAACCCCTAAAATCGATAGAATTAAAGTACTTGTCTTGGAAAGTGGCCTTTTTGATTGCAGTTACAACAGCAAGAAGGGTGTCTGAACTGGGTGCCCTATCAATTGCCAAAGATCTATGTATATTCCGTAAACGGTCTGTTTTGTTATGTACAGATCCTTCTTTTGTACCAAAAGTCAATTCAGGGTTTCATTTGAACCAACAAATAGTGATTCCGTCATTTTTTCCAAACCCTTCAGGGGAAACTGAAAAGAACTGGCACAAATTAGAGGTCAGAAGGGCACTGAGATGTTATATCAAAAGGACTCAGGCCTTTAGATTAACAGAGGCCTTATTTGTGGCTTACGGCACAACAAACATAGGTAATAAGGTATCAAGTCTACAGTGAGCAATTGGATAAGACTGTGTCTCAAGCAGGCTTATGATTCACAAGGGTTGAGTTGTCCAAAGAATATCACGGCGCACTCAACCAGAGCTGCAGCCACCTCGGCAGCCTTTAGAACCAGAGCCTCGATTGAGGAGATTTGTAGGACAGCTACATGGTCCTCCTTTACTACTTTTGTGAGGCATTACAAAATTGAGGCTCAGGAGGAGGAATTGGTAACTTTTGGCAGACGAGTCTTGAAACAGGTGGCAGGTTGAATCTGTAAGACGTATATACATAAGCCCACCCTATTTAGCTTGGTTACATAACCAGTGTGGAGGACTTCCCCCACTGAAGGAGAACGAAACATTGGCCTACCTGAAGGTTTCTTCTCTTCAGTGGGGCGAAGTCCTCCAATATATTTACCCTCCTCAATAGGTTGTGTTGCAAAACTGGTGAAAAGCAGATATGTTATGAAAAGTTGGTTTTCATGTTAATATTGCTGTTCATGTTTAAGTTCAATAATTAAGGAAGTTAAATGATTCATAAAGTTGGTTGGATAAGAACATTATTGGTTGGAGCTTGGCTATTCCAGGCCTGGAGGGGTCAGCCTACCACGATCCCAGAAGGCTTGCTAATTTGCATTACCCTGCAAGGAGCAGTTGGAGGCGTGACCTAACCAGTGTGGAGGACTTCGCCCCACTGAAGAGAAGAAACCTTCAGGTAGGCCAATGTTTCGTTCTGTGCACAATTTTATTTTTGGAGGGGGGGTAGAGGAGGTGGTGGTTGTTATGTGCGAAGTTGTGTCCGACCCATCGCAACCCCATGGACAATGATCCTCCAGGCCTTCCTGTCCTCTACCATTCCCCGGAGTCCATTTAAGTTTGCACCTACTGCTTCAGTGACTCCATCCAGCCACCTCATTCTTTGTCGTCCCCTTCTTCTTTTGCCCTCGATCACTCCCAGCATTAGGCTCTTCTCCAGGGAGTCCTTCCTTCTCATGAGGTGGCCAAAGTATTTGAGTTTCATCTTCAGGATCTGGCCTTCTAAAGAGCAGTCAGGGTTGATCTCCTCTAGGACTGACCGGTTTGTTCGCCTGGCAGTCCAAGGGACTCACAATAGTCTTCTCCAGCACCAGAGTTCAAAAGCCTCAATTCTTTGACGCTCAGCCTTCCTTATGGTCCAACTTTCGCAGCCATACATTGCAACTGGGAAGACCATAGCCTTGACTAAACGCACTTTTGTTGGCAGGGTGATGTCTCTGCTTTTTAGGATGCTGTCTAGATTTGCCATAGCTTTCCTCCCCAGGAGCAAGCATCTTTTAATTTCTTTGCTGCAGTCCCCATCTGCAGTGATCTTGGAGCCCAGGAAAATAAAATCTGTCACTATCTCCATTTCTTCCCCATCTATTTGCCAGGAATTGAGAGGGCCGGATGCCATGATCTTTGTTTTCTTGATGTTGAGTTTCAAGCCAACTTTTGCACTCTCCTCCTTCACCCGCATCAACAGGCTCTTTAGTTCCTCTTCACTTTCTGCCATTAGAGTGGTATCATCTGCATATCTGAGTTTGTTGATATTTCTTCCTGCAATCTTGATCCCAATTTGTGACTCCTCTAATCCCGCATTTCTCATGATGTGCTCTGCATACAAGTTAAATAGGCAAGGCGACAGTATACAGCCTTGCCGAACTCCTTTCTCAATTTTGAACCAGTCAGTGATTCCATATTCAGTTCTCACTGTTGCTTCTTGACCTGCATATAAATTTCTCAAGAGACAAATAAGATGCTCTGGTATTCCCATCTCTTTAAGAACTTGCCACAATTTGTTGTGCTTCACACAATCAAAGGCTTTAGCATAGTCAATGAAGCAGAAGTAGACGTTCTTCTGATACTCCCTAGCTTTCTCCATGATCCAGCGTATGTTGGCAATTTGATCTCTAGTTCCTCTGCCTCTTCGAAATCCTGCCTGTACTTCTGGAAGTTCTCGGTCCACATATTGCTGGAGCGTAGCTTGTAGGATTTTGAGCATAACTTTGCTAGCATGAGAAATTAGTGCAATGGTGCGGTAGTTTGAACATTCTTTGGCATTGCCCTTCTTTGGGATTGGAATGTAAACTGACCTTTTCCAATCCTGTGGCCATTGTTGAGTTTTCCAAATTTGCTGGCATATTGAGTGTAGCACTTTTACTGCATCGTCCTTTAAGATTTTGAATAGTTCAACTGGAATGCTGTCACCACCACTAGCTTTATTGTTGCTCAGACTTCCTAAGGCCCATTTGACTTCACATTCCAGGACGTCTGGCTCCAGGTCAGTAACTACCCCACTGTGGTCATCAGGGATGTTAAGCTCGCTCTTGTATAGTTCTGTATAATTTTGCCACCTTTGTTTAATCTCTTCTGCTTCTGTGAGGTCCCTACCATTTTGGTCCCTTATCATACCCAACTTTGCATGAAACGTTCTCTTCATATCTCCAATTTTCTTGAAAAGATCTCTGGTCCTTCCCATTCTATTGTTTTCTTCTATTTGTTTGCACTGTTCATTTAAGAAGGCAATCTTATCTCTTCTAGCTTTTCTCTGGAATTCTGCATTCAATTGGGTGTATCTTTCTCTTTCTCCCTTGCCTTTCACTTCCCTTCTCTCCTTAGCTATTTGTAAAGCTTCCTCAGATAGCCATTTTGATTTCTTGCATTTCTTTTTCTTTGGGATGGTTTTAGTTGCTACCTCTTGTACAATGTTGCGAACCTCCGTCCATAGTTCTTCAGGCACTCTGTCTCTCAGATCTAATTCCTTAAATCTATTTGTCACCTCTACTGTGTATTCGTCGGGGATATGATTTAGTTCATACCTGAGTGGCCTAGTGCTTTTCCCTACTTTCTTCAATTTAAGCCTAAATTTTGCAACAAGAAGCTCATGATCTGAACCACAGTCAGCTCCTGGTCTAATTTTTATTGACTGGATAGAACTTTTCCATCTTTGGCTGCAGAGCACATAGTCAATCTGATTTCTGTGTTGACTGTCTGGTGATGTCCATGTGTAGAGTCGTCTCTTGGGTTGTTGGAAAAGAGTGTTTGCTATGACCATTGTATTCTCTTGACAAAATTCTACCAGCCTGTGCCCTGCTTCATTTTGTACTCCAAGGCCAAACTTGCCTATCTATCCCGGTTATCTTTTGGCCTCCTACTTTAGCATTCCAATCCCCCATGATGATAAGCACATCATTTTTTGGCGTTGCATCTAGAAGGTGTTGTAGGGCTTCATAGAACTGATCAACTTCATCCTCTTCAGCAGCAGTGGTTGGGGCATAGACCTGGAACACTGTGATGTTGAATGGCAGTCTTCAAGCAAAGGTTGGATACACACTTTTCTTGGATGCTTTAGGATGCTTAGGGCTAATCCTGCGTTGAGCAGGGGGTTGGACTAGATGGCCTGTATGGCCCCTTCCAACTCTATGATTCTATGATTCTAATAGTTTGCCTTGGATTCGAACTGAGATCATTCTGTCATTTTGGGGATTGTATCCCAAGACTGCTTTTCCTACTCTCTTATTGATTATGAAGGCTACTCCATTTCTTCTGCGAGATTCTTGTCCACAGTAGTATACCTGATGGTCATCTGAATTAAATTCACCCATTCCTGTCCATTTTAGTTCACTGATTCCTAAAATGTCGATGTTCAGTCTTGTCATTTCTTGTTTGACCACGTCCAGCTTGCCTTGATTCATGGATCTGACGTTCCAGGTTCCTATGGAATAAAAATCTTTACAGCATCGGACTGTCTTTTCGCCACCAGTTACTTCCACAACTGAGCGTCCTTTCGGCTTTGGCCCAGTCGCTTCATTCATTCTGGCGCTACTCGTACTAGCCGTCTGCTCATCCCCAGTAGCATGTTGGACACCTTCCGACCTGAGGGGCTCATCTTCTGGCGTCATATCGTTTTGCCTTTTGAACTTGTCCATTGGGTTTTCATGGCAAAGATACTGGAGTGGTTTGCCATTTCCTTCTCCAGTGGATCACCTTTTGTCAGAGCTCTCAGCTATGACCTGTCTGTCTTGGGTGGCCCTGCACGGCATAGCTCATAGTTTCACTGAACTACGCAAGCCCCCTTGCCACAACAAGGCAGCGATCCTTGAAGGGGGGAGGTGGTGGTAGGGTTTTGCAAAAACAATGGCTCACGTTGTTTGCTTAAAACCAAAATTTGTTGCAGACAATAAACACTTATAAATACAAAAGGCTGGATGAAGCATGAGCAACATACTGAAATTAGCTAATTACTACTGTTGCATTTATAGACCAGAACTGCAACATTGCCTCTAGAAATGCATCTACTAAGCTTCCGAAGGTGCTGGATCAGACTGGGGTCCTTCTAGCGCAACCACCTGTTTCTCACCCGGCCAGCTTGTCATCCTGTGGGGCCAACTAACAAGGATAGAGGCAAAGGTTTTCCCTTCATGCTACCTCTCTAGCACTGGTATTCAGGAGCTTACTTCCTCTGAACATGGTATATCTTAAGCATTATACTGAACCTAAATTAGATGTCCATTTGAACAAGAAACAGCAGAAGACTTCACGATCCTTAGTTCTGGTTTTCCTAGCTATCACACAGGTCACATTTTGATCCAAATCATCTTTCACACAGACCTGAAATAATCACTTTTTATTTATTTACTTCATTTGTACTATGTGTTTCTCTCCAGCCATCATAAGGACTTGGCAAATCTTAGATGCCCTGTCGCCCTGGCTCTGAGAAACTTCATTGTGGTGCCTGGTTTTGGGGTTCAATTTCTTTTTTTCAGAGGAAGGAATAATTAGAAAATATGGCTATACACAACAAATGCTGAAATATGAATCTGGCTTTAGAATCATAAAATCATAGAATCATAGAGTGGGAAGGAACCTCATGGGTCATCTAGTCCAACCCCCTGCACTATGCAGGACACTCACATCCCAATTGCTCATCTACTGTCACCTGCCACCCCTTTGCCTTCACAGAATCCGCCTCTCCGTCAGATGGCTCTCTAGCCTCTGTTTAAAGAGAGAGGAAATAGTGAGGGAAATAGTGATCAATATGAGGGAAATAGTGATCAATGTAGCAAAAATGTAATACAACACAGGGGACGGGAATGGTGGCCTAGGATCACTGTTGGAGCAGTCCACAAACACCTAGTTTCTTTAAATGAAACAAAGTCTTCTGGGCCAGATGAACTGCATTCAAGGGTACTAAAAGAACTTACAGATGTCATCTCTGATCCTCTGTCCATTATTTTTGACACTTCTTGGAGAACGGGTGAGGTGCCAGACGATTGGAGGCAGGCCAATGTTGTCCCCATCTTCAAGAAAGGGAAAAAGGAGGATCCTGGTACCGTATTTGCCGGCGTATAAGACGACTGGGCTTATAAGACGACCCCCCAACATTTCCACTCAAAATATAGAGTTTGTTACATTACATTACAGTACTATGGGCCACTATGTGCAGCTATATCTATCCCAACTGAAGTACACCCGGCGTATAGGACGACCCCACCCCCCCACTTGGAGGCATGTTTTTCAGGGGAGAAAAGTAGTCTTATATGCCAGCAAATACTGTAATTATTGACCCGTCAGCCTGATATCTGTAGCTGACAAATCATCAAACACTCAGTCCTTGAGCAGCTTGAACTGAGAGCTGTGATTTCTAAGACTCAGCACAGGTTTCACAAGAACAAATCATGTCAGACCAAACATCTCTTTTTTCGAGAAAGTGACTACCTTGCTGGACCAGGGGAATGCCATGGACATAGTTTATCTGGATTTCAGTAAAGCTTTTGATAAAGTTCCATGTGATATTCTTGTTCACAAGTTGGTAAAATGCGGTATGGATCCTAATTCTGCCAGGTGGATCAATAACTGATTGAGAGATCGTACCCAGAGGGTACTTGTTAATGGTTCAGCATCTTCTTGGAAAATAGTGACAAGTGGAGTACCCCAAGGATCTGTCCTGGGGCCTGTGTTGTTCAACCTATTTATAAATGATTGGGATGAGGGATTAGAGGGGATACTTATTAAATTTGCAGATGATACTAAACTGGGAGGGGTAGCAAACACAACTGAAGACAGCAACAGAATACAGGATGATCTTGATAGGCTCGAGAAGTCGGCTAAACTGAATAAAATGAAGTTCAATAGGGACAAATGTAAAGTTTTGCATTTAGGTAGGAAAAACCAAATACACCAATATAAGATTGGGGGAGACTTGTCTTGGCAGTAGCATGTGGGATGTGAGCGATTGGGATGTGAGTGTCCTGCATAGTACAGGTGTATACACACACACACACACACACACACACACACACCTTGCTTTTCACTGCCTGGAGGAATCTGAAAGCAATTTACAAGCACCTTTCTTTTCCCTTCCCTATCACAGACCCCTGTAGGGAAGATGGGGCTGAGAGAACTCTAACAGAACTGCTCTGTGAAGTACAGCCCAAAGTGTGACTAGCTCAAAGTGACCCAGGTGGCTGCATGCAGAGGAGTGGGAAATCAAACCCAGTTCTCCAGATTTGAATCTCCTGTTCTTAATCCCTCCACAGCTCTAGCTGTCTTTGAAATTTTGGGGTGGGCTCTAGAGCCAAAGAACAATTGCTTGGTTTACATTGTTCTCTTTATTTAATTCTGACAACAGCAACCCTGTGAGGTAGGCTAGAGTGAGAGTGTGACTGGTCCAGGGTGAGTGTGATTCAGCCAGCTTCAATGGTCGATCTGGGACTTGAGTCTCCCAGATTTTGGCCCAGCAGTCTGTCCACTATAACACATTGGTCAGTTGTTTGGAATTCCAGTATAAAGGGCAGTAAGTTAAATTCTCAGTTGTCCCGTCGTTGCATCCACTGGGATTTGCGTCTGTCATGGATGCATGTTATGGACAAACACTGTGGCAAAGGTAACATTAATAATATTCTGGGGGTTGGAATATACTGTCACTGACATAATTCAGTGGCCTTACGGTAATTACATTTTGATATGAATGACCTTCTAAATATGCTTGTGGCTTTGATGCTGTCCAGGAAGCTTTGCTTGTAAAACCAGTAATTGGTTAAAGTATATATTTAAATGGTGTATGATTTCGAACCCTTACAATTGGGAGCAGATTGAGAGGCCAGCATGTTCCACTGCTGCTTCTGTATACGGTCCCAGCGCCACAAGCAGATCTAAATAAATATTAAACGGCTATGGTAATTGTAAAGATGCTTACAAATAAATGTAAATAGTGAACTGGAACACCAATAGCTGCAGTAAAGTATGATATTTAGAATAGCTGCTTCTTTCTTTCATAATTTAGTTTTCTCTGTTAATTGATCCATTGTTAAAGATTTAATTAGCCTTATCCATGGTTCCTCTATATATTTCTGAAACAGCCTGGGGGGTGGAACGTGTCCGGCTGTCCAAGTTGGAATAGGGCCAATCAAGGTGCAGCCAGCTTTGCCCTGATTGGCCCCGCCCCTGCATCCCCCGCCCTCTGTCTCTGGACTCTAGCCTCTTTGCTCTCAGATGCACCTCAATGCCTAGAGCCAGCAGCAGGTAAGGGGAGAGGGCCCTGGGCAAAGGGTCTTGGTGGAGGGCCTGCTGACTGTCTGCTAAGGAGCTCTGTCCCAGGCCTGCTAACGAGCTGGCCAGCCCCCACCCGCCCCACTTGATCCAGCTGCCAGCTGCAGCCCAAAGCCACCTTAAGCTGCCTGGCAGGGAACCAGGGGAGGCCTGTTCCAAGGAATGGGCTTTGAAGATAGTAACTATTTAAAAACTAATGAAAATACCTTTGGTACTTGCAAATCAGGTCATTTTGCTACTGCCTAAGCACCTCTTGGCCAGCATGGAATGAATTGTTGTGAAAAGCTAGGCCACAGAATCTTTGATAAGGTTCTTTCTTCCAGGATGAAGTTATTGGATTTGTTTTGTTTTTGTTTTGCAGGATGAAGAGAATGAAAATAATACCGGTATGTTCTGTATAATTCTTGTATTTTTAAAGAATAAGTTAAGTCATAATTTCTGTAATGAATCTAGGCCATAAAGCAGTCAATTTTTCTGTTTTTATGCATTTAGAGGAATTATGTTTTAAATATTAGAATTTATTATGTATATTTTATATGAAATGTGTCTTGCAAGTTTCTTAATCTGTATATTTGAACCACCCTGAGCCATACGGAAGGGCAGTATAGAAATCAAATGAGTAAATAAGTAAATAAATAAGAAAGATGTATAGCTTGGATGAAAGGGAGCAAACCAATACATGTATATATTTTATAAAATACTGTTGTCTATTCAATTTTCTACTTCATGTATATCTCAAGCATCATGTTTTTATCCTTCTATCCTTTATATGTTTTTACTTCATGTATAGATCTTTTGAAAGATTTAAAAAATGTCCTATCATGGCCATCAAAAATTCTTTGCAACGTATCTTTACAAATATTAACGTATTTTGAATGAAAGATAATACACTCTCATTTTAAAATATGAGCAAGATGCTTACAGAAGGGGTGAAGCCCTTGTGTGTCCAGGAATACAAGGGGCGCTAGAGTTTGGGGGTGGGAAGAGGAAGGGGACGGTTGTCCTGCATGCAAGGGCATGGGGAGGAAGGGGTGTTTTGTGGGGCGGGGGCTGTGGTGGTGGGGTGGCAAATGTGGTCCTGGTAGTGGGGACATGGGCATGAAGAAACTATAGTGGGGAAGGTTGGATGGGAATGGTTGCTGGCTTCGAGGGGGCTGGGTGGCAGAGGGTGGTGGGGAGGGCTTTTGCAGAGAGGGGGACGGCAGGGCAGGGCAGCGAGTAGCTCCCCAGATGCCCATCTTGGAGACCATGGAAGCATTTTGTTGGAGAAAGGTTTCTGGGGCCTGTTTTTTTTTGGGGGGGGGATTCAAGTGGGTTGGTTTCTGGAGGGGGGGAAGGCGTTATTCTCCCCATAAGAGAACCCTGTGAGGGAGGTGGGGTTGAGAGCTCACCAGTTTAGATGCCACCATTCCTTAACTGTTGGCAGGGCTGGCGGGGGCTCATGGGAATTATAGTCCATGGAGCCACAGTTTGGCCATCCCTGCCCTAGAACAATCAGGAGGATACTTGGGCAATAATGCACCCCCAAAGAATCTTGGGACAGACTTCAACCTCATTTACCACTAAGCCATGGGTCATTCCCCACATGATGCCAACAAGTTCCCAAGGGAAGGATAGGAAGCGCTGTTCTCTTTCCTCTATAATGGAAGGAAATTGGGCAGAACAGCCTGCAGGAAGGGCTGGGTCTCCAGGGGTGTTCTGGGCATCATGGAGCAAAAATCCTAGCCAAAGTTTTCACCCTTGCAAACATCCATTTTCTCTAGGGGAACATATCCCTTTAGTCTGGAGCTGTAATTCTAGGGGATCCCCAGGTCCCACCTGGAGGCTGGCATCCCCAATTACAGTACCAGAGAGTTGACCCTTGCAAACATCCATTTTCTCTAGGGGAACATATCCCTTTAGTCTGGAGCTGTAATGCTAGGGGATCCCCAGGTCCCACCTGGAGGCTGGCATCCCCAATTACAGTACCAGAGAGTTCACCCTTCCAAACATCCATTTTCTCTAGGGGAACATATCCCTTTAGTCTGGAGCTGTGATTCTAGGGGATCCCCAGGTCCCACCTGGAGGCTGGCATCCCCAATTACAGTACCAGAGAGTTCACCCTTCCAAACATACATTTTCCTTTTGTTGGGGGGGGTGGGGGGGAGGTGCTGGGGGGCAGTGCATGCAACCCTGTTAGCTCACTCCCCGTGGGACAGGCACCTGAGCGGCCAGGGGCTTCGATGAAGCAGCAGAACTGTGGAGAGACAGGGGCGGGAGTTTGGGTTAGGCTGCCACAGGGTTCCCTTGCTGTGGGCCTTTGGAGGCCCAAATGTGGGACAGGCTGGTGGAGACATCATGCTAAGCGGGGATTCGCCCCACTGCCATGCCACTGCCCGCTCAGCCTTTCCTCCCCGTGCATAATCGGTCATATGCATACAAGTAAAACTGAACTGAGTGCAAGGGGATCTCAGGAAATAAGAAAACCAGATCCCAAGTCTGTTGGCTGAGTGAACAATGTGGAGAGGAAAATAAAACCGGGATCTCAGATGCCGCGAACTCTGGGGGCGCTGCATGACTTCTCGGACTTCTGGATCTTGCTGAGATGATGTCAGTGAGCTCATTTGGAAAAGTAAAAATGACAAAGATGCTACCTTCCTGCTTCCTGCTTCCTTGTCCTATTTGAGTCAGCCTTCCAAGTGAAGTAAACAGTCTATATGCTTTCTTCCTAGAGGACCGAATAATAATAATAGATATTCTTCAGAACTGGTAAGCTATAAGTTCTGCAATTTTGAATACTATATGGTTCATAAGTTATATTTTGTGCAATGGTAATCTGGATGTACAAAGCCATCAAGGACTCTCAGATGTGATCAACCTTTAATCCAGTCTCTAGTGGCCTAGACCCCTTTCAGACTGGACTGATGGATGGAGATGGTGCTGATGGCCCTAGTAAATGATCCCTGTCTAAATAGACGGAAGGCTGTGCCTGTCTGCTGGTCGTAGTAGACTTCATCAGCAGCCTTCAACACAGTGGGCCATGCCATCTAGTTGAGCAGAAACAGGTCCTAGGGGAGGCCTTTCCGGTTCCATTGTTTCTTGTGGGCAGAAGGTTGTTCTTGAGGCCAAGCTTTTGCAGTCTGGGGCCTGCTTTGTGGGGTTCCATACGGTTCAGTCTTGACCCCCATGTTATTTAATCTCTACATGAAGACATTGAGATGCTTTAGGATGCTTTGGGCTGATCCTGCGTTGAGCAGGGGGTTGGACTAAATGGCCTGTATGGCCCCTTCCAACTCTATGATTCTATGAAATCACTCATGATTTTGGAATAGGGTGCCTTCAATATAATGACGATTCCTGCTGTGCATTTCATAATCCAAATTGCCTCTGACCTACCACCTCTTTGTTTAGCTGAATGGCTATGGTTAAACAAGCTCACATTGAATCATGGCAAGGTGGAGGTCAGAGTGCCTGGGAAGGCTGGGGACCTGGGTGGGGCTCCTCACTTTTCATAGGCCTCAGTTGTCTCTTGCTGACTCAGTTAAGAGCCTATGGATGGCTGCAGCTTTATTTCGGGAGAAACAAGTGGATACAGCTGAAAAAGAGCATTCTAGACACGCTCCATTTCAGAAGATGCCCCCCTCCTTTGAACTGGCTCATCTTGCCCTATGAATCCATGTTATAGTGACCTAAAAGAGAGGTGAGTAGCGGGGTACCTCAGGGCTCGGTGCTCGGCCCGGTACTTTTTAACATATTTATTAATGATCTAGATGAGGGGGTGGAGGGACTACTCATCAAGTTTGCAGATGACACCAAATTGGGAGGACTGGCAAATACTCTGGAAGATAGAGACAGAGTTCAACGAGATCTGAACGCAATGGAAAAATGGGCAAATGAGAACAAGATGCAATTTAATAAAGATAAGTGTAAAGTTCTGCATCTGGGTCAGAAAAATGCAAAGCATGCCTACTGGATGGGGGATACGCTTCTAGGTAACACTGTGTGTGAACGAGACGTTGGAGTACTTGTGGATTGTAAACTAAACATGAGCAGGCAGTGTGATGCAGCGGTAAAAAAGGCGAATGCCATTTTGGGCTGTATCAACAGGGGCATCACATCAAAATCACAAGATGTCATAGTCCCATTGTATACGGCACTGGTCAGACCACACCTGGAGTACTGTGTGCAGTTCTGGAGCCTCACTTCAAGAAGGACTTAGATAAAATTGAAAGGGTACAGAGGAGAGCGACGAAGATGATCTGGGGCCAAGGGACCAAGCCCTATGAAGACAGGTTGAGGGACTTGGGAATGTTCAGCCTGGAGAAAAGGAGGTTGAGAGGGGACATGAAAGCCCTCTTTAAGTATTTGAAAGGTTGTCACTTGGAGGAGGGCAGGATGCTGTTTCTGCTCGCTGCAGAGGAGAGGACACGCAGTAATGGGTTTAAACTTCAAGTACAACGATATAGGCTAGATATCAGGAAAAAGTTTTTCACAGTCAGAGTAGTTCAGCAGTGGAATAGGCTGCCTAAGGAGGTGGTGAGCTCCCCTCACTGGAAGTCTTCAAGCAAAGGTTGGATACACACTTTTCTTGGATGCTTTAGGATGCTTAGGGCTAATCCTGCGTTGAGCAGGGGGTTGGACTAGATGGCCTGTATGGCCCCTTCCAACTCTATGATTCTATGATTCTAAAACTAGACTGTTATAATGCACTATATGAATGGGTCTGCTCTTACAGACAATTCAAAAAATGAAATTGATATGCAACACTTCTATTGGGTGCAAACTAGAATCTGCAGATACCCCAGTGGTTCCCAGGAAGTTATTGGGCTCCATTCAAGCTGTTGTCTCTCAGCCACAAAGCCCTTCAAGGCCTTGGACCCACCTATTTGAAGGTGCCACACTGCAAACAGGGGCATTATAAGCCCCCATTCAGTCTTGCTAGAAACAGGGTTCAGTTTTTGCTTTTGAAAACCTCATGTTTCAAAAATGTCTGTAACAGGTTTTCAAACTATAAACTCAAAATATAAACTGAATTGGCAAGGCTAGATCTGAACTCGTGAACTTCTGATCATCAGAAGTCTATGTGAGTCATACAACCTAGACTGGAGTCCAAAGTAGATAAATAACATTTGAAGATTTTTTAAAAACCTTAAAAAAAAAAAAAACAGCAATGCAATGCCTTGCTAGAATCATTTAAAAGAAAACAACCAGGAATCTGACCGTACCAAGTTCCTTTAATTAAAAAGAAATTGTCAAAATAAGAAGAGAAGAGTGAGAAGGGCAAACAGCAAACCTTCAAAGCAGTGGTCCCCAACCTTTTTATCACTGGGGACCAGTCAACGCTTGACTATTTTACTGAGGCCCGGGGTGGGGGGGAGGCTTTTGCTGAGGGACGTCACCACCTGAGCCCCAGCTCTGCTTGCTTTCCCGCCAGTGCCCCTGACTTCCTCCCGCCCACTAGGGAGTGCTGCCAGCAGCAGCTGCGGCGCCACACCGAGGGGGAGCCCCAGCCATGGCTTCCGCCAGAGAGCACCAAAGGTCAGCTGGCAGCAGAGTGGCAGGGCTGCCCCCGAGGCAGCAGCCAGGGAGGAGGATGAGGAGGAGCCGCGGCCTAGTATCAACTGATCAACGGACCAGTACCGGATATTGGGGACAGCTGCTTCAAAGCACTTCTAAAAAAAACAACAAATCCCATGTAATGTACATGTCAGGAGGAAGAAGGGGAGAGTGCCTGGAGGGGATTAAAATGAAAGGTTTATCTGTAGTTCTTATACTAACATTGAACCCTGATTCTCACAAGATTTAAGGGGGACATAAAAATTAAATGCTTAAACAGTACTGAACCTTAGAAAAGATGACCCAGTTTTAAGAATCTCACAATTTTAAAAGGCACCCGTTGCCTCAAACTGACCAATACATAGAGATTGCAGTGCAATGTCAGTGGTGGAGGCATGTGCTCCTGCGGTGGGAGTGGAGGCGAGAAAATCTGATGGAATTATTCCGCTAGTGAATTTCCTTCACCTTGACCGTTTACGCTCTGGGAACTTCATTGTCCCAGCTCCCGTGCAGGAATACAAATCAGGAGTGGATGAGGTACACCTAGCCAAATGTGTGGGGCAAGAAGTGTGGGTGCAAGAAGAGGTGGGGCAACCTGCCACGAATAAAATAGCAGCCTGGCATGAAACCTCCAGTGCGTAAATTCCATGCCCAGGATTTTGAGCACAACTTTGCTAGCATGAGAAATGAGTGCAATGGTGCGGTAGTTTGAACATTCTTTGGCATTGCCCTTCTTTGGGATTGGAATGTAAACTGACCTTTTCCAATCCTGTGGCCATTGTTGAGTTTTACAACATGCTGGGATGTTAATGCTGGATTTGACTGTTTTTTTATTTTATATATTTCAAAGCCGCAATATAAAATAATAAAACTTTAAAAAACAGTCAAATCCAGCATTAACATCCCAGCATAAAAACCCAGACCATACAAACTGAGCTTAGTTCCCAGACTAAAATAGTATTAACCCCTAGCTTTCTTGAAGGAAAAGTCAGCACTGGACCCATACCAGTCGGGCTTCCATCCTGGCCATGGGGAGGAATCAGTGCTGGTTGCCTTGAAGGAGGATCTCCTGTGCCAGCTGGATAAGGGCGGTTTGGCTATTGCCCAATTCTGTGGCCACTGTTGAGTTTTCCAACAACTAATAAAGGTAGTTAAAGATTGGGGGCAGATAAGAGTTAGTTGCTGGATGGGAAAGCGAAAAGAAAGCAAGGAATGTTGATGATAAAGGCTTCCTGTGCTAATCAGCCCACATATCCCTCCTTCATAAGTAGGCTTGCTATTTTCCTAAGTGGGACTACATAGAAGCCACAAGAATAAATACAGGATTGCGCTTATCTTTAACTGTTGTTCATCAAGTGATCTTCTATGCATGCACACATCCCTCCCTCCTTTTCCTGCTTTGGGCTGCTCTGCTATGGTCTCTAGCATTTCACAGCAGCAAAGGGAGAACTGAGTGAAGAGTTCTCCACATCTCTACACATGATGCTTTGGGTGGGAACGTGGACACACTGGAAATGGGGGGGGGCAATCTTAGGCCCTAGAAAAATCTTAGAAAAAGCTTGGTAGCTCTCTCTGTACCTGGTCTGCAACTGCATAGTCCCATGTTTGTATACACAGAAGAACACTCGATGAACAACAGTTACATATAAGTGTAACACCATTTTTATTTCTTTTTATTAAAGAGTTATATGCAAGTATTTTTGTATTCATATAAAAAGTCTGTAATAAAACTCCTGGTGGATATTCTCATTTTTGCATTCTAGTGAAATATTTGTCCAGGGATATTTTTCAACTAAGGATTTCCACATCAACTACTCCAGATCTCATCGAAATAGGGATGAAGCTTCAGGAATTCTTTATTCAGCAGTTCAATACCAGCAAGAGTGCTTTATCTACCCGGGGACCTGTTCCATATTTCCCCAAAAAAACTGTGGTCAATATAGTAGAAGAAAGTTCACATCAGCACTGTATGTATTAAAGTGATTTTCTTAACTCAGTTAAAACCTACATTTTAGACTTAGCCCTGAACCTTGTTAATTTTACTGTAGATACACCAAACATGTACATTTTAACATTAATATTAAAGATTCATGTATACCTTGGAAATTTGTTATAGAACTTCACAACATCAAGGCATAATTGTTTTGAGGCAAATATTCCTTTTCTACTGGCTAAAAAGAAGAAGTCTAGAAAGCTCCTGAATCAGCCTATATGTGCATCTGCATTACAGGGCACAGAGGATGTATGGGCTCTTCACAGTTCTTAAAACGAACTCACTTCTCCACCAGAGTCCGCCTGTCCTTAAGTTCTAATGAGTTGGATCCAGCAATCCGTATGTAGTCAATGTTCCCTTGTTACCTGTCTGATTCCAGGGATGTGGGACACAGGAACAGCGCCATGCAGTCAGGGAGGCTGCACAGATGAGAGAGGAAGAGCAAAAATTGCCCCTCTTAATTCTTCTGTCATTGAGGAGTGAGGAGAGGGCAAGTTTGTCTTCAGTACAACTTCCCTGGCCTGTCTGAGTCAACGTTCCTGGTTCAGAAAAGACAGCAAGCAGGAGAGAAACAAGGGGAAGATCCACAGCCCTGGTTCTTAAGGAACCCACTCAGTGCGTTGTATCGTTGTTTCCAAGCTGATAAGAAACGTAACTTCATCTGCCTGGTTGGTTGAAGTCCTTGAACAGTTAAATAGGGCTGATTGCCACAAAAAGGAGTTCCTGATACTGCTACTTCACTCTTTCTGCCCAAAGCTGACCTGTAGCAATGATGGATGCCTATCAGTGAAATTCCTTCTCTACTTTCTGAATTGGCATACAAGTTTTAGACTGAAGCATCTTGTTGGGTTCTCTAAATTTCATACCATTGTTGTTTCTTTTGTAGTGCTGGATGCAAGACCTCATCATCAGTGGCCAGGGGGTTTCAAGGTGGTATCTATGAGCTTGCACGGAAATCACATGAAGTTGGCATGTTTCCACAGACCTAATTTTCACTCTCAATCATGGGCTTCATTTCACCTTGACAAACCGAACACTGCCTTTTGGACAGAAGCACAGAACATTTGGCAAGAAGGTATCTAAATGTTTCTGTAACTCTGCAAAGGGTATTTTGCCTCTGTAATTGTAATTGAGTTTTTACTTAATAAAATGGTGCCTGTGAATGTTTTAAATCTTTTTTAAAAGTGCCTTTCCTTAGCTATCTGTCAGAACATTTTTCTCTCACTCCAGGCAATAGATGTTGTTCCCCCTTCCTCCATTTTATCCTCAAATAGTCCTGTGCAGAGCAGGTGGGATAACAGATCATGGCTGGCCCAGGGAAACCCAGCACGTTTCATGATATTCAGTATTTTCACACACACACAATAATGCACTTTCAATCCCGTTTTAGTGCACTTTGCAACTGGATTTTGCCATGTGGATTGGCACAATCCGCTTGCTATGGGGTGCTAAAGTGGATTGAAACCACATTATTTTGCATGTGTGAAAGCATCCAGAGTGACTCCCTGGTCTTAGCCTGACTCAGCGTGCCAGCTAAAGTGAGGACTGTATGTCAGGCCGAGTGTTGTTTCCTTGGTATTAATACAGGGTTTGGATCCACTGTTTTTAAACTAATTGTATCTAACATAATGATGAAGTATTCTGTGATCCATTAACCAGGTTTCTAAACTTCCCTCCCCACAGGTTCTCGTGAGCATTCCACCTCTATGGTGCAAATGCTGGACTTCCCAAGGGTCACCAATCTTGGTGGAGCTCCAGGAAGCCCAATGGCAACCACCCCGAAGGGAACAAGGAGGCGTCTTGGAAACCCGCCCCATGGAGGGGCCAGTGGGAAAGTAGGGTGCCATGATGTTGTAGCTATTAGGAATGAAGGTGAGACCAACACGCCCACCAGATTTCCACTTGCTGACCAATGACAGAGATTCATAGCCTTTCCAGATTCAACTCTTGAGAAGTGGTTAACAACACGCATTTGGCAAAATACAGAAATGCGATTGCTGGAAATGTGGACAGTGTTTCCAGGAAGTAGTTTTTCCCTTGGACTGTCTAATTCAGGGATGGAAAACCATAAAGCCATATTGTGCCCATTGGTGCATGTCGTTACTGGGGAGGAGTTGTATAACAGAATTAAAGCTTTGCATCTCTAACAGAGTGTCCGAGGCTGGCAGCAGAAAATAAGTAGCTGAAAAGTGACTTTCAAAAACCACGCTAAAAACACCCAAGACAGGGTTCAACATGCAATTCAAAAATAAAATTGCTTGCTTTCACGGAGTAAATTCACTATCCTGTGCAGAGATCTGAAAAGAAACGTTTTTAGCGAGTTTCCACCAACTTTCCCATCATGCGGAATACCCCCTGGTTGGCCTCCCTAGCTTACCTCCCGTCAACCAGCACCCTTGAGCACTGACCTTCTCTCTAGGGCAGTGAGGAGTCCCCTGTGCGCAGGCATGCCTGGACTTCTTTCATCTGGAGCATAATGACTGAGCTTCTCCCCTAAGTGCAGGCACTGAGTGCGGCGGGTCAAGGGCACTCTGCCTTATTCTTCATGGCCTTTCACGCCACCCCCCGCAGCCCATCCTGATATTTGCTTCTCTGATTTCATGGTGAGAGGGAGCATTCACCCATTTGCACAAAATGAAAGGGGAAGAATAAGAGGAGTTGGCTGATATCTGGAAGGGAGACTGATGAGTATTTTGTATAGGCAAGCCCCCTTGACCACTGATCGCCTATCTCAAGGGCAACAATGAGTGAGCTATCTGAAGGCAAGCTTGGACTTCTTTCAGTGTCAGGAAGATCATTGCCCCGCAATATCAGCTAGACAATTCATCAGGGTTTTGGACTAACTACCCTTTTCTCCACCCCCAGGGCTAAATATCAGGAAGGAGGAAGACGATGAGTCTGGCACAGAAGACCAACAGTGACAAGGAGGGCACAGTTCTTCTAAAAATGTTTTTAATGGATTTAATGTGTTTAATGTTTTTCATGCTTTTAATGTGTTTAATGTTTTAATGGATTTAATGTGTTTACTGTTTTTAATGTTTTTCATGCTTTTAATGTGTTTAATGTTTTAATATTTTAATGTTTTAATGTTTGTTTACACTTGTTTAATAAATTGTTTAATAAATAATAAGTTTATATTGTATTGTTATTAAAACCTCTCCGTATTTCTTGAGTAAATGCTAACATAGTACTTGAGTGTACATGGGTACATAGGTGGGGAGAAACAAATCTCCCCAGGGCCTGCACTATCACCAACTCAAGAACACATGAAGGGTTATGGTTTTTGGTTTATAATATTATAAACAAATGGTTACCCAAAATTATTTAAAGGTGATGGAGGTAAAACCCGGGTCTGTTCCAGTGAGAGACAGCTCTCACAGTCAGGAACTTCTTCCTGATGTCCAGACAGAATTTCTTTAGAATTAATTTCATCCCATTGGTTCTGGTCCGTCCCTCTGAGGCAAGAGAGAATGCTCCTTCCTCCATATGGCACCCTTTTAAATACTTGAAGATGGTTATCAGATGCCCTCTCAGTCGTCTCCTCTCCAGGCTAAACAGACCAAGCTCCCCCAGCCTTTCTTCATACGTCTTGGTCTCCAAACCCCTCACCAGCTTTGTTGCCCTCCTCTGGACACGCTCCAGCTTGTCTACATTCCTCTTCAACTGGGGCTGTTTGGGTAGGTGGGTACCCAAAGTTTCTGCAGGGGTTCCATGCGCCATGCAACTTCTCTGGGTTATAAGAAGCAGGGTTTAAACAAACAGCTCTTCTTTTGCCAAGAGCTTCCCCATCACTCCTTCGAGGCAGTGGAGGAGTGTTGGGGGCTGCAGCAAAAGCATCTCTTCATCCGGAGGAGGAGGAGGAGGAGGAGGAGGTCCAGCTGTTCTGCCGGGACTTGGGCAAGAGGAGTCAGGAGCCGAGAAGTAGAGCCCCCGTAAACTCACTCCCACGACATCACTCTCGGGCTTCGAATCGGAACTCTAAGGAAAAGTCGTGTATTGAAGGAGTTGGCCTTCAGAGCCCACCAACACGGTTTTTGACAGAGAGACCGAGAGACCGAGAAGGGGCTGGGCTTTCACACAGGATTGCGAAAATCATTGATACACTTTGATCGAAGGAAGGTGCAAAGATGCTTTCCCCTCAGCCTCACTTCAACCTGGCTGGCAGGAGCATCCCGAGAGAGTGTTTGAAATGCATAGCTAGATGTAAGGGCTCCGGGGCAGAGTGAGCCTTGGAAATCCATGGCTGAGGACAAGGGGGGGGGGCTGCAAGTGCCGCTGAGCGGGAGGGTGCAGGAGAGGTCAGGACCCCCCTCTGTGAGGCTACAGGGGATTAGAGGTGTAATGAGAAGGGTGTGTGGGGCAGGAAATAGGGGTTCATTACAAGATGGGCCTGGTTCTAGGCCTCGTCTTTCCTGCTAGCCCTTCCTGCTTCCCTTAAGGCTCTGCAGCAGCCTCCCCTGTCACTACTGCCAGGAAAACAGTTCAGATGAGGCCATAGTTTGGAAAGCCAAAATTGGTTCATCTATGCTGCTTTTCTCTACCCGAAGGAGTCTCAAAGCGGCTTACAGTTGCCCTCCCTTTCCTCTCCCCACAACAGACACCCTGTGAGGGAGGAGAGGCTGAGAGAGCCCTGATATTCCTGCTCGGTCTGAGCCGCTTTATCAGTGCTGTTGCGAGCCCAAGGTCCCCCAGCAGGCTGCATGTGTGGAAACATGGAATCTAATCCAGCTCACCAGATTAGAAGAGCTGAGGGCCCTGCCGGAGTTACCAGCTTTCCGCAGGGCCTGCAAGACGGAGCTCTTCCGCCAGGCATACGGTTGAGGCCAGGGCAGGGTCCAGGATTTCCAACTTGGATCCCAGGGTCTATCGGACCAGCTCCCCCTCTCACTGGAGGGATGGTCGGGCCTCAGGCTGAACACGATGGGATTAGAATTGATTATAGAGGATGGCCACTGCTGCCTGTTGTAATTTTTAATTGTTATTTGGGTAAATTATGGGGTTTTATTGTATTTTTAATATTTTATCATGTAAACCACCATGAGAACAGCTGGGGAGTGGCAGTATATAAATCTAAAAATAAATAAATAAATGCATACATACAAGTCCAATCTCCTAAGCAATACACAACAATACAATACAATGCAATACAAAACCTTTAATGGCATCCACAATACAAAACAAAAATCAGTTCTACAAGTCAACAAAGCTGTAAGGAAAAGTGCAGCAGGCAGGGGAGCAGCAAACAGAGAAGAGCAAAACCAGTGACGTCCACCTCTTTAACCTGTGGGTCATCTCTGCAGACAAGAACCTGGCTCCCCGCTCAGTGGTCTCCGGGCAACCATCAGCAAGCAGCAGCTCAAGAGCCCTGCCCTCCGAGACATCCGGGGAAGGTCAAAGGGGGGAGATCAAGTCAGAACGTTGGTTGTTATACAACTCACATCGCAGAATGATGTGGCAAATTGAGTCTGGTTCTGTATGGCAATACCTGCAAATTCTTTCATTGCGGGGAATTCTCCTGTACCTGCCTTTAGACATTGCAGAAGGAAACACACTTAGTCCGGCTAACATAAATTCAACTCTTTATTAACCATGGCCTGGTGTAAAGAAGCAACAATTAACTTTCGCCATGAACAGGGGGAGGGAGAGGTGGCTTGGGCCTGCCGGGAGGAGAAAGTGCTCCAGTCATGGGTCACCCAGGTTTCCTCTGCTTTGACCCTCAGTGGCAGGGGGGGGAGTGTTCCCATGTGATCCCCCCCACCTCGCTTCCTTTTCCCTGCGCCTTTTGTCACTGTCATATCTTCCTCCACTCGAAAAGAAAAGATCCATGTCTCTCTTTTGAAAAACCATCTGCCTGACAGATCCTTCTGCAGCAGAACCTTAAGCTTTTATGTCCCTCCAAACCCCTGATGACAGAACGTGCAGCAGGGAGAACAACAGTCATATGTAATAAAAGCATTTTCCTCTCCACCAAAAAGAAATCACCCCATCAGACTGGAACCCACGAGCCATTATGCTCCAATGAGTTACTCTAAGCGCCACTCTATCAGTTTACTTTGCTGTCTGACAAAGAGGTTGTTATACATCCATGCCCAGATTTGTGCTTGAAAAAGGAAGAAATCCATCCCACCCACAGGCGGCAGAACGTGCTGCAGGAAGCACAATAGAAAGGGAAAGGATACAACCAACATACTTTTGTGTCTTTGAAATTCTTGTATCAAAGTTGCATACCAGTCAAGGCCCTACGGCCTGGGGTTACTGTGTGGCTGGGAAAGGCAACTGGAGCGAGGGAGCCCCCTGGTGGCCGTGTTCCAGAAATGCAGGTTACGAAATGAATCCGCGTACTGGATCAGCCAAGCCACTAGGAACACTAGTAGTGCAGGGATGCCAACCTCCAGGGGAGACCTAGAGATCCCCCTAAAAAACCCTCAGAACGTGGGAAACTTCACAGCAGCAAGGAAAGCCTCAGAAAGCAAATGGAGGAGCTCAAAGGAGAATCTGGGTGCTCCATCCATGTTGTAGACCCATCACTGACTCTCCCATCCAGCCTCCCCCACCCTCTAACAAATATGGAACAAGAGGAAGACTTGCTTTTCACAGGTGTCTCAAAGCAGCTTCCAGTCACCTGAAAAATGATAAGTTGATTCTTGGGTTTAAGATGAGCTCTAAGGGTCACTTGGGACTGAGAAAAGTTTTCAAAATGGGTGCCATGACTGAGGGACCCAGATTTGATCTCGGCAGCAGGGGGGGGGAAGCAAGCGGAGTGGGGGCTCAGGTGACAGCGACGTCCCTTGGCAAAAGACTAACCTCAGTAAAATTGTCAAGCGTTGACCGGTCCCTGATAAAAAGGTTGGGGACCACTGTCTTAAGGGACAGCCGTTCTCGGACTCCTGGGGCTCACCGAGGTAAGCCCTCACCATCCCAGAGGCACTGTCCTCCCTCGGGCACCCACTGCCCTCAGGGGAAGGAGTGGGATCGAGTGGGATGGAGGAACCCCAGCAAGAAGTGGCCTTCTCAGCCTTCTTGTAGAGGCTGGGGGGGGGGGGGAGAAGCGGACTTGCTGGCTCCTTCCTCCCCTGCTTGGCCTGACACATCAGCCTCCTTGGACTTCTCCCAGACAAGCCTCTGAATAAGCAACTCGTGCCATTCAGTAAGGCTCCTCTCCCTCTCAGCTATGCTGCCCTTAATCCGCGGATCACACAGGGCCACCACCCTGTCTGTCACTGACTTGCAGTGGGGCTCAAAGTGGCTCTCGAGCCCTCTCAGAAGCCTCCTTGCAAGCACGGCTGGAACGATGTCTGCATGTCCTCGAGCCAGGGCCAGGAAGGGGGCCAGCACCACACGGGCCGTGTGGACCATGGGCAAGACCAGACCCAAACTCTCTGTGTCAGCCGAGAGCATTTCCGTGAAAGTCTTGAAGGGCCCAAGAACTTCCACAATCTGAGAAATGGTCTCCCATTCGGTGGGTGAGCCACTCCCCAGGCATAAACATCCTCGTCTCCTGGACAAGGGCGTCTAAGGGTCTCCTCCGCTCCACCAAGCACTCAAGCATGGTACGGGTGGAGTTCCAGCGCGTGCTGACGTCTCTGATAAGGCAGTGCTGCGGCACGCCCATCAGGACCTGCTTTCTCCCCAGCCTCAAGACATTGTACAAGCTGTGGGAGAAATGCGCCACGATCTTCCGGCACTTCTCGATGAGATGCCTGAAGTCAATGGCTTCGGCAGATGAACCGGTTCCCTTGGAACCAATCCCAAGGGCATCCTTCACCACAAGATGGAGAAGATGGGCCGCACAGGAGATGTGCTTCAGGCCCATGCTCTTGACCTCCTTGGTCATGTTTAGGGCACCATCAGTCACCAAGAAGCCCTTGGTGAGCCCTGTCCCACTACCTACTCACCCATTCTACCATTCTACAGATTCTAAGGATGGTGCCCTAAATATTGTCTTCCATGTGCCGCACATCGAAGGGCTCGATGTGCAGCAATGCATGGTGATAGCCTGCCGGGCAGCTCTCACCCTGCCTAACAGGCTCGACCCCACCCAGCACCTCCCGTACGTCCCACCAATGTGCAGTCAGCGAGATGTACGCATCCTGCGCATGACATGATGTCCATATGTCCGACGTCAAATGTAAGGTCCCTGAAGCTCGGGACATCTCTACCTCCACGCGGCACCTGGCTGCCCTATAAAGAGAGGGAAACACTGTCCTGTTAATCGTGGTATGACTAGGAGGCGTGTACCAGGTCGATATGCGACGGCATAGTCGGCGGAAGTACACGTCATCAGCCAGACGAA
The DNA here is from genome assembly GCF_049243985.1 of Paroedura picta. Classification (NCBI taxonomy): domain Eukaryota; kingdom Metazoa; phylum Chordata; class Lepidosauria; order Squamata; family Gekkonidae; genus Paroedura; species Paroedura picta. The sequence continues at coordinate 53,227,779 of NC_135380.1, read as the reverse complement.
AGGGGTACCCAGCCATGGCCATGAGCGCAGCTAGGTCATGGTTTGCGGCCCTACACCCAGCCTCAACCCCCCCCCCTTTTGGCATGCTGCTGCCAGCCCGGGCAAGCATCTCCACCATGGTCGCTTGCCTCCCTCTAACTCCACCCGCCCCCTGAGCAGAACTCTTAGGGAGAGCTCTCGAGGTGGAGGTCCCAGGGAGACTCTCCAGCCCCGTGCTGGTAGGTTGTGCCTGCGCAGGCACCCCACTGCCAGCCTGTCTCTCCCCCTGAAGCAGGACAGTCTGGTGGTGCCTCTTCAGGTGGTTCATGAGGCCACTAGTCATGTAGTGACGCTCTTGCCTTCCACAACTAACCCTCTGCCTGCAGAGCTGGCACTCTGCTAGGTGGGTTCCCTCTACTGTCTGGAAGTAATTCCAGACTTTGGAGCCTTTGGATGATGCAGGCTGGCTCGCAGCCTGCGAAGTCCTCTGAGCTGCCTCCTGTGAGGAGCTCGGGCCGGACACACCGTGTCCTGAGGTGGGGACAGAAGGAGGTGAGAGAGGGGGAAGGGGTTGAGATGGCGGGGCAGGGGGTGCCACCTCCATCTCTCCCTCTTGCACCACCTCTTCCATCTCCTCCTGTCCCCCCCCCCCCCAACTGAAGCCTGCTGGATCCTGGAGGAGAAGGGGAGTAGACTGGTGGGCCAGTCCCTCACCCATCTCATCCAGGGCTCTCTGCACCCCCGAGGTGATGCCTGGGGACATGAAGGACAAGCCACTCAGGTCCCTAAGGCTCACCCTGAGGGAGAGATCAGGCAACTCCTCCTGACACCCCCATGCCTCACTAGCAAAAGGAGCGACACGAGGGGCTGCCTGATCAGCAGGCCCCGCGGAAGTGCCAGCAAAGACCCCTGCCTGAGGCTTAATCTTGCCCTTGTTATCAAGGTTCCCTGGATTTACAGATGATCATCTAATTAACATCTTGCTTGCAGATGGAGATAATTCTGTTTCTTACATGGTGGCGAAGTTTTGCTACATTGCCAGCAGAGTGTAGAAATCTTTGGTTACTGTTGATGCTGAGTGACCTGACTGTCAAAATGCTGTATTAATGTTTTGTGCCTTTGATGACTCCCTGATGCCGAGTGTCCTGTTAAAACGCTGTAATAATGTATGTGGTCTGTAGATACTTTGATGCTGGTCAATGACCGTAACAAATAATCAATCAATCACCCCCTGATCTGGCTGCTTGCCAACTCCAGGAGGGTGGCAAAATGAACCCTCTGGGTAACTGCTGCTACCCCCTGCCTAAAGCATGGGGTTGCAGCTGGGGGAGCCAGGACCCCTAGCTGCCCCTTACACACCTGAGGCCTCGCCTCTGTGCTCTCCCACAGCCCCAGCTCCTGAGCACTGTGGGGGATGAGATACTACAAGGGTCCCCCCCTCTCTGGGTCTTCCTTTTGCACTTCCATTAGGGTTTCCGAGGTGCGGGAACACTATGTGCATCAGAGAACCATGGCCCACTTCCAATTTATATAAGATTTATGAATTGGTTTTAAAAGCAAATCTTTAGCACAGCACAGAATTAAGCAAGAGAGGCCAACTGGATGAACTGCAGTCTTTCTGTCCCTCTGCAAAACATACCCTCTCTGGTGTTAAATGCAGGGCAGGCACCTTTGCTTAAAGAGGTCCCAAAGACTCTCCTTGCCTTGCTCACATGTCCAAGAGGGCTGCTTATATCTTCTCCCAATAGCAGGCTCCTTCCCTGACAACCAGCAGGCGAAGACCACCCGCCAAAAGCCCCCAAGCCCCCTCCTTCCTGTGCTCAGGGTCAGATATCCTCTCCTGTCCCCTTCCACAGGAAGCCCTTCACCTAGGAATCCTGGGAAGAAGCTCTCCCTCCCCCCATTCCAGGTACCTGCTTCTTGGCCAGGTCAATTCACATGAGAAAGGGAAGGTGAACAGAGGCTTAGCAGTCACTCCCCCCCAGCCTGTCCTTTTGAAATCGCAACGGAGGCATTTCATCACACCCCTTTCAGCAGGCATGGCATGGGCTCAATGATGCTCGTGGGCCTCCTCTGCCCCAACACCACCAGGTTTCGACTTCATGCTCTAAACAAGTCAGCTGATCTCCAGGGACCAGTCAGGGAAAGTCTGCACTCAAAGAGGAAACGACACCAGAGGGAGAAAAGTGGGTTCGATTGTCACTTTAATCTTTGCAACCAACACATGCACCATAAACAGGATGATCAGCAGAGGCCGGGATCTTTAACCACATTTATTGTCATTTTTAAAAACTTTAATATAAAAAAGTAACGGGTTTTGAAGTGTTTCTGCAGGTAGGTGCTGCTACCAGGAGCGGGCTTGTTATAAATACACAATGCACAGTTGGAAGAGTCTCCTTGGCAAAACCACGAAAGTCAATCTAGGGTCACTTGAAAGGTCCATGAAGCTGTTCCCAAATGACCAGCTGTACAGATTCCCAGATCTAACACTTCCCTACCCCATCACTGCCTTTGGTTTTCCTTGTCATCTAAACTCCAGCTGCAGGAATGACCATACTAGCAACCCATTAAGCACACAGATAATAAAAGTGAGACAAATTAAAAGCAGTGAATTTTCTCAGCAAATCCAACTTTGATGTGCAGTTTGGCCTATGATGCATGTCTTTTCCCCTGCTTTCACCATGCATGCCCATTGGGTTTTCTTTGTAGCTCTGCACTGATATTCTTCCCTTCAGCACCCAGCTCACTTTCCCCAGGTTTTCCGGGAGTGCTTTTATGCTCCTTTCCTCCTTAATTTGCATTCAAGCTGAAGATAATTCAGAAGCATACAGATTCCCTTGGACTTTTCCCTCTGCCATTCTGTCACCCCTCGAAGGTCCACTCTGTATCTTCTGCCATCCGGCCCCCTTCATCGGTGTCCATGTTCCATTTTCCCCTCATTTTAAAATGGTTAATTTTTAAAAATAAGCAGCATGAGTAAAACAGTAAGAGAGTATCGCTAGTCCCATATTGCTGAATTAAAAATAAAATAAAATGCTGGGGGGGGGGGGCAATGTTTAAAAGGAGCTGACTGAGATCTAGTTCCCTGTTGGTATTGACTTGAAAGGGGGGTCGGAGAGGAGACAAATAGCAATGTCCCCAATGCAAAAAAGAAAGGATTTCAGTGCTGCATGCAAACAAAATAAAGGGGGAGAGATCATCAGCATGGCATGAAATAGACATGAGATGTAAAGAGAGAAAAGCTCTGAAAACATTTTCTCCTTTAGTGGTTAAGTGAACAAAGTTTTGGAGGCGGGTTAACCATTCTGGCAGTCTCTGAAGGCCTATCACTAAAATAACGGCAGAGTCACATGACCCTTCTACAAACCACTGAACTTATGAATCGTTTGGGTTCGATCAATTTGGAGACTAGAATGCAATTGGCAGACGAGAGATTTAAAAAAAACTGCCAAGATCACAACCAGTCCGCAGGATCAAATTAGAGACACACACAAAGAAGATCACACAAATTTGCCAAGGGCAGGACATTAGCATTCCTTTGTGGTTGCACTAGGGCATCGGTGAAAATACACTTCTTTTCCAGAGGTTTTCTCCCCCATACAAATTGCAGCGGTGTGCAAAGTGCAGTTGACTTTGTGCAGGTACGTGTGCACACACAGCCTGCAATGCCCGTGTCGGTGGGTTCTACTGTGCATTCTGCACATGTTCCCATTTTTCACAGTAACCAATCACATCAGGAAAACCCTGGTACTGGGCAATATGGAAACTGGGGCCTCCCGGCTGTTTCTCAGTTCTTTTTAAAAAGCCTTGTCAGTCCCGTCCTCCCCCCCCCCCCCCTTTGCCTGAGTTGCTTTCTGTTCCCTTTCATTCTATATACTAACGCTACAATGTGAAAAACTTGAAGGGCAAGGATTTCACTGGGAAACTCTTGCTGGATGCCACTGCACAGCTGCAACAGGGGACCCGCGCAGGTAAATAAGAAAGATCTTTGGATGCCATCCCCCACAACACAAATGACCGATTCTACCCCGATTGGGAAAAATGGTTTTTTTAAACTGTGCAGCTGCAGAATAAATACACTGGAGGAAAGAGAATAGTGTGTGAGGCAGTCACAGAATCCAAAGTCCAGCTTAAAGGCAAAACGATGTGGGTGCGTACTGGGCCTGACTCTCCGTCTAGTTCAGGTCAGCAATTAGCCTCCAGCCACCACCTCCATTTGGAACTGAGCAGGGACTGCAGGCGGGGTGATTGCATTGGCTCTGCCCTGAGGAAGCAAACTTTGGGCAAAGGACTTCCTCCAACCTCTTTTTCTTCAGAGTTGTTCAAGAAGAGTTTTTCCCTAACAAACCTCAATTGGTTGTTCCCATTTAAAGAGCAGCTGTTTTTTTTTTTTTGTACACAGCTTTTTAATTCCCAAAGGAGTCTCAAAGCAGCTTACAATTGCTTTCTCTTCCTCTCCCCACATCAGACACCTTGTGGGGGAGGGGAGGCTGACAGAGTTCTGAGAGATAACCCAGCTGGCTGTATCTGGAGGAGTAAGGAATCACACCTGGTTGGTCTGTAAGGTCCTCTTGGACTCGAACTTGGCTCTTTGTTTTCTAATGTTTCCTTACCAATCCCCGAAAATGGGTGAGAATGTGCCACCAAAATGCAGACTGTTGACCACCAAATGCAGACCACCAAAATGCAGACTGCAGCTTCCTTACAGCCTCACATACAAAACTGCCTCCTACTGAGTCAGACCCTTGACCAGAGAAGGACAGTCTTGTCTACTCTGGCTGGCAGCTGCTTTCTAAGATTCTCCCCATCATCTGATCTTTCAAGAATGGCCATGAGGGACTGTGCATGGGACCTTACTAATCCCAAGGGGATGCTCTGCCCACAGAGCTGCAGCCACACCTCCACCTCACGCCTCCCCTGGAATTGCAAAAGTGGTTCCTTAAAGAATGGAGGGACGCCAACCAAGAGATCCGAAAAACCCAAGTGGGCACACAAAAGGCCCGTATTGCCTGCTGTTTTGAGAAATAACCATAGTGCCTAAGGCAGGGTTTCCCAACCATGGTACGGAGGTACCATAAGTTACTGCGAAAGCCCCTTCATGGTACCATGGCGTGGGGATTTTCAGAATGGTGGCCATTTAAACCTTTTCCATCTGAAGGCTCCTTTAACTTCTGGGGCCCAGCAGGGAAATGTGACCAGCCGACAGCACTTCCTGGTTCCTCAAACCCTGGAAAAAATCTCAGCGCTACTTCCATTTAAAAGGCAGGCCTAAGAAGTCATCAGGTGGGCAGAATTCCCTGGCTGGAGGGCCGAAGTACAAGATTTGCCGCTCATCTTTTCCATACTTCCTCTTTCCAGTTTACTTTTACTAGGAAGAGCCAGGACAGGGGTGGGGAAGGGAGCAGTGGGAGCCCCAAATTGCTTATGCTTATCAGGCAACAAAGCAGAGAAGAAAGCATAAATAACAGCCACTCCCTCTTCTTGGATAAAGAAGCTCAAGCACGAAGAGAAGCCTTTCTCTGCTTCTCTCTAAACTGTCCTCTTCCAAAGGCCGTTGGCATGAAGGGTGGTAAAAACCACGGCGTGTTTTACGGGAAAGAACGTCACGCCCAGGTTCTTGCAAAGGTGGTCTGCAGGGAGAAACAGTCCTCTAATTCATTACTCACACCAGTCTGGCCTCCAAACCTTGACAGGTAGGGGCAGGACCACTGGATCCCTCCTTTCAGCAGCTTCCTCACCCAGAGCACATGGGCCGCATTCCTACCCTGCTTTTATACCACCTGCTGCGGCTTGAGTCCTGAGCGCAACAGAAAGCGGTGAACTCCTCCCACTAAAGGGCTTGTTTTGCAAATGGCAGGCTTCCCAAGACCAGCTGGCATGAGTGCTGAGAAGTGGCCAAGCTGACAGGCAGGTTGGGCCTGTGCAGAATCCGGCCATGCTGGGGAGGGGCATGCCAGCCTCTTTCCTTGCCATGATAGGCTCGGAGCCTTCTGAAGCTCATTCGTACAAGAGGTGGCTGAACAAGAGGAGGGCACACATGACCCCCCTGCGCTAGAGGCTCAACCTGCTCTTGTGAGCTTCCAGCTAATTTCAAGGAGATATTGGGCCCGGTCCTTGATCTCTTGCCATAGCCAAATGGCCTGGAGGGCCCACAAGTGTGTGTGCAGGAGCTGCTTCCTGTATTTGCCCCCCCCCCCCCCGCCCGCCCGCAAAACAAGCATTCAGAGGAATATAGCTCTAAACATGGAGGCTCCATTTTGCCTCCATCCAGGCTAATTTGTCTAAACCCCTTTTAAAGCCTTCTAAACTTGAGGCCATCACTGCCATCTTGTGGCAAGGCGTCTCATGGACTGATCCCTCGTTCTGTGAGGGGCCTCTAGTTTGTCATTTCTGGTCGATTGACTCCCAGACTTGGAAGGCCTTTGGATTTTCCACTCCTGCCCTGGGGGCAGGGGATTTAAAAGTCCCCATTCAATTTCTGCCCAGAATTCCTAGTGGTGGATTTTTAAAGTCTTCTGTTGACATCTGACTGCCTCTGCCACACAAGCCTCCCTTCTCCTGATCCTGTGGGAGGCGGTTTTACACAGTGATGGTCCACCCTCCCCCCCCCAGCTTTAAGTTTCCTATAAAAACCCAGTGGCAATTCAGACATGCATCCAAATAAAATTAACCATGGCATCTAGAGATTTATATTTACAGTCTTGTATACTACATATTTACTGTTACAGAGAGTACCATCATTAAAATGTACACTTCCCACGCACAGAGTGAGGAGGGGGGGGGTCCAGAATCTTGGCTATTCTGGATTCCCAAGACAAGAGCAGAGATTGAAATGTTGGTGGTGATCTGGCGATCCTGGGGGATCTGGGGGGAGGGGGGGAGCACTATGCTGAGAATGGCTCTACCCGGTCCTTTCCCACCCCAGCAGTCAGGAGCAATCGATTAAATATCCCTGTAAACTCACACACACACACACACACACACGCACACACACGCACACACACACGCGCTGGGGAGGGGGACTGCAATATCTTGTGGCCTCCCGACTCCCCAGGGCTCTTGGTGTGGAGGTGCAATTGGAGATAGCGCTCCTCAGGGACACGGTGGAGGACACATCCTTGACCGCGACTGCGTTCACCTACTGCACAGGCGCTTGTGCAAGCAGCTCATGGCCCGAGGCGAGGGGTCTCCGCGTGGGTTTTCTTCCCTCATTCCTTTGCACGAGGGGACAGAGGCAGAGGCTCTCCCTCTCTCTGGCATGAGACAGACTTCCAACCTGGCCAAGTGGGAACAAGGTGCTGCTGCTTTCCCTTCCCACGATGCTCTCTTTCTGCACTGAAAGCCGATCGACGGCACTGAGCACCGAGCACTGCCGGAAGGAGGGTGGAAGGTCTTGGTGGCCCTCTCCCCTCCCCCCCCTGACTGGAAGCAGGGTGCACACCAATGACGGCAGCCTCCCTGCCAACTCCCCAACCTCTGGAGCTGGCTGAGGGGGGGGGCACGGAGTCAGGGCCAGGTCTGACAGCTTCCATCCACATGTGCGCCCTGCGACCCTTTAGGCCCAAGGCCTCTCTCTGCCCACCTCTGCTTAGGTCTTCTCCTCCCTGTCTGTCTTTCGCCTCGTTATGTTCCGAGGCTTGATTTTGAGCGAGAGTTCCCACAGGGCCTCCTCGGCCAGATGGTCGCTGAAGTCATTGAAGAATGAGATGATGTCATCATTCCGCTTGATCTCATAATGCCTGCAGAGAAAGAAGGCAGTCTATAAGACGGAGGTTTATAAAATTACGCGGGGGGTGAAGAGAGCTGGCAAAAAACTGATGGGCAGTAGGTTCATGGTGTAAATGGTCTCCTTGAGCTTTGTAAGGAGGAGAGGAAAGGCAGCCACAAAGGTTTCAGGTAAGCAAATAAGAAGGCAAGGCAATCGGAACTGCAGAACCGAAAGAAGCAGGGAGGTTTGGTGCGCTTTTTCCTGGGGGTTCCTCAATTTTCCTAATTGGGGTGTTCTCCTGTGTGCCTGGGGGGGGGGCTTCTGGAGTTATATTGATCAATGCATTGCTTATCAATTCAGTTAGAATCATAGAATCATAGAATCATAGAGTTGGAAGGAGCCATACAGGCCATCTAGTCCAACCCGCTGCTCAACGCAGGATTAGCCCTAAGCATCCTAAAGCATCCAAGAAAAGTCTGTATCCGACCTTTGCTTGAAGACTGCCAGTGAGGGGGAGCTCACCACCTCCTTAGGCAGCCTATTCCACTGCTGAACTACTCTGACTGAAAAACTTTTTACTGATATCTAGCCTATATCGTTGTACTTGAAGTTTAAACCCATTACTGCGTGTCCTCTCCTCTGCAGCCAACAGAAACAGCATCCTGCCCTCCTCCAAGTGACAACCTTTCAAATACTTAAAGAGGGCTATCATGTCCCCTCTAAACCTCCTTTTCTCCAGGCTGAACATTCCCAAGTCCCTCAACCTATCTTCATAGGGCTTGGTCCCTTGGCCCCAGATCATCTTCGTCGCTCTCCTCTGTACCTTTTCAATTTTATCTACGTCCTTCTTGAAGTGAGGCCTCCAGAACTGCACACAGTACTCCAAGTGTGGTCTGACCAGTGCAGTATACAATGGGACTATGACATCTTGTGATTTTGATGTGATGCCTCTGTTGATACAGCCCAAAATGGCATTTGCCTTTTTTACCGCTGCATCACACTGCCTGCTCATGTTTAGTTTACAATCCACAAGTACCCCAAGGTCTCGTTCACACACAGTGTTACCTAGAAGCGTATCCCCCATCCAGTAGGCATGCTTTTCATTTTTCTGACCCAGATGCAGAACTTTACACTTATCTTTATTAAATTGCATCTTGTTCTCATTTTCCCATTTTTCCATTGTGTTCAGATCTCGTTGAACTCTGTCTCTATCTTCCGGAGTATTTGCCAGTCCTCCCAATTTGGTGTCGTCTGCAAACTTGATGAGTAGTCCCTCCACCCCCTCATCTAGATCATTAATAAATATGTTAAAAAGTACTGGGCCAAGCACCGAGCCCTGAGGTACCCCGCTACTCACCTCTCTCCAGTCTGATGAAACACCATTGACAACAACTCTTTGAGTGTGGTTCTCTAACCAATTCCCTATCCACCTGACTATCTGAAAATCCAGATTGCAGTCCTTCAATTTATCCATCAGAACATCATGGGGAACCTTGTCAAAAGCTTTACTAAAATCCAAGTAAATGACATCAACTGAATTTCCCCGATCCAGCAAACCTGTTACTTGGTCAAAAAAGGAAACCAGGTTGGTCTGGCAGGACCTGTTGGAGACAAATCCATGCTGACTTCCTTGGATCACCAAATTGTCCTCCAGATGTTTGCAGATCGCTCCCTTTAACATCTGCTCCATTATCTTCCCCACAACAGAGGCCAGACTCACTGGTCTGTAGTTTCCCGGGTCATCCTTCCTCCCTTTTTTGAAGATCGGAATAACATTTGCTCTCTTCCAGTCCTCCGGGACATCTCCAGTCCTTAAAGAGGTTCCGAAGATGATGGACAAGGGCTGTGCAAGTTCTCTGGAAAGTTCTTTGAGTACTCTCGGGTGCATTTCATCTGGACCAGGGGATTTGAACTCATCCAGTGCAGCTAAATGCCTCTCGACAACCTCTCTATCCATGTTAACCTGCCACCCAGAAACTGTCCTTTGGCTATGGCCATCTCTAGATGTGCCTAAACACTTTGACCTGTGGGAAAAAACAGATGTAAAATAGGCACTAAGCCTTTCTGCTTTCTCTGCATCTTCCGTTAGAGTTTGTCCATCCGCACCCAACAGTGGGCCTATTGCCTCCTTTACTTTACGTTTGCTCCTCACATAACTGAAAAATCTTTTCTTGTTACAATGGGCTTCCCTGGCCAATCTTAGCTCACTCTCAGCTTTGGCCTTTCTGATGATTGATCTACAGTGCCTAGTAACCTGTAGGTACTCTTCTTTAGAGCTCTGTCCTTCCCTCCATTTCCTGAACATTTTCCTTTTCTTTCTTAGTTCCTCTTGAAGTTCTCTGTTCATCCAAATAGGCTTCTTAGAGCTCCTGCAGTGTTTTCGTCTTTCTGGGATAGTCATTGATTCAGCAGGCAATAGCTCCTGTTTCAGTAGCGCCCACCCTTCACATGCTCCCTTCCCTTCCAGCATTCTCGTCCATGGTATGACAGTCATCATGTCTCTGAGTTTATTAAAGTTTGCCCTACGAAAATCCAACATCCGCGTCTGGCTACAAGCTTCCTTGGCTCCCCATCTCAAAAGGAATTCTATGAGGACATGGTCACTTCCCCCTAGGGTCCCCACCTCCTTCACCTCATCCACCAACTCTTGCCTGTTGGTCAGTATTAAGTCCAGTATGGCTGAACCTCTTGTGGGTTCATCTACCATTTGATAAATGAAATTGTCAGCCAGGCAGGTCAGAAAGTTGCATGACTGAGGACGCTTCGCAGAGTTTGTTTCCCAGCACACATCTGGGAAATTGAAGTCACCCATGATGACAAGGTCCTGCCGCTTGGATATTTTCTCAAGCTGCTCACAAAGTGCAGCATCCACATCCTCTCGTTGGTCAGGCGGTCGGTAGCAGACACCAACCACCACACTGTTTGTTTTCTCCTCGCTTATTTTCACCCAGATGCTTTCCACTGTAGATATGCTCTCCTCCACTAGAATTTCCTGACAGGTAAGCCCTTTCCTCACATACAGTGCCACTCCTCCACCTCTTCGATCTATTCTGTTTTTTCTGAACAGTTCATATCCATCCACCATTACATTCCAGTCATGAGACTCATTCCACCAAGTTTCTGTGATGCCTACTAGATCATACCTTTCCAGCATGAGAAGTTCCAGCTCTTCCTTTTTATTGCCCATGCTTCGGGCGTTAGTATAAAGACATCTGAATCCTTTTACTTTCGGTTCCCTATGAGCTGGCCTTGCCGGTTGGGCTGCCTCCGATCGTTTTCCTTCCATACACTCCCTATGTTGATCGTCTCCTTCCCCTAGTGGCTTTAGTTTAAAGCTCTCCTGATGAATCTCCCCAGGTTCCTGCCAAACACATTCTTCCCCAGTTTCGATAAGTGCAGTCCATCAGGTGCTAGTAGGCCTTCCTCAAGAAAGCCTATCCCATGGTCCCAGAAACCAAATCTCTCCTGCCGGCACCAACTACGCAGCCAGTGATTCACCTCCATTATCTTCCTCTCCCGACGCATTCCTCTTCCCTTGACAGGCAAGATTGAAGAGAATACCACTTGTGCCCCCATTTGCTTGAGCTTCCTCCCCAGATCTTGATAGTCTTTTTTAATAGGAGCGATGGTATTCAGGGACATGTCATTCGTTCCCACATGGACCATCACAAATGGGTAGCGATCCGTAGATTTGAGGAGTTTGGGCAGCCGTTCTGAAACATCTTTAATTTTCGCCCCTGGCAAGCAACACACCTCTCGGGTTAGGGGGTCGGGCCCAGCCACATGGCGATCCATTCCTCTTAGCAGGGAGTCTCCAATTACCAGTACTCTCCTTTTTTTTTTCTTCTCAACTCCATTTCCTTCTGTCCCCGTGGCCTCTTCCCTTTGTCTTGGACTTTGTTTTGGGACGTCTTCCCTCGTTGACCCTTACACCTCCTCTGCAAGGGCCTGAAATCTATTCTGGAGCTCCAAAGGCCCTGAGAACTGTCTCGCTCTTCGCCGTTGAGTCTTTTTCCGAACTGTCTGCAGAGGCTCCCTATCGTGGTCAATCTCCTTATCCTCTTCAGGACTAGTTGTATTGTCTTTATTCCGAGTTGCAGGGCTCTGGTCTATGAACTCCTCCCCTTCCTTACTTTGGGTCAGAGTAATAATTCTGTTTTCTAATCCCCTAATCTTTTCCTCCAAAAGTCTTACCAGCTTACACTTGGGGCAGCTGTAGTCCATCTTGTCTTCTGGGAGGAAGGCAATCATGTCACACTCATTGCAGATGATGGGATGAGTGTCCTGGAGTTCCATTGTAATGTCTAGGCAGTGCAAGTACTAGGGAAATATAATCAACTGATTCTAATTGCTCAGCCAAGAACCCCAAGCTAAGAGCCACAGGCCAAAAGCCCTTTGTCTCTCGCCCTTCGGCTCACGCCAAAGGCTCGCGCCTCTGGCGAGGAGCAGCCCTTTTTAAGCCTCCCAACAATTACCCAGCAATCACCTCACCCAGGCAGCACAATAGCCTCACCTGGTCAGCAGCAACTCTCCCCAGTAGCTCTCTCCACTTGTTCTCAGTTGTCTGAGCTCTGTCTCTGGCGAGGAGCAGCCCTTTTTAAGCCTCCCAACAATTACCCAGCAATCACCTCACCCAGGCAGCACAATAGCCTCACCTGGTCAGCAGAAACTCTCCCCAGTAGCTCTCTCCACGTGCTCTCAGTTGTCTGAGCTCTGCCTCTGGCGAGGAGCAGTCCTTTTTAAGCCTCCCAACAATTACCCAGCAATCACCTCACCCAGGCAGCACAATAGCCTCACCTGGTCAGCAGTAACTCTCCCCAGTAGCTCTCTCCACGTGCTCTCAGTTGTCTGAGCTCTGCCTCTGGCGAGGAGCAGCCTTTTTTAAGCCTCCCAACAATTACCCAGCAATTTTTAGTTTTAGTTTTAGCAAGAATAATTACGAGCTTCCTTTCGCTATCACAATAGCAGATACAATAGGAGTACTGTTTGCAAACTTCTTTTGCTTCCAATGCCATGTATGTTCCTGGAGAAAATCAACAGGGATCTGACCTAGGTAAGCCCTTCATCCTCTGGGTTTGCGTGCAGCAAAGGCAGCTGGGATCACTTACGCTTGCTGGAAGCGCCTCATGCTATCCAGGATGTTGAACTGTTGCCAACGCTTGGAAAAATTCACTTTGCCATCAATGTAATCAGGGTTCCCCAGGTGGACGAAGGTCAAGTCCTGCAGGATGAGGCCTCTGGAGAGAAGAGACAAAAGTCCAAAGAAGGCTCTTCAGTTATCACTTCAGCTCACTATCTGCACAATGCCTCATGCATCTCTCTGAGACACAAAGACTAAGATGCGCCAAACACATAACTGCAAAACAGAAGAAGGGCCGCCAATGGAACTCCCCACCCACCATGATGCAAGTACTCACAAGTAGGGTATGCAAGGTGGTTCCACCTCTGAGAGAGCCGCTCGATATGCCCGGAAGGAGGAAGAGCTGTCAATTAGTGTGCAATACTCGGCCAGGCCCTGGCAGAATACAAAACACAGAAGGTGACATTAAGTGTTCGTTTTCTTTATTTTTAAAAAGGGCCTGTGTTGGGATCCTCAGAAACCTGAATTATTTCCTAACTAGGGATAAAGCCCCTTTCTAAAAATGGGCAGAGGTTGGGCGGAGGGAGAAGTGGGAGGGAGGAGGCGGCGTAGTATCGGGCGGCAGCTCTTAGGTGAAAGCGAGGAAGCGGCGCAGCGTGGGCTGGGGGGTGGGGCGAGCAACGGGAGGGGGAGGACGCATACTTGGGAATCCGGGCATACGTGCAGCAGCACGGGGGCGGGGTGCTTGGGCCGCGGCAGCGCGTTGGGCTCGGCAATCAGGCATGCACGTGACTCTGAGCATGCCTGGTTCATTCCAGGGCCGGTGGAGCAGCCGGGCAGGGGCCGGCGCAGGTGAAAAGGGAAGGAAGGGCCAGGGCTGCGGAGGACCGGGGTAAGGTGAGCGTCGTGTCGGTGAGGCTGGATCGGCCGAGGAAAGGGGTGGTGGGGAAGGGCGGGGACGGGGGGCTGGGCGAGAGGCGGCGGCTGGTTGTTGGGGCTTCGTGTCGGGGTGGGAAGGGGTCTGGGGAGGGTGGGGGGGTGATCGGTTGGCGGCTGGGCAGGTGACTGTGTGGTTGGGGGGGTTGCTGGAAGCGTGGGAAGCGTTGGCGGGGTGGGGAGGGGGCTGGGGAGGGTGGGGGGTGATCGGATGGTGTGCGTGCGGGTGAGTGTGTGTGTGTGCTCGAAGTGTGGGAAGTGGCGGCGGGGCGTGGGGAGGGTGGGGGGTTTTAGCGGGCGGCGGGCGGATGCGTATGTGTGTGTGTGGGGGGGTTGTTTTAAGGGAGGGGATCGGCGGGGGTGCGGGAAGGGGTGTGGGGGTGGAGGGGGGCAGTTTTCGTTTTGTGGGCACGTGGTGTGGCTGGGGGGTGGGTGATGGGAAGGTAGGAGGACTCCCCGTGGGCGAAGGCAGTGTGTCCCCTGGCGGGCGAGGCCGGGGCAAGTGGCCACTGGGCCCTTGAGTGGCACTCGGAGGGGCGAATCAGGAGCCGCTTTGCAGCTCCTGATTCGTCCCCCCCCCCACCCCCGAGTTTTTGTCTCCGCCCTAACTCCTCCCCAATAGCCCTTAAGGCTTTATTTAATCCACTCCGCAGGAGCGGTTAAAGATTAATCCACTCCGCAGGAGCGGTTAAAGATGCTGTATCTGGGGGTTATTCTGACATCTAATGGAATCAAGGCACGTACATAACTCCACCCGTCCTCAAGGGGCTTCTATGAAGATGACAAAGAGCACAGCCTTTTCAGCAGAATAACCTCCTAAGAGAGATTCAGTTTTATCTCCTAGTTCTCTCCAGGTGACTATGCAAAAGGTGGAATAATTCACGGCTTTGGGGGCTGTGAGAATTGCAAAGTCATTACGACAGGTGGGAACATAAGAATAACCCTGGTGGGTTGGACCAACGGTCTTGGTGGTTCAGCATTTTTGAGTCCATTTGGGATAGGGAATTCAGTGTGAATCAGGCGAAAAGACACGAATCAATGCTGATTCGTGTGCTTTGTGGCCGTTTGCGAGCTGAATCACCCATCCCTGCACTTTCAATGGTCCAAATCACAATTTGGTGATCTGGATGTGATTTGGATGCCCCGTTACAGCCTATGTGGCCACTAAAGTCTGTGGGAAGTTTTGCCTTTTTGTCTATTCCATGGTCCGCGGGGGGTAGGGGCTTGAGGTAGAGGCACCCAATTTGCACTGCAGTTGTGCGAACCTCTCTTCAAAAGAACCATCATCATGGGCTCCCACACAAGGTGGCTTCAGGCCACTTGAACCCCATTTTGTAAGATTGGATGAACCTGGATGGTCGATGTGTTCATTATAAGAGGAGGATTGAAAATACAGAAAGGAATGCATGTTTGAGAGACAACTGCAATTGAGTCACTGAGGAAGACGTTTAAAGTTGCAAACAAGTTTCAAAGACCCAGGGCTCATTCTGGCTCTGGTTTATTGAATAAACATTTTGGGAAGACTATTTTGCCATGGGCAGCTTATCCCTCAATGCCTTTTTGCTACTTAGGGGTCTCTTTTCGTGTGTGGAGCGTAGCCAGGAGATTCTACGATTACAGGGTTTTGCAGGTCAGGGCTGGAACTCAAAACCTCCATGTGGCACAGGGAACTGTGGCCCTGGGTCACATCCATGGTCTCAGCCGCCTTCAGGTCTCCTCACTGGCTAGCTCCTGAGAAGGGTGCCATCAACCTACCCAGACTTAAGAGGTGGAGGGGCAGAGCTGAGAATGGAGGCTTATAAGACAGGGCTGGTCACAGCAGAGCCAGGAGGCTGGAATGTGGCCCTTTTTGGAAGTGGAACAGACTCTCCCAGGACCCAAGGCATGAAGACTGGCTGCCCCAAGCAAAGTAGTAGTAGTCAAAGAAGAACTGCACCCCACTTCCCACTTCCCAAAGGAGTCTCAAAGTGGCACACAAACAACAAGCACTCTGGGGTCTGACTCCTTGGCAACATGTCTGTGGCTAATTCCCCTCTAAATCCCGGGCCAAGCCTGACTGGCCCTGGTCCCCCTGCAGACCCGATGCCGCGTCACAGGAATGCCTCGGGACCAGCGGCTGTCATCCAGCCTTAGAAAGGGGGCTCGTTCTAGGTTCCTTCTTGCCTCTCTTGGGTCAACAGGTTGTCAACTCTCAGGGTGACCTGGTAGCGGCAGCTGGCAGGTGAGTTGGGGGGAGGTCTCTTGCTGTGGCTCCAGTCCACCACGGAGGGTTTTGTGGACTTTGGAGCAGGTTTTGTTACGTTTCTTTACAAAGAGCTCACCTCGGATGTTTGTTTCTGCCACTCAAGCCGGCGGATGGGTGCGGAATCCAGCGCGGAGAGAATGGCCAAGTAGGAGTTGAAGTTGTTGAGCTTCCGCAGGTGCTGGAGCCAAGAGTGGAGGAGAGAGAGCGGAGGCATTTCAGAGGCATTTCCGGGGAGAACGCTGGAACTGCTGCTGCTTCAGCAGAGTGCTCCTCCCCCACTCAAACCTGGGCCCATGGTCCCTTCTCCAAAACAAGCGTCCATAAGGCTCAGCTTAGACACGAGCACAGGCAGGCAGCAGCCGGCTGAGGCAAACCGGCTAGACTCCTCACGTCTATCCTGGGCCCGGCCGACCCAGAGGCTTCCTACCACCTCTTCTAATCACAGGGCCCAACTCCACACACCCTGTTCCTGTGAAGAGGGCTCAGAGGGGATGCAGTCCAGGGGCGGCCCTCTCAGGCTGGACCCTCAGTGCCCTGGGCACCCACCCCGCTACCTTCCTCTCATCACTGTGGAGCTGCTTTTAGGTTCACGCACCGCAGGCACCAACAGCTGGCAGAGCTCACCTTCATGATTTTTATAAATTTGAGCAGCAGCCTCTCTCGGTCTTGTGCTTTCTCCTGCAGCATAACGATCGAACGGACCCTGTGAGTGTGGAGAGACAGACACACACACACACACACAGAGCATCACTGCAGCAGTCAGGCCTCCCCAGCCAAGAGGATCCGTGGAGCTGCTAATGAGTGGCCACCAGCCACGCTGGGAAGCTGGCCTGTTTGCCATGCTGGGTTTGATGGCTCTTTGGAGGAAGCAAATGTCCAGGAATCTGTGTTCCTGCTGCACAGAGGAAGCGCTGAGATGCCTGGACTGAAACTGATCATTCTTCGAAGATCGGAAAGAGGGTCCACCAGCTCCAGAAACTCTCCAGCCGGCTTAGTGGATTACACATTCCTAAAAGAGGCGAGGCCTGTGCTACTGGGAAGGCTCCATGTCATGAAGGGAAAGTAGCTACTTCAAGTCCCTTGACTGGACCGGGGGTCTGTTAGGATTTATTTTTGTTTTCAATTCATCAGTCATGTTTCCAAAATAATCCAAAGAAGCATAGAAATGCATACAGAAGGGGTGGCCAAACTGTGACTCTTTAAATGTCCATGGACTACATGATGCTGGCAAGGGCTCATGGTAATTGTAGTCCATGGACATCTGGCAAGCCAGTTTGGCCACCCTTGGCATACTGCAACTTGACTGCAAGCTGAACAGTCACTAAGGCCCAGGAGAAACATGGCTGAATGGGGCAGCTGCCACTGAAAACAATCCTCTCCCCCTTGGAACTTCGACAGCCTGTCCCTCTTCCTGGGTCTGAAGCTCTACATTTCCCTGCTTCCTCTGGTAGCTATTAATACAGGAGGGCTAGAAACATCAAATAAAGACTCCTTGAAATGCAGAGGGGCTGCAACGAGAGCTTGGAGACGGCCAGGAGGCCAAAATTAGTAACTACTGGTCATGTCTTTGTTATGCCCTTGAGGCCCATCTTCATGTGTTTTGGGGGCCTTGTCTATGACTTCTCTGGCACGGCCCCAACGCACGCTGCACCCTACCAAATGCTGCCCCGTGTTTGCACACTGAGAAATAAACTGCACTTGGCCACCCTCAGAAAGACTTCTCCACTCCAGCTGGCCTGTTCTGCATCTGGTGTGCTCTCAGGGGCTCCTCCCGGCCCACGTGGCACAACAAGGCCAAGATTTTCAACCAGGACGTTACCAGGGTGCGGGGGGAGGGGGGACGAGCAGTTTCGAGACCCCCTACTTGCCACCCCACTCTCTCTCTTACCAGTAGGACATGTTATTAAAGTGCTCCGTGAACTGGGTCAAGTTGGGGCTCTTTTCTTCATTCTGCTCTTTGGCCCACAGCAAGACTTCAGGGATCTGAAAGAGGCAGAAATGGGAGACCGAGATGGCTTCAGAGGGTAGCTGGGTTGGTTTGCGGGAGAAGTCCAGCGGGACCTCAGAGACCGACAAAATGTTCTGAGGTATCCAAGGGAAACTTAAAGAATAAGAAAAACTAGGTTTATTATGCTCCACCTTTCACTACCCGAAGGAGTCTCAAAGTGGCCTACAATAGCTTACTCTTCCTCTCTCCACAACAGACACCCTGTGAGGAAGGTGGGGCTGATAGAACTCTGAGAGAACTGTTCTATGTGAACAGCTCTAACATGACTGTGACTGGCCCAAGGTCACCCAGCTGGCTGCACGGGGAGGAGGAGTGGGGAATCAAACCCAGTTCTCCAAGTTAGAGGCCACTCCTCTTAACCACTATAACAAGCTGGCTCTCTGCGACTGGCCACCTTAAGTCTCTAAGGTGCACGGAGAATACAGAAATAGCATCTTTTGACGCCCAGAAATCACAGCACTTAACCAATATGAGCACCATTAGAGATATCCCAGCCAGACCACTACTGAACATTACTCTCTCTCTCTCTCTCTCTCTCTCTCTCTCTCTCTTTCTCTCTCTCTCTCCTGGGGCAGATCTTGTGGATCCCTTTGGCTATTGGTGGAGTTTTCCACTGATGCAAAGAGCCATGTGATGAACAATGACTCAATAATGATAGATATTTTTGAATCCTAAATAATCACAAGACCTACTTCATTTTTATAACTTACCCTTCCCAGCTGGCTCAAAGCAGGAAACAGCAATAAATATGCAAGTAATTAATTTACATGAATAAAACAGTTATATTCTTTAACTTAAAGTATATTATTTAAAAGCACCTCCTTAAAAAAATTATGGGGGGAGGGTGGGCTAATGTCAATAGGGAGGGGTGATGTTTTGTTTTCTGGGGAAAAATAAAATGTTAACATTGTAGACTGATGTGAAACTACTGCATTTTATTTGGGGGGCAGGAGGGAGTAGCATGCTGTTACTTTTCAAGAAGATCCCAAAAAGGTACCACTTCATAATTCTAGATGTGCTGTCTTGGCAGCAATGCTCCCACCTCAAGGACAGAGTTAGGACCACCAAGGGTTTCTTCCCCTCCCCCAAAGATAATATTTGTGAAGGGATTTTAAGAAAAGCACAACAGAAATACAAAGTCATTATGATTATTCTTGAACCAAACAGCTGCACAGCAGGTGATTAATCAGCAAAAAATAACTTTGAATTAATTGATAGATCCTACTTCCCACGTTTATTTATTAAAACATTTCTATCTCACCTTCCTTTGCGATTCAAGGCAGCTTACATATTAGTTAAAAACATCTCCCTGTTTAAAAGCGAAGATAATCCAACCCCTAAATCTCTTACCCCCAAACCCTTAAAAGATGCTTGGCCATTCATAGAATCGTAGAGCTGGAAGGGATCTCCTGGGTCATCTAGTCCAACCCCCACACTATATAGGACACGCACAACCCTATTGCTCATCTTTAATCGCTCCTGTGGAGCGGATTAAATGAAACGGTAAGGGCTGTCGGGGAGGAGTTAGGGCGGGACCTGTCCGGGATAAAAACTCAAAGGGCCCAATCAGGAGGCGGGAAGCGGCTCCTGATTGGGCCCTCTGAGTGTCCATCCAGGGCCAAGCTGCCAATCGGGAGCCGCGCGAAGGCAGCTTGGCCCGGCCAGGACTCGTCACGCTGACAGAAAAGGCAGGCCACGCAGTGACTCTTCTGGCCCGGCCTCTCCTCCCCTCACCAGGCCCTCACCAGGGAGAGCCCTGCCGGGTGGTTGGGGGCACCGCGCACTTCTCCCATCACCGGGAGAAGCCCGAAGGACGCTCCTGGCAGGCTGCGGGGAGCTGCGGAACGCCCAGGAATACTGCCGGATGGGGGGGAGCCGCGCCTTCTTCGATGCCGTTCTAAGCGACCCGCGCGCACCCCCCTTACACTTCCCTTTCCTCCACGCTGCCAACTGCTGCCCGGCTGCGGGAGCCCTCGCCCAGGCCAGACGGCAATTCCCCTTTGCCCGCCCCGCCACCACAGCAAAGAAGCACAACGCTACGCGCCGCCCGTGCTCTGTGCCCTTCAATGAAGCCTCCACCGCACCCACGAACCTTGCAACGAGCCTCGGAGCCGGCCGGAGACAGAAGGCTTCAGGGATGCCTGCAGAGCTCCTTGTCCTTCTCTCAAGCCTGCAACATGCCCAGACCACGGCCGTGTCCCAAAGCCTACGGAGCACTGCGCCTCTGCTCCTTTGCCTTCCCTGCAGCCTCAGACGCCGCCTCCCCATGCCAGCCTTACATCCTTTACAGCCGCCTGCCCCGTGTACCCCCTTGCGCACCTCCTCCTCCTCCCTGCACCCCTCCTTCTCTTTCTGCTGCCATCCAACAGGTAACGTGCGGAACCAGGCCCCCCGGGGGCCGGGGCCACAGGCTGCTAGCGCCCGCTGCATTTTGCCTACAGCGGGCTTATCTTCTCGTCTACTATAAACTGCCACCCCTTTGCCTTCACAGAATCTGCCCTTCCGTCAGATGGCTCTCCAGCCACTCTTTAAAAAATTCCAAAGATGGAGAACCCACCACCTCCCAAGGAAGCCTGTTCCACTGAGAAACCGCTCTGAGAAAACTTCTTCCGGATGTTTAGACAGAATTTCCTTTGGAATAATTTCATCCCACTGGTTCTGGTCTGTCCCCCTGGGGCAAGAGAGAACAACTCTGCTTATCCTCTGTATGGCAGCCTTTTAAATGATTGAAGATGGTTATCAGATCCCCTCTCAGTCGTCTCCTCTCTAGGCTAAACAGACCAAGCTCCCCCAACCTTTCCTCAAACGTCTTGGTCTCCAAATCATTTATAAATATGTTGAACAATGTTTAGACAGAATTTTAGACAATGTTCAGACAACGTTTAAACAGATCCCTGGGGCCCTCCACTTGACCCTCTTCTCCAAGAGGATGCCGAACCATTAACAAGCACCCTTTGGGTACGAACTGTCAGCCAGTTCTCGATCCAGTTCTCAAAGCCCCTTGAAAGCCTTGCTGCATCTCCTGAGGTTCTCTAAGGAGGCAGCCCTCCTAGGGTTGCTAGTACACAGGTGGGGCCTATGGAGCCCTTAGAATTACAGCTCATCTCCAGTCTTAAAAGATCCGTTCCCCTACTTTGGAGGGGGGATTCCATAGCATTATACTCCACTGAGGTTCCCTCCCTGTCCTAAATCCCACCAACTCTCGATGCTCAATGTGGAAAAAATGTAACAGGGGAGACGGGAAATGTGGCCTAGGATCACTGTTGGGGTAGTCCACAAACACCTAGTTTCTTTAACTGTAACGAAGTCTTCTGGGCCAGATGAACGGCCTCCAAGGGTACTGAACCTCTGTCCATTTTCTTTGACAGGAGAACAGGTGAGGTGCCAGACGATTGGAGGTGAGCTAATGTTGTCCCCATCTTCAAGAAAGGGAAAAAGGAGGATCCAGGTAATTATCAACCTGTCAGCTTGACATCTGCAGTTGGCAAAATTTTGGAACAAATAATCAAACAGTTGGTCCTTGAGCAGCTGGATCTGAGAGCTGTGATTTCTAAGACTCAGCACAGGTTTCGCAAGAACAAATCATGTTAGACCAACCGTATCTCTTTTTTTGAGAAAGTGACTACCTTCCTGGATCAGGGGAATGCTGTGGACATTGCTGATCTGGATTTCAGTAAAACTTTTGAGAATGTTCCATGTGATATTCTTGTTGACAAGTTGATAAAATGCGGTATGGATCCTAATTCTGTCAGGTGGAGTGATAAATGGTTGACAAATGGTATCCAGAGGATACTTGTTAATTGTTCAATATCCTCTTGGAAAAGAGTGACATGTGGAGTACCCCAAGGATCTGTCCTGGGGCCTGTGTTGTTCAACATATTTATAAATGATTTGGATGTGGGTTTAGAGGGAAAACGTATTAAATCTGCATACGATACTGAACTGGGAGGGGTAGCAAACACAACTGAAGAGAGCAACAGAATACAGAATGATCTTGATAGGCTCGAGAAGTGGGCTAAACTGAATAAAATGAAGTTCAATTGGGGCAAATGTAAAGTTCTGCCTTTAGGTAGGAAAAACCAAATACACCAATATAAGATGGGGGAGACTTGTCTTGGCAGTAGCATGTGCGAAAAGGATCTAGGAGTTTTAGTAGGCCATACATTGAACATGAGTCAGCAGTGTGACTCGGTGGCTAAAAAGACAACTGGGGTTTAGGGCTATATCAAACGAAATACAGTGTCCAGATCACGGGAGGTGATGGTACCGCTTTACTCTGCTCTGCTTTGGCCTCACTTGGAGTCCTGTGTTCAGTTTTGGGCACCCCAGTTAAAGAGGGATGTAGACAAACTGGAACGTGCCCAGAGGAGGGCAACAAAGATGGTGAGGGGTTTGGAGACCAAGACATATGAAGAAAGGTTGGGGAAGCTTGGTTTGTTTAGCCTGGAGACGAGACGACTGAGATGGGATCTGATAACCATCTTCAAGTATTTAAAAGGGTGCCATATGGAGGATGGAGCAGAGTTGTTCTCTCTTGCCCCGGAGGGATAGACCAGAACCAATGGGATGAAATTAATTCAAAATAAATTCTGTCAAAATAAGTTCCTGACAGTGAGAGTGATTTCTCAGTGGAACAGGCTTACTTGAGAGATGGTGGGTTTTCCATCTTTGGAAATTTTTAAACAGAGGCTAGATAGCCATCTGACAGAGAGGCTGATTCATTGAAGGCTTAAATGGGTGGCAGGTGACAGTGGATGAGTGATAGGGTTGTGTGTGTCCTACATAGAGCAGAGGGTTGGACTAGATGACCCATGAGGTGCCTTCCAACTCTATTTTTCTATGGTTCTATTTTTATGATTCTATGGTTCTACAGTCAAAGTCTTCAAGGTATTTCCCAACTCAGAAGGGGCATCCCTAAGGCCCCCCCCCCCACTTCAGACAGCCTATTTGACAGAGCTGAAGCCCCCGTGGAAATGGTCCGGGCTCTGGTCAGTGCTAAACAGGCCATCCCGAGTTGGTGGGGGGGGGGGGGGGGATAGCCACTGCCTCATTGCCTGAGGGCTTCAGTTGGCAAACGAGGCTACTGACTGAGACCGTTTCTTGGGCCATTCCGCCATCAAGCTGAGACCAGAACACTGTTTGCTCTCAGGGTATTTAAAACGAAAACAGAGGAGGGGGGATTTTGAGGAGTCCAAGTAGAGGGGACCAGCCTCACACAGCCAAGTGCTCTCAGCCGGGGAAAAATATTTTGTCCAAAGCCTGTAGATTTAGAAAAGTGTTTCTCAGCTCCTGGCAGGCAAGGGCATGTTTTTTCCTCCCCAGTGAAGAACTGGAGATGTACTTCCCATTTCGACTTTAAACAAAAGTTTTCATTTTTAGATCATGCCCACCTACAGGATTCCCCACCTCATTTTTTTTTTGCACAAATCATAATCTGGAGCAAGACTCTTTAGTAAGAGGCATGTTACGATGTGGCTCAGGCAGAGGCCCAATAGGCAGTGTCGCTGGAGGCTGGCCAATGATGGGCAGTTAATACTCCACCCAGCTTGCTGGGGGGCAAACAGTAATGACTGGGGAAGGCACTGGCAAACTACCCCGTATTGAGTCTGCCATGAAAACGCTGGAGGGCGTCACCCCAAGGGTCAGACATGACCCGGTGCTCGCACAGGGGATACCTTTACCTTGACCTTACACAGCTGACTGAAGAGGTGGCAAGGTCATCCACTCTTGGTGGGGTCTGGATGGGACCTGGAAGTCAGAAAAGCACCAACCAGCCTCCTGTGTGGGTGGGTGTTTCAGGTTTTCAAAAGCCTTTAACTGGTGATTTAGTGACTGGGGAACTGAGGCGAACCTCCACATTCAGACTCACTCATCTTTGAATCCTAGAGCCAGGATGTAACATCAAGGGAAGGCCTTGCCCTCTACGCCCTGTTGCTGGTCATCCAGAGGAACTGGTTGGCAACTGTGTGAGTAGCTGGAGTAGCTGGACCAGAGGTCTGATCCAGGAGGGCTTTTCTGATGTTCTTATGGAGGACTCAGCCTCCCTGCCCTGTTGCTGTCCATCCAGAGGAGATGGCTGGCCACTGTATGAGGCAGGAGGCTGGACCAGATGGACTACTAGTCTGATCTAGAAGGGCCCTACTTATGTTAGACAGATAGATTCACAAAGGATGTCTATCAAAGGTTACTAGCCTTGACTGAGGGGATCCTCAACATTTAGAGGCACTAATCTGAACCGGAGCCAGGAGGCAATTTCAGGGGAAGGCCTTGTCCTTTCTGCCCTCTAGCTGGCCATCCACAGGAACTGGTTGTCATTGTATGAGGCAGGATGCTGGACTAGATGGACCAGCAGGGCTCTTCTGAGGTCCTTATGGAGGACCTACTGCAGTAAACAGCAGCTGGGTGGTACTGACTCAGGACCAGTTTGGCTGGTTGCAATCATACCTCTATCTTGTAGAACAGTTCTGCATCGAGGAGGGTCAGCTGCTCTGCTATCTCGTGGCTATGGAAATCATGGAGGGTTCCAGGTCTGGAAGAAACAGAAGCCCAGGCCATTAAGCAGGATCGCAAGGGTTCTCCAAAAAAGGGGGAAAGGGCACAAGCTGACTTTGTCCTCTCAACATCGAGGGCCTCACCATCCTGGACTGCAAAGACAGGCTTGGGAACGCTCTGGCAAAAGAGGCCTTGCAAAGCTGAAGGAGTGCCTGCTGCTCCTGGTGAAGGGATCGGTCTTCAGGACCCCCCCCCCCCCCCACATCACAAGCTGCATAGCAGGCAAAGCCTTTCCTGGATTCCTGCAGATTGCAGCTTTTGAGGGGCACGTAAGTGAAGAAATGGGGGGTTTTATACCCCACTTTGCACTACCCCAAGGAGTTCCAAAGTGGCTTACCAACCACAGAGCAGACGCTCTGTGAGGGAGGTGGGGCTGGGAGAGCTCTAAGAGAACTTCTCTGTGGGAATAGCTCTGAGAACTGTGACTGGCCCAAGGTCACCCAGCTGGAGGAATGGGGAATCAAACCCAGTTTTTCAGATGAGTGGCTTTTAACCATGACACCCTCCTGGCTCAGTGGGGTTGGCCTGGCACTGAAGGGAGGCCCACAGCCACTTTCCAGGCAGAAGTTCCCAGGCTCCCCCCCCCCCCCTCCCGTGCCCTCACTGTCAGGTCACAAACTGCAGGAGCCAAGCCTGGAGCTCCAGAATAGGTAGTCCTGGGCATGACTCTGGCCAAACACGTCTGAGCTGCTTGCAGAGAAGGGGCCATGGCTCAGCCGTCGAACTTGTTCCAAGAATGTCCCACCCAGGCCCACCCTCCACCTTCTGCAGCTTCTGGACCTCGGGAAGGGAGGGAGGGCTGGAGAAGACCCTCCTCTGCTGGAATCCCTGGCGAGCAGCAGCCAGGTATGGGGATCAAGGGAGCAATGGGGACAGGGCTCCATATAAACAAAAAACGTCTTTAAAAATGCTGAATCTGTGGAACCCTGTCCTTATTCCACCGGAAAATTCACCATCAATAAGAGGCCATGATATATGGAGATATTATTCTAAATTTAAAAAAAATGCTAACGGATCAATGTCAACATTTTTGTACTAATGATCATCTGTCCATATTCAAATTGTTTGTGTTTGGTCATCGGTACAAACACTTTGACATTATCAGCACACTGTCAGCATTTATCAGTATTTATCTCAATTTAGAATAATAACAACATATTTTGGATTCATGCATGGTGAATTTTTGTTTGGGTTTTGTGTACTGGAGATTGTGTACCATTGTTGAGTTAGTGCAGCCTTTCTCAACCAGAGTTTTGTGAAATGCTTGAGTTTCTTGAAAGCCCTAGAAGGGTTTCCCGAATGGATGAGAATTAATTATTAATATGTCTTTAAAATTTGTTAAACATTTATTGGGTGATATGACCATATATGGTCATGTCAACCCACCCATCCTTCCCAAAATGGCCAGTAATGGGCCTGAAGGGGGTAGGAAGGGGAGGTGGGCGTGTCCACAGCTCTGCTTCCCAACCATAATCTGCCCGATCGTGCCACTTCTGTGGTTTCTCGAAGCCTGAAGAAGGTTTCAGGGGTTTCTCAATGGTAAAAAAGTTGAGGAAGGCTGAGTCAGTGACTGGAAAACTGGCAACAGGTAAGGGCAGCTGAAATGATCAGTCTCTCTTAAACAAATACTGCATCCTTTTCTGTCAAATGGCTCCTTGTAATGAATAGGGACAAAAGCACCACATTTAAAAAAGAGATCACTGCTGAAGGGGTAAAATAAATTCAGTCTCAAAAACTCAGAAATCAGGTTATGGCAGGGCACAAGGAAACTCCCAGGACATTTTAGGGGCCCCCACTGGACAGGGCTTGAACTTTGTTACAGCAATGATATACCCCGCAGACAGCTCTAAGCACCTGAAGGTCATTCAAAGAGTAACTCTAACTTATTATCTTCCGGTGCTGCATTCTCTTCTTCCACTTAGATCAGGGGTTCCCAACCTGGGACCCCCTGGGGTCTGTGGGAGCTCTGAAGTGCTGTGGTGGGGGGGGGGGGTCCAGGGTCCCCCTTTCAGCTCCCACTCTTTATTCCGGCCTACATGAGGCAGAGCTGCCATAGTAGTAGTAGAGGAAGGGGGAGGGAGCAAAAGGAGGGCTAACGGTGTGGGTAGTTTATTTATTTATTTTATTTATTTATTTAGATTTATATACCGCCCTCCCCGAAGGCTCAGTGATGTCACTTCCAGGGCGTGGCAGGGGTGTGGCTAGCTGATATCACTTCCATCACTCCTCAGTCTAAAAAATTATTTCAGGGGCTCCTCCACCGTCAAAAGGTTGAAAAAGGCTGTCTTAGATAGCTGCAAAAACAAACCAAAGAATTCTAGATGCCAGGAAGGATATTATTCTTCCAGTGGTTATTTGGGATCCTTGGTGGAAAACCCTGTTCTCTCCCCCCACCCGTTCTGGCCTTCTTTACCTGGCTGCCACCCCCCGGGCCGAGAGGGGCTTGATTGAGTTGGTGTATCGCAGAATTTTTTTCTGATCAACTTTGTCGAGGATGTTTTTACGTAAGACCCGGGCAAGGCTGAGCTCCCCATTGCAGACCAAGCGGAAGACAAGGTCCATCAGCAGCTTCAGGATCTCCTCTGTCAACTCAACCAAACTGAGGAGAGAAGAAAGGGAAGATTGCGAAATCCAGAGCTTTGGTCCCTGAAAGCTACCTGTTGAAAAGCACTGAATTAAGGTTAATGACTAAGCAGCTGAATGTGGTCCATGCAAGCATGGAATTTGTAATTTGGCAAAGAATTCTGCTCCCTGGGAATCTGAGCTTCTGTGGATTAAAAAAAGAAAAGTTGCTAGCCCTCAAAATGACCGAGGATGGATTGAAGGCCTCGTCCCCTGCTCCCTTTCTCTGTACTGGGAAGCAGATGAATGGCATGTGACTTACAACTCACAAAAGGGCGAGTACCGTTGAGTTCATGCACAATAACTGCAATTAAGTTAGAGGTTGGTGTATATATAGTAAAAGAACCCCCACAACAGAAGAAGAGTTGGTTCTTATATGCCAAAGAAGTCTCAGAGCAGCTTACAACTGCCTTCCCTTCCTCTCCCCACACCAGATAGCCTGTGAGGGAGGTGAGGCTGAGAGAGCTCTGAGAGAACTAACTGTCCCAAGGTCACTCAGCTAGCTGCATGTGTCTCAAAGCAACTTACCTTTGCTCTCCCCACAACAGATACCCTGTGAGGCAAGTGGGGCTGAGAGAGCTCTGAGAGAACTATTCTATCTGAACAGCCCTAAGAGGGCTGGGATTGGCCCAAGGTCACTCAACTGGCTGCATGTGGAGAAGGAATGGGGGAATCTAACCTAATTCCCCAGATTAGAAGCCACCACTCTTAACTATGACACCCCGCTGTCTCTCTCTCTCTCACATGGATCCATTTACTGCAAAAAGAAAAACCAAGGCCAGCTGCTGGCTCTTGGTTACACTCCACAGTGATGGAAGCATGGAGCCTGGGTAAAGGGCAAGGGGGGAGATGTGAGCGAGTCAAGTGGCCCCCGCTGAATGAAGCAGGCAGCAACCACTAAGGCAAGGGCAATCCTGCAGCCAAGTCCTGCACATTTACAAGCCTGCAGCAGTGTCTTACAAGCCAGTTTCCCTGTATGTGGATATGTGAGTGACTTGTGGTGCAGAAAGAAGAAAGCCACCTCTGTACACTTTGGGCCATCCCCCCGCTGGCCATTTGGTCTTGCCTCAGGAGCACAGGGAGGTAGTTACTTGCCTAGAATGGGAGGGCTTCCTTTGGAGTCATTCTGGCCCCTGCTGGGCGGGACCCTGTGCTGCAGGGCTAGGGAGCCCTCCCTCTCTGGATTGTCCCAGTCTCTACTGGGCTGGCTCGAAGCCTCCAAACACAAGTGTTGGGGGGGGGGGCGAGGCGACAGCCACTCACCAGAGCTCATCCACCACTCGGACCAGAACGAAGAAAGTGTTCTTGCTGACCCGCTTCTTGAACGTGTCCGGACAGTGGCAGAACTTCTCGTACGTGGGGATCAAGTTAAAGGACTAACGGGGCAATGGTGTGCTGCACAGTCAAGTCAACGGCAAACAGATGGGAAGCCCGCAAACACAAACACAAACCCTGAGTTTGGACCCAGGCAAAAATGCAAACCCTGATAGTTATTCCAGCTTTGCTAAGATGCCAACACCCCAAACTCCAGACCATGCTGATTTTGCTCTGGCTGCAGCACCCCCCTCACTCATACCGCAGTGCAGTAACCACACCACACCTGCGTCACACCTCAGTCTCTTTCTTCCATTGGGAGGAGGATTACCTGGGAGATCAACATAGATCTCCCCTAAGATGCTGAGTTGGAGACACCTGAGGCTAGAAATGTCGCTCCAGACCCTGCTTGAGGATGCGGAGAGAAAGCTAGGCAGCTTGCTTTATTCTTCTGGATGTTATTTATTTATTTATTTATACATCCATAAATACCAAGGCATCCTTTTGAGTCGAGGGTGGAGAGGATGTCTAGGAGCAATCTCGTCAATGGCGGCTGTTAGGCAGGACTGCCAGTCCTCAACCAGACCCGCCAGCGAGACACCAGGAGGCATCGGGTCCTGCAGAATGCAGAGCATTCAGGAAACCAAGTGGATCCATAAGTATCCGCAGGCCACTACACCCACTGTCCAACTGGGGAAGGGGTGGTATCTTAATCCGGGACCGTAGGGCATAGTGGTCTGACCATGGTACGGGCAAAGCTGCATCCAGAACCACATCTATCCCAGCACTGAATATCAAGTCGAGGGTGTAGCCTGATGGGTAGGCCCAGCAACAAATTGCAAGAATCCAAGTATCTCCATGGAAGAAATTAGGTCCGAGCCAAGTACCAAAGAAGGCATATCCTGATGGGCATTGAAGTCCCTCAATATCAAAAGCCTGGGAAACTGCAAAGCCCAGGCAGCCACCCCTCCAGCAGGCTCAGCAGGAAATCTGGCGCCCTGTTGGGCAGAGGTATACCAACCAGATGGCCAAGCTCTCAACTGAGTCCCAACCGATGGCGACCACACCACTGATCCCTGGTGATGGGAGAGCCCTGTAGGAGAAAGCCTCCCAGACTACGATTGCCACCCCCCTCCCCTACTAGAGTTCCGAGATTGGTGCAGGACCAAGAACCCAGGGGGGGGGGGGAGTTCTTTCAAGGCGACCGTTTCGCTGTCCCAAACCCAGGTCTTGGTCACGCAAGCAAGGTCAGCCCCAGACTCTGCAAAAAACTGTTGCAGAGTTGAGGCCTTGTTGTTGATTGACCTTGCATTGCACAGGATCAAGGTTGGATCCATCCTAGCCTCCACCCTCGTATATCTGGGGATGGGATGGAGGTTAGAAGGGCAGTAAGCATGCCCCGGGCGTCTGTCATGTCTCCACAACTTGAACCAAGGACCGACACCAGTGCTCCCTGTCCTTCTCTTGTCCAACCCCCTCCCCCAACCATAACACCCCTGGCCCACTATGGTCGGTATCTCAGCCCCCTCCTAGCCCCCCCAAAGCAGTGGTCTCTCTCCCTCCATACTCATGCAGGGAGGCATACCCCACTAACTACCCTACCGATACGCCCACGGCTAATTCCCACCCAGCTACAATTCCCTCCAACCTAGCCCTCCCAACCCCTATCCCACCTAAGAACCCACCCAACCCAAAAACCACCCCAACACCCTAACCAACCTACTAGCCAGTGGTACTTTGTTGGGCAGGAAGATGTGGCCAGATCCCGACTCAATGAGGAGTTCTCACGGCCCTGTATCTTGCCAACTCTGAATAGCTGCTGGTGACTAAAACTAACGAATACCCTCCTCCCTGCGGTGGCACTGTTCCCTCTGCCTAGCTCAACACACTGACCAGACCTAACTGAAATAGAAAGAAAAAAAGATAATCTTCGTCCAGTTCCGCCCTCTGCCACAAGGAGAGCAGAGGGGACAAAATAGCAGCTCCTGCAGATCTTAGTTAGCCAGCTGCCAGTAGGTAGCATTGGGAACTCATGGTGTGCGGCCCACCAACTGAAACAACAAACGAAAAATAAGGAATAGCTTGTGGCGGCTAACAAAGTCATAACCTATATTAAATGATTAATTTTTCAAACATGTATTTAGAAGCAACGCCACTGATGAAATTGTGTGCGTTGGAAATGAGTGTAACTGCACACCTCTTTCTAGCTGTGCTCCCTTTAGAATTAAGAATCTGAGACTCCAGCATTGCAGTTTATTACAGAGTTGTTTGCCGTTCCATAATTTTCACTTGTCTCTTTGTGGGAATGGCTGGCCTTTGTTGCTTGGTTTCACCCACTGAAGCAGCCAGCTGATCCCAATGGGAACCGCCTGGCGTTCAAAGTGCCCAGTCTTGGTCACAGTACTGGTCTTGCCCACCAGCCTCCTCTGCACACCTCTCTTCTTTAGGGTCTCTCTGATCTCCCTGCCAGCCTTCCCAGCCCTGCTTCTGCCTGCTGCACGGGGTGCCACTGTTGGCCCCATCCCATCTCTTGTATTACTGCTTTCCCGCTTTCTGAGCTGCCTGTGCCCCGGACCGAGCTGGGGTAGTGAGGGCTGGGATGCAATCATGCAAGGCAATGGAGAAACAAAAGCAACATCTTCTTCTTCTAAAACCCACTTTCACAATGAGGAGCACTGAGGAATGCTGCCCCCATCTCCCCCTGTGCAGGAGGAAGGGCAATGGGCTGCTCCTGCAGCAGACCAGCCCCCAGCACAGGAAGTAGACGGACCGATTGGCAACTGCAGGTGTCTCTCCTGAGCTGCAGGGGGCAGTGCTGAGCCAGGCCAAGGGCAGCGGGCTGCAATCCAACAGGCCTTTACCTGTTTTGAGAGTGTCGTGGGCAGCTTGAAAATATATTGCCTCAGGGCAATGGGAGCTAAAGCTCTCCAGGAAGGGCCTGTGGAAGCAGCTGCTCTCTGTCCCTTTGCAGTGGGATGTCTTTGCCTAGACATGATCCCTGTTGAGGAGGGATCTGAATATAATCGCAAGACAGAAGAGGGTGCCTGCTGATGTTGGAAGAAGAGTTGGTTTCTAATACACCACGTTTCACTATCTGAAGGAGTAGTCCCAAAGTAGCTCACATTCACTTTCCCTTCCTCTCCCCACAAGAGATACCCTGTGAGGTAGGTGAGGCTCAGAGAATGTGAACAGCCCATTAGCTGCCTACATGTGGAGGAAGAATGGAGAATCAAGCCCAGTTCTCCAAATTAGAGGCTGCAGCTCTTAACCACCACCCTATGCTAGACAGCACTGTGTTGAGGGCACAGGGGGGCCAGAGGAAGGAGCTGGGGGAGGAGCTGTGAGCAGCAGGGGGACAATGGAGAAAGGGGGAGTGCCGTGGTGGGGGGGGGTGAGGAAAAAAGGGGGGTGGCGAGAAAGAGGAGGCACAGTGGGGGTGAGTGGCAAGAAAGGGGAAATGCAGTGGGACTGAATGGTGAGAAACGAGACTTCTACGCCGCAGAAATCGCGTCTGCAAGCTCTCGCCCAGCACAATTATTTAAGGTAATTAGATCACTTACCGCCCTCAAAGAAGGGCGACAAACGATAAGGGAATTGGAATTGAGCTGTGTGGCATTATCGAGCTATTTTGCGGACAAAGTCCTGTCGCTCCGACCTACCTGCCACGATTGATACAGTTAGTGAACTGGAAGCTCCGTGGCCGTCAAGGGGGTTAGTGTTTGATGGCTTCAGGCGGCTCTCTGTAACCGAAGTGGACAAGTTACTGGGTTCAGTGAGGGCGACCACGTGCCCCTTGGATCCCTGTCAGTCCTGGTTGCTCAAATCGGGCGACCAGCGGATAGGAGGCCCCTTGAGGGAGATTGTCAACCTCTCCTTAACATCTGGAGAGTTTCCCAAGGGGCTTAAGGAAGCAGTGGTACGCACCTTACTGAAAAAGCCATCATTGGACCCGCGGAACCCCGCCAGTAACCGCCCAGTTTCGCACTTGCCGTTTCTGGGTAAGGTGATAGAGCGGGCCGCAGCGGACCAACTCCTAGGTTTCTTGGATGAAACTTCGGCCCTCGACCCATACCAGTCTGGCTTCCGCCCTGGCCACGGGGTGGAGACCGTGCTGGTCGCCCTCATGGATGATATCCGGCGCCAGCTGGATCGGGGCGGCTCCGCCATTCTCGTGCTTCTAGACCTGTCGGCCGCATTTGATGTGGTCAACCACGAGTTATTGGTACACCGCCTCGCCGGAGCTGGAATAAGGGGGACTGCGCTTCAATGGCTGGTCTCCTTCCTCCAGAATCGGACGCAGAGGGTTGCGATGGGGGAGAGTATGTCGAGCCCTTGTGAGCTCCCTTGTGGGGTTCCGCAGGGGGCGATACTCTCTCCCACACTTTTTAACATCTATATGCGCCCTCTAGCCCAGTTGGTCCGGGGCTATGGGCTGGGTTGCCACCAATATGCGGATGACGCCCAGCTCTACTTCCTAATGGACGGCCGGCCGGACTCCACCCCGGATACATTTGCCAGCTGTTTGGAAGCGGTAGCTGGATGGCTCAGGCAGAGTCGCCTGAAACTCAACCCCTCCAAGACGGAGGTCCTGTGGCTGGGCAGAAGAGGGCAGGACCAGGAAGCGCGCCTCCCATGCCTGAACGGGGTGCAATTAACACCTGCACCAGTTGCCAGGAATTTGGGAGTAACATTTGATGCCTCCTCTCTATGGAGGCTCAGGTCACCAATGTAGCTCGGACGGCATTTTTCCATCTTCGCCAAGCCCGGCTACTAGCGCCCTACCTGTCCTCGGAACACCTGGCCACAGTGATCCATGCAACGGTCACTTCCAGATTAGACTTCTGTAACTCGCTCTACGCGGGCCTTCCTTTGTCTTTGACTCGGAAGTTACAGCTGGTCCAAAATGCGGCTGCCAGGGTCCTCACTAGAACACCTTTGAGGGCCCACATTCAGCCGGTGCTTCGTCATCTGCACTGGTTACCAGTCTGTTTCCGAATCAGATTCAAGGTATTGGTATTGACCTTTAAGGCTATACGCGGCCTGGGTCCCGTTTACCTGCGGGACTGCTTGGTTGCTTACGCCCCCCCGCAGGGCACTCCGCTCTGCGGGTATGAATTTACTGGTTGTCCCGGGCCCACGGGATGTTCGGCTGGCCTCGACCCGGGCCAGGGCCTTTTCAGTCCTGGCCCCAACCTGGTGGAATGAGCTCCCAGAAGAGCTAAGGGCCCTGCGGGATCTACCAGCTTTCCGCAGGGCCTGCAAGACGGAGCTCTTCCGCCAGGCATATGGTTGAGGCCAGGGCAGCTCTCCCACTAATCCATCAGAGGATCCCCTCCAATATTGAGATCTCTAACATCGAGATCATTGTTAAATCTATTGTATTGGTGCCACCCTCTTCTGAATATTGTTCTCCCCACCAGGCTGAACTTGGAGGGAAGTCGGGTAACTAAGATCAGAATTGTGACCACCGTCACTTATAGGTTATATGTAACTTGTTGTTGATGTTAATTGGGGTTTTTATGGGGATTTTATGGTGTTTTAACTGTTTATGTTGTAAATCGCCCTGAGACCTATTTGGAGAAGGGCAGTTTAAAAATTAAATAATAATAATAATAATAATAATAATAATAATAATAATAATAATAATAATAATAATAATAATAATAATAATAATAATAATAATAAAGAGGAAGCATTTGGGGTGAGTGGGGAGAAAGGGGGAGTGCATGGGGGGTGAATGGGGGAACAGGAGAAGGAAAGGGTTCAGCTATGTGAGCTGTAAAGCTTACTAGACAATCTACTTTAGAGAGCTATTGTAAGGATAAAACGGCACATCAATGTGATAGAAAAACACAAAGGCAAGTGATTTTGCTGAAGGGTGCAGCATAAAGTTGGAGTTCTCCTCCTCTTCACCAGAAGCATACATTTTCTTGGGAAGCGAAAATCCCACCCTTTGCTTGTCTCTTTGCACTGCCCATGACACGCTGCCATGGCAGAAAGGGAGGCAGGGAAGGAAGGCCCTGCACCTCCTGCTCTACCCATAATGCCCCAGCGCCCTCACAAGCTAGCCAATCTGGTGGTGAGCACAGGCAAGGTGCTCCTAGCCCAGAAGCCAATCTTCTGCGAGTTGCCCGCAGGCTTTGCTCTCCTGAACGCTCCTCCAGGGCCGGAAAGGACTGGGCATTTTGAAAGGATATCTGTACTGCAGCTTCTTGATGAGCTCTTCGGGGGAGATGAAGGTTCGGTAAGTTGTCAGGAAGGCCTCACAATACAGCACCAAATCTAAGCGGGGAAGAGAAAAAGAACAGAGGCCTGTTAGTCAAGCGGAGTTTCTGGAGACGAAGCTAGCAACTTAGAAATGAATGGCACTAAAGCTCTGTTTCCCTCATGTGTTTAAGAACACGTCCTGGTTTCATTTTTGTACGCTGATTGTTTTCTAAGCTTCTTAGCATCAGCAGGCATAACCCCGCAGAAATCTGTTGTCCATTTGAAGCCTACTGCTGGCCTGAATGCCGCTGACACCAAAGAGGTCTGGAGTGAACCTGGGGAGAGGGACTGAGGCCCTCTGGGCCCGTTCTGCCCACTGGTTTCCAGCCAGCACGCTCAGTGGGACTCCTCTGAAACAACTTCATGGCAAGTCAGAGCGCCTGTCCACCAGGCCTGGGCTGTCCACTGGGACTGCCAGTTGCTCTCCTGAACTGGAGATGTCGGGGACTGACTGGCCGGTGCTCTGCCACAGCCCCTACCAAGCAAGGGGTGAAGCTGCCTTCTGCAGAGGCCACTCAGGGCACCCCCAAGAGCAGACTTCTCCGCTTCGAGAGGCAGCCGCTCTCCCCAACTTTCCCACTGCGCAGCCACAGCCCCCTCACCTCGATTCCCCTCAAACCCTGAATGAGGAGCACTTGGGGTGGGGAGCCCAGTGTGAATGCAAAGGGACTGACATCTCCATCCCCATCTGCCCCAGAAGGCAGCTGACTTTCCCTCTAGCCTTTGGACTTGCCAAGAAGGGAGGGAGAAACATCCACTGATGGCTGATTTATGAGCCTGCCTGGCACTCTTCATATCAGGGGCTTAATTCATTAACCCTCAGCAGATCTCCGATGCTGGGGCAACAGCACACAAATTCTTCTGCGCCCATCCATATCAGGCCAAGTGGGCCAGGAAATTCACATATAAACTGGGCATCCTTATTATTTCCTCCATGCTTTGTAGTGTCTTGGTTTAAGCCAGGCTTTCTCAACCGGGTTTCATGAAACCCTGGGGTTTCTTGACAGCCCTGGAAGGGTTTCCTGAATGGGTGGGAGTTAATTAATGACCATACATGATCATGCTGACCTGCCCCTTCCGTTGCTCCCCCCCCCCGATGGCCAATGACAGGCCTGGAGGGGGTGGGGCGGGCAGGGGCCCTGAGTGGGCATGGGTACAGACCTGCTTCCCAACCATATTCTGCCTGATGGTGCCACTTCTGGGTTTTCTTGAAACCTTAAGAATGTTTCAGGGATTTCTCAATGGTAAAAAAGTTGAGAAAGCCTGGTTTAAGCAAACATTGTTACAGAGCTAGCCAGACAGAAGTACACAGCTCTCTCAGTACTCCTCCTAGCTCTTAAATCAGGGTTTCCCAACCACTGTACCATATGCCCCTTGATAGTACCATGGCGTGGATTTCCCCTGCCAAAGTGGCAGCTGGGGAGAGTCCTCCCATCCTCTGCCTACTATTCCCAGCTCTTATTTGGGAAGGCTGGCCCACCTCCTCCCAAAGTAGCCAAGATGGGTCTGGAAGGGAGGGGCTTTGGCCATTTAAACCTTTGCAGGCCAAGGCTCCTCTCACTTGGGGGAGGGGGGGCGTGGCATGGAGGTACTTTGAATCCTGAAAAT
Organism: Paroedura picta; assembly: GCF_049243985.1. Lineage (NCBI taxonomy): Eukaryota > Metazoa > Chordata > Lepidosauria > Squamata > Gekkonidae > Paroedura > Paroedura picta. Next base: position 53,191,460 of record NC_135380.1, on the reverse strand, counting down.
GATTTCAGTGGTACCTTTGTAGTCAACAGATTGAAAAAGGCTGCCTTACACAGTCTCAACTCTCATTAAGGAAAGGAAACAGTGTCATCTTAAAGACTAATGAATTCAAGAAGGCATAATCCAGGAAAGGCAAGTGTTATTGGATACTTAGGGCTAATCCTGCGTTGAGCAGGGGGTTGGACTAGATGGCCTGTATGGCCCCTTCTAACTCTATGATTCTATGATTCCATACTGGTGATAAAGACTCTGCTGATTGGCTGAACTGCCCTGATGTAAGAGGGGAAGGGAAGAGAGAATGGTTCCTTGCTGATCACCAGGTGGAGTGGAATGGTCTATGGGTGGGATTACAGAAGTGGCTGGCAAAGCAGGGAGGCAGGGAGAGGAATGACTGAGGCCCTGAAGCAGCAGAGAGCCAAGAGGAAGAAAGCAAGCAGTCCTCACAAATGGGGAGTTGGAAGAAAGAGTGGCTGGCCTCGGGACTGAAAGGGCCAAAGAAATGGCAAAGAGGCTGCTTGCTCATCCAAACCTTTGGCTGCAGGCCTTTCTTCAAGTTCCATCGGGCAAGACTTTCTCAAGAGGTTGCCTTTGACTTGAACGGGAGCTACGGTGACTTTGGCCTTGACTTGGATGGCCCCGGCCAGCCTGATCTCATCAGATCTCCAAAGCGAAGGAGGATCAGCTCTGGTTAGTCCTTGGCTGGGAGACCAATAAGGACGTCCAGACGTGCCTCGCCAGTCACCTCTGAGTGTCTCCTGCCTACGTGTGCTGGGGCTTGGCAGCTCTTCCCACCACCACCACGGCAGCTTGCCCCCATAAGCTAACTGCTGTGGGATTGTTTGCCCCCAGTGCTGCTTTCTTGTGATTCCTCTCCCTGCCTTCCTTTTGTGCTGAGTTTTGCTTTCTGATTCTAAACAGTCCCAGCAGCGACCTTTGTGTGCACCAGAGCTGTGTTTTAAGCCCTTAATAAATAAATAACAATTATAAAAATCAACCATGGATACCCGCATCCCTCCTCTTTCCTCCCAGGCACAGAAGAGTTAAACATTCAATCATGACTTCTCTGCAAGGAGCAGCTACAAGAGCTTATCCCAGCTTATCTCTTGTTTGACTGAAGCTAAGCAGAATCTCTGCCTGTGCCCCTCCCCCCAGCTGCCCCCCATCTAATCCAGCTTCGCCTGGATGGTCTGAGAATGTAATGTGACAAATTCCTCGTTAGGAGCTTGGTGCCTAGAGCGGTGATGTGCCACGGTCCTTCTGTGATACCTTTCCTGTCGGTCTCTGTTGCGTGGACCAGCAGAATATCCCCCGATCCCCCGCGTACGTCTGGCCCATCGTCGCCCTGCAATTGGAAAAACATGAAGTAGATGGGATGGCTTCCTTTGGGGGCACCCTCACTCCCCAGAGAAATACCGACTCTGGGCTCCACACCAGCTTTCCTTGTTTGCAGGGGATCACAGTGCAAGCCGGAACTTGGGCTGGAGTTAAAAAGTCCAGACTTGTCAAGTGCCAGAGACAGCCTTTCGCACAACCTGGGTTTTGTTGCATCAGACTCAAGAGGGCCTTGGTCTCTTGGGAGACAGATGAAAATTAATGACCTATGTTAATCACTGGGGTAGGGGATGTCTTGCAGGGGTCAGCATGAGCAGGCTGAGTGTAGGGAGAGCCAAGGAACACCCCAAATTCAAGCCAACTCAGGCCCTGGTGCCAGCCTGGTGGAATGTTCTTCTGAGTGAGATCAGGGCATAAAACACAAAACAGTTTAGTGGGACCTGCAGGACAGAGCTGGCCCACTAGGCCTGTAATTGAGGCCCACAAATACCACCAATAGAATCAAAGAGTTGGAAAGGACCTCCAGGGTCATCTAGTCCAACCCCCTGCCAAATGCAGGAAATTCACAACTGTCTGCCCACCCACAGTGACCCCAATTCCAGGCGCAGATGATGACCCCCCACCAAAAAAAAATCCCAGAATGCCTGGTCAGTCTGCCCTGGAAGAAAGAAACTGGCCTCCTGAAACAAACCAATATCATACAGGGAAACAAAACACCCAACCCGGAAAACAGGTGAAAACCACAAAGTATGATGAAAATACGTCAAGTCTGAACTTGTTGGCATCAGTGGTGTATGCATGGAGATGCTTTAATGTGTGACCAAGAGATAAGGTATTCTTTTTGTGGTTTTTAAACATTTTGAGCTCTAATAATAAAGTCTTTGTATTTTTCTAGATACGGTTTTATCCGTAACCTTTGGGGTTCTCCCTGCACAAACGACCAACATCTGCATGCCCACCCAGCATTTTAGCCACAAAGCACATTATCTCCCCCACTGAAGGGAAGGCGAAGAGGCCCCTGATGGGTTTCAAAGTAAATTATTAAGATTGTTTAAAGGTGTGTGTGTTTGTTTGTGTGTGTGTGTGTGTGTACGTATGTATATATGTTTGTGTGTTTATGCACACGCACACACAAACAAGTAGGCAAAGAAACCCTGTACATGGAAAGATGCATACGGTGTTCCCTGGTTGTGCTTGCTACACGTGGCTACAACTGCAGCAACAGCAGCCTATTTAAAAGTGCAGAGTCTTGAGGAAGGCCAAGGGGCTCCGTTCAAACCACGGCTGCTCACAAAGCCTAGTGGTTCTATGGTTCCAGAAGTCCCCCGCAGTTGCAACCTGACTCAGGGGGATTTTAATGAGTTCTAATCAAGGTATAGCTAAAAACGTTTAAAGCAGTTTCATTTCATTGAAAGAAACACCTGTGGCTTTGAAAAGCTGCAAGAGACTGAGATGTTCCAGACTCAATGTGATCTTTCTCAAGGGAAAAAATGTACATGTCACCAGCAAATTGGGTATTTTACTGTTCCAGCTACAAAACTGCCTGGAAAAGAGACCCAAACCCCCAAACTGGTCATCCCTGACTTGGCAAAAATTGGCACTCTACTTTAGGACATTGGTGCAGGTAAGCCAATGAGAAATCTGCATGGCCCGAGCCACCATGCCATCAGAGCACGTCAGCCATGGAGAGAAAGAGGAGGAGGAATGCATCAGAAGATGAGGCACGGGCACCGGACGCGGGTAGCACAGTAACACAGAGGCTCAGAAGCCTCTGAGAACATGATGTCCACAATGCAAGACTACAGGCATTCCTCTGGCAGGGCTCCTGGAATTCCACTGAAGCTAAGAGTAATCTCTTGTCACACCGGCTGGCAGACCTTGGCTGGCCAGAGCACCTCTCTCTTGCAGGAAGTGCTGGCGAATGACAGGCAGGGCCCTTGGAAAGCCCGTTGAAAGCTTCAAAGGCCCGCAGCCCAGAGGTCACAAAGTGAGCAGGGCTGCCTGGCAGGAGCCTTCTCTTTGGGCCCTGGCAGAGTTACCTTGTGCAGGAAGCTCCATCTGTCCTTCCCAAGCCACTCAGGAACGGAAATCAAGACAGCAAAGTACGCTCTACTTGGAAGCAAGCTGAAAAGGGGGCTTGGAGCATGAGGACCTCGGTGTCCCAGCCTTTGTGAGTCTGCAGGGACACTTGGAAATTAAAGAGGGGATGGCCAGAACGATCCCCAGATGGCTGCCACAGAGCAGAGTGGAACACCTTCCTCCTGCAGGGGAAATGGAACCCCACAGGCCAACACTTTCACTTCAAGAACAAGCCCTACCTCACAATGCCACCCCTCCCCTCTTTCCTGAAGAGTGTGGTGGGTGCCATGGGAAGTACTGTTGCTCCTTTGGCCCCAACTTGGGCAACTCAAGAAGAAGAAGAGGAAGAGGAGGAGGAGGAGGAGGGGGAGGGGGAATTGGTTCTTATCTGCCCCCTTTCTCTACCCAAAGCGGCTTCCAATCCCCTTCCTTTTCCTCTCCCCACAACAGACGCCTTGTGGGGTAGGTGAGGCTGAGAGAGCCCTGATATTCCTGCTCTGACAGAACAGCTATACCAGTGCTCTGACTGGCCCAAGGTCACCCAGCTGGCTGCATGTAGGGGAGCAAGGAATCAAACCCAGCTCGCCAGATTAGAAGTCCGCACTCCTAACCACAACACCAAGCTGGCTCTCAGGATCACATGAGAAGCTGCCTTTGGTCCAGCAAGGTCCGTATGAGCTGCTCTAACTGGCTGCAGGCCTCCAGTGTCTCAGCGTCGGTTCTTCCATATCTCCGACTACTCGATCTTTCTAATTGGAGACACGAGGGATGGAACCTTTTGTATGCCAAGCAGATGCTCTGCCACTGAGCCACAGCCGCTCCCATGCACAATGATGGCTCAAAATCTACAGCCCCTCCCAGTATTCCCGAAAGTCTGGCAGGTGAGGGCTGCATGTTTTCAATTTATTCATTTCTGTATTCGATTGACATACCCCTCCTCCTTGCAAAGCAGGCATGGAGCAGTTTACAATAAATAGTAAGTACAGAGAAAACCGGCACCTCTCCTTTCTTAGCAAGCCTAAGGACTGGAAACCTGCTTTAAAGCAAAACGAAGGCCAAGAGTCTCAGGATGCTTGAGAGAAATGGCCGACTCAGACCGTTTTACAGGCACATCCAGGCTCTCGCAAGCACAAACCTCATGGGCACAGAATCCACTGCAAGGGGGGGGGGGATCTTACCTCCTGCTTCAGCGTCAGCCTGGACATAATTTCATTGTGGTCAACCAGTGACAGTTCATCCACCTCCTCTTCCAGCTGGGAAGACTCCAAGGACTCTGGCGACTTTTGCTGCCTGTGTGAGGAACGAGAGGCCACACACACGTCAAGGAAAAGGGCAGACAGCCCATCAGATAACAGCCCCCCCCCCAGCGTAGAGAGGGGGTTTCCTAATCCTAACTATTACTGGCCAGGAGTAAGCCCCCCCCCCCCCATTCTCAGGCCCATGCTGGCGTGACCCAGGCGTCACCGGATGCTCACTGGGGAACCCACAGGGACAGCAACAGGGAAGCCCACCAGGACAGTGACAAGGAAGAAGGCTACGGCGGGAGCACAGCAGGGGCCCCACACCCACCAGCAGCCAGCTTGGTGTCGTGGCTAAAGAATGGTGGACTCTAATCTGGAAAACCAGGTTGGATTCCCTACTCCTCTTCCACAGGCAGCCAGTCACATTCCTTTTAGAGCTGTTCCCTCAGAGCAGTTCTTGTAGAGTTCTTTCCACCCCACCTCACAAGGTGTCTGTTGTGGGGAGAGGAAGGGAAAGGTGTTTGTTGTAACCTGCTTAGGGGCATCTTCCGGTAGTGAAAAGTGGAGTATAAAAAGCCTTCTTCTCTGCCTAGCTGCCCCCCCACAAATGGGCAGAATCTACCTTAAGCTCTCTGTGTGAGCTGCTCACCACAAGGGCCTGGCCCGGCCTTTCCCGTAGCCGCTTGGAATCGAGAAGCAGGAAAGCAGAGCAATCAGGCTAGAGCCCGGGAAACTCACGCTCCCCATGAAACTCCCCATCCACTCCCTCCGCCTGCCTCACCTCTCCCCCTGGCTGCTGGGATCAGAAAGCGAATGAAAGAGCCACATATGTTGTCCTGAAGGGGTGGGGCAAAAATATACTATCTGTTTATAGTATTTAGTATTAAAATATGTATTTATAGATAAGATACATTTATTTGTATATAGCCATAGGCCTTTACAAAATATAAAATACAAATTTACAAACAGTAAAATAGAATAAAAGGAACTGTATAAAAATATAAAATTTAAGACCAAAAAACTGAAACAGCATACAAAGTGCAAGAGTGTTAAGAGGCTGCCTTAGTGGTTGTAACATTGGCCCTTATTTTCCTTGCAGCCAAGGCAAATAGGGCGGTTTTATATGTTACATCATCAACCTGGTCAGATAAAAGATATCTGTTTATATCTCAGCAGCAGAACCTGCCAAAGTCTCCCAGCAAATGGCTGCCCTCAGCCCACTCCACTGCAGGAGCTTTGTGTGAGGGCGAAGACTGGGGTCAACACAGGAACCGTCAGGACACACATCACACAATCCCACCTTTTGCTTTCATCTTGGTTTTCCTTCCCTGGGGTGTTGCTGAGCAAGGCAGAGTCCTTGGGGTGACCTTCTCTGACCAGCGGGGAATCCTGGAAGGACGAAATAAGCCTTGGTTCATGAAATTGGCCCCTCTTGCTGCGCGGGGGGGGGGGGGGTCCCAACAGCAGCCCTTCTTTCTACGATTGCTTCCCACGGAGGACTCCCAGGGAGGGCATTATTGCCACACGCAACATGCGCAACTTGAAATCAGGCCAGGGAAGCCGAGAGAAGCCTTAAAAGCTTTCACGGAAGACTGGTCACCTGACCAGTCAAGTTCTGTCAATTCAGCGGACTGTCGGATCAACCATGGTCAGCTATGCTGTGAAGTCCACAATATCCTTGTGCACGCAACAGACTGCCTTTCCTGATCACCGTCAACCCCAGCCCCAGTCCAGCAGGCATCGGGGTTCCCAAGGACGTAATCCGCATCTAGGACTCCCCCTCTCCACGTGCTGAGCCTGAATTTCCAAGATTTTCATCCCTCCTTCCTCAAGATGAGAGCTGCTGGATAAGAACTTCTGCTCTTAGCTGTGTTCTGTGTCCATTAGGCCTCACCCCTGAACCATGGGGCATAGCCAGGATATTCCACCAGCTGGACAGGCACCATCTTCTGCTTCTGCTAGGCCTCACCCATTCCACCAGGCCCCACACGGTGACAAATGATGTTATCACCCATTGTCTCCCAGGTTCTGCCTGTGCATCTGAGCCTCAGCAGGGTGGCAAGCCATGCTACCTATGCACCACTGGACAGTTTCTGCTGTATGCCTGCCCACCTTGCTCTCAGCTGTAACTCCCCGCCCTCCAGAAACTGAGGAGAAAAATGGGCAGAAAATGACCTTTCCAGCAAAGTTCTAGCAATTTCCAGTATAGTCTTTAACACAGAGACTAAGGGAAATTCCTAAAGCATCACACGGAAATGATGTCACCCCCTCCCTGGTCCACCCTCTTCAGAGTCTACCTTCACAATCTTCTGCCATTTTCTGAGACTGTGCCAGCAACCTTAGTCTGCCACATCCCCTCCCAATTTGGTCACATGGCCTTCCTCCCCGTTCTGGACATGTGCTGCCAGAACCCACCCACTCTCCACTTATCCTCAGTGGCCCTGCTTTGGTTGTTCCTGCCCTCCGAGGCAGGTGACATCCTGAGAAAGTGCCTTCCCCGTTGTGGCGCCAAATCCTTCCAGTTTCCTCCCCAGGGAGATTAGTCTTTATTGCGGGCTTTCTTAGCTTCTTTTTTACCACTGAAAAACTCCTGAAACATTTCTTAGAATTACAGCAGTGGTGTCAGGGTTCTCCACTATAATTTAGCATTTGCAACCAATTTGATACTTTGAACAAATATATTTCAAAGGCTCTGTTTTATGCATTTGTGTTTCCTTTGTATTTTACTTTGAAATTTCACAGCATTATTTTCATGCCTTTTGAGAATCCTTATGGATACTGCACTGATAGGAACTGTGGCATTCCGTTTCAGACTGGAGGTATGTTGGGGTGGGACTCCCTTGTCTGTAATGCATTCATTCTGTAAATGCAGTTTGTACATTACAGTTAGGGTTAATTTTTCAATAATGTATTGAGGAGCAATGTGCAGAAGTCCGTGCAGAGTGGACATACCCCCCCAACTCATACAAGACTTGTCTTTTGTAGATATTATGTCTGAAACACACACACAATTAGATTGCAATAAATCTTTCACTCTACTCATTAATGCAGCATTCACTTATTCTCAGTTTCTCTTGACTAAGAGAGCAGAAGAATTTCTATTTAGAGCAATGGATTAATTATGCTTCTCTGATCAAATGTGAAAACTGAGAGGGCTGCCTGGACCTGGCCTGCCCTGGATGACCGTGGCTAGTCTTGCTTTATCAGATCTCTGAAGCTAAGCAGGATAAGCCCTGGCTGAGCCTTGGATGGGAGACCCCCAGGGAAGTCTGGGGCTGCAACATGGAGGCAGCCAAGGGCAAATCACCTCTCAATGGCTCTTGCCTTGATAACCCTGGGAGTGGGGTGCCGTGAATCAGCTGCAATATGATGACACTTTCTCTCACCACCTGGACATAGAACCAGTCAAGAATGCACACTGTATATAGAACAACTTAAGAATGCACAGCGCGCATAGATCCAGTTAAGAATGCACAGATGTCTCTGGATTTTTTAAAGAAAGTTAAGATGTTTTCATCTTTGCAATCTCTTTTTGGTGCCACGTGGGAGAACAGCATTCTGTCACTGAGGTGGGAGGGAGGTTAAGAACTGAACACACTCAAGCATGGCTCTCTGCACCTGTGCTTCTGTCAAAGTGATTCTGTTTTTTCCCACAGGTCAAAGGGTTAAGGCACATCTAGAGATGGCAGTAGCCAAGAGATTGTGAAATTGTGTCTGGGTGGCAGGCTGACATGGACAGAGAGGTTGTTGAGAGGCATTTAGCTGCACTGGATGAGTTCAAATCCCCTGGGCCGGATGAAATGCACCCGAGAGTGCTCAAAGAACTTTCCAGAGAACTTGCACAACCCTTGTCCATCATCTTTGGGACCTCTTTAAGAACTGGAGATGTCACGGAGGACTGGAAGAGAGCAAACGTTATTCCGATCTTCAAAAAAGGGAGGAAGGATGACCCAGGAAACTACAGACCATTGAGTCTGACCTCTGTTGTGGGGAAGATAATGGAGCAGATATTAAAGGGAGTGATCTGCAAACATCTGGAGGACAATTGGATGATCCAAGGAAGTCAGCATGGATTAGTCTCCAACAGGTCCTGTCAGACCAACCTGGTTTCCTTTTTTGACCAAGTGACAGCTTTGCTGGATCATGGAAATTTGGTTGATGTCATTTACTTGGATTTTAGTAAAGCTTTTGATAAGGTTCCCCATTATGTTCTGATGGGATAAATTGAAGGACTGCAATCTGGATTTTCAGATAGTTAGGTGGATAGGGAATTGGTTAGAGAACCGCACTCAAAGAGTTGTTGTCAATGATGTTTCATCAGACTGGAGGGAGGTGAGTAGCGGGGTACCTCAGGGCTCGGTGCTCGGTCTGGTGCTTTTTAACATATTTATTAATGATCTAGACTAGATGAGGGGGTGGAAGGACTACTCATCAAGTTTGCATATGACACCAAATTGGGAGGACTGGCAAATACTCCGGAAGACAGAGACAGAGTTCAACGAGATCTGAACACAATGGAAAAATGGGCAAATGAGAACAAGATGCAATTTAATAAAGATAAGTGTAAAGTTCTGCATCTGGGTCAGAAAAATGAAAAGCATGCCTACTGGATCGGGGATACGCTTCTAGGTAACACTGTGTGTGAACGAGACCTTGGGGTACTTGTGGATTGTAAACTAAACATGAGTAGGCAGTGTGATGCAGCGGTAAAAAAGGCGAATGCCATTTTGGGCTGTATCAACAGGCGCATCACATCAAAATCACAAGATGTCATAGTCCCATTGTATACAGCACTGGTCAGACCACGCCTGGAGTACTGTATGCAGTTCTGGAGGCCTCACTTCAAGAAGGACATAGATAAAATTGAAAGGGTACAGAGGAGAGCCACGAGGTATCAGGAAAAAACTTTTCACAGTCAGAGTAGTTCAGCAGTGGAATAGGCTGCCTAAGGAGGTGGTGAGCTCCCCCTCACTGGCAGTCTTCAAGCAAAGGTTGGATACACACTTTTCTTGGATGCTTTAGGATGCTTAGGGCTGATCCTGCGTTGAGCAGGGGGTTGGACTAGATGGTCTGTGTGGCCCCTTCCAACTCTATGATTCTATGATTCTATTATTCCAGCATCGACATGCTGTGAGCAATGTTCAATGACCATGGAGACGACTGTGTCTCTGTCCAGTTTGTGTGGCTTCTTTCTATCCCTTCAAGTTTTCCCATTTTCTGCATTTGGTTGTGAACAGAAAAATAGATTTCTTAATTTCTGAGCAATTTCCCCCTTACCCATGTCCTCAATGGGCTTAAGAAAGAGAGGCTGCCTTACACTTAATCAGACTGTTGGCTATCCGGGTCAACCCTGTCTCCTCAGACTGGCAGCAGCTGCCCAGGGTCTCAGACGGAGGTCTTTCCCATAACCTCCTGGCACATTTTTTAATTGGAGATGCTGGGGACAGAACCTGGGACCTTCTGCGTGTCAGGCAGATGTTCTGCCACTGAGCCATGGCCCCTCTCCAACCACCTAATGCTCCTTTGTTATGGCGTAAAGAAGAAATGACCTTGGGTCAAAATTCTATATCAGAATTACCTTAACGTTATGGAATTTTAAGAAACGAGAATCATGACTCAATGCTTTGATTTTGGTAAGTTTTGTAAGCAAATAGGAGAGCCTCTCCACCCCTCCCCCCCCAAAAAAAAAGTGGTTTTGAAACCCAGCAGGACAAAAAGCTAACATTTGAAAAATAAACATTGGAAAAATAAAAAAAATAAGCACCAGACATAAACTCCTCTGCCGGTGCAGTTTTTTTTTTTTTTAACATGAGAGTATAAATTAAACAAGCTTTTCAAGAAGGACATAGAGTTCTTCTGTGTGAAAACCAGCTTTCCTACCACAGAGAGGATTGTGGAAATGTGTAATAGATGCAAGGTATATATCTGACAGAGATTGAGGCAAAAGTTTCATTTCAAGACTGCAAAAATTCAAGAGTTAACTTTCATAAGGGATGGCTAGGTGAGCATCTGTTCCACTTAGATTGCCTGGTTTTCAGAACATACTAGGCTGTGAGGTGAAGGGCTTTCAGCTGCAGTGAGGTCATCTGCTTAAGGAAAAACAGTTCTGTGCACAGAACATTGTCTGGATCTGAAATGTCATTATTTGCAGTGGGAAAGTGGGAGAAACCAACACATTTCCCCCCCACTTTAGGCCACCACAAATTCCCTCTCAGGGGATGGGGGGAATCTGGGGGTTTTATTTGTTTATTATATTTGTATACCACCCTCCCCGAAGGCTCAGGACGGTTTGCTTGAAACGGAAACAATACAGATCACTCAGTTTAACAATAATACAGTGATAATGGCAAGCAACATAGTAGAACAATAGAATAACAGGGAGAACATTAAATTAGTGCACAGTGATAGTCCAGTGGGCTGGGTGGAACTGCAGTGGGTGCCACAGGGGGAAGATCCAGGGGGAGAGCCCGTGGGAAGTGGCGGTTCTGGTTGGCCTCAACCAAATGCCTTTTTTAGCAGAATTCCCAAACTGCGCAGCAAGCAGGAAGCACATTCAGCACTGCACTTGAATCATGGGATTTCTTTGTGGAATGCTTGTAATTCCGCGGAGCATTGACAGCCATTACGCTGTTTTTTCCAGGTGTAGAAAGGATCATAATGAGAGCACTTTAAGGCTTACATTTTGACATTTGGGGTTTGATCTCCTGGCAAACAGGTCTATGTTTGGAAACCCACAAACTGGTGTGAGGTAATGATCCTGTCGAATCAGCTTGCAATCTCATCAGGGAGATGTGCCTAACTGAGCTACGACAACTACACTGTCTACTCCAGCAGTGAGGAGTGCCGCAAGTACTGCATGACCCCAATCCCAGCTTTGCGGTTTCAGCACAGAGGACCTGAGTGGTTGTTGCTTCCTAGATGTTCAAGAAATATGTCATAGTGATGTTATCTTTTACATACACAATAGATTTGTCTTTTCCCCACACATGAAAATCCAAATAGTATACTTCATTGCCATGAACTCCAACCCTTTTACATCAAAGGTTTTCCCCACTGAAGATGGTATGCTTCTTGCTGAGTCTCTGGCACACTTTGTGCCCCATCCAAGGAAGAAAGCATCTGTGATCAGAGTGAAGGAATGGCATTAGATCCGGGCAGGATTATCCACCAGTTTAGATACCTGGTTAAAGCTCTGCAAAAATTCAGTTTGATTGGATGTCAGGGAGGTGCATGCATGCCCTTGCAGACTGGATTACTTTATTATATTTATTCCCCACCACTCCTGAAGCTGGCTCGTGGTGGGTTACACAAGTCCAAAAAAACAAATTAACCCCCCCTATTAAAAGGACATAAAAATTCCATTACAATCATAGCAAAATCTTTAACCGCTCCTGCGGTTAAATAAAAGGGTAAGGCCACCTGGGGAGGAGTTGGGGCGGACCCTGTCCAGGATAAAAACTCAGAGGGCCCAATCAGGAGCCGCAAACGGCTCCTGATTGGGCCCTCCGAGTGTCCATCCAGGGCCAAGCAGCCAATGGGGAGGTGCGCAAAGCGCCTTCCTATTGGCCCCTCACCAGGACAGACCAAAATTCCATTCACCCAGCCCAGTCTGGCTGCCAGTCTGATCCTGACCACCGCAGGGAGAGGAGGTCAGCAGGGCTGCCGAGGGGGATGAGAACAGAGGCTGCACCACCCCTTTCCGCCCCAAGGCTGTCCTCACTGTCATGTCCAACTGCAAATTGCCTCAGAACCCTGACAGAGCTGGCTGGAGGCTGCAGAGTGCGCTCCCTCCCTCCCTTCAGGCCTGCTGCGAAGGAGCCTCTGACAGGCCCTGACTGAGGGGAGGGGACCTTTCTAAGAAAAACACAGGGGAGCCTGAGGGCCTTCCTTTTGAGGGGGGGGGGACTTTCCCCTTCTGCCAAACAGTTGCCTGACAGGGAGGCCACAGAAAAGCCCCTTCTCACTTAAAATACTGCTCTGCCCGGAAGTTAGACACAGACAAGCCATGTGTCTGTCTCCTTTGCAACTCTCTGCAGATTTGAGGCCACTGCACAGCGTTATTCTGCAGAGGAAACTGGCTCTTTTGTCTCCTGTTTCATCTGCACAACAACCCTGTGCAGTAGGCCTCAAGTCTTTCAATTCAACAACAACCTGTGTGGGAAGCCTTAAATGTTTCTTCTCTACCACAACCCTGTCCAAAGTAGCACTTTCTGCCTCGGGAGCTGAACTTTATACTCTGCAGGTGAGCTGTAATTCCAGTAGGTCTCCAGGCCACCCCTGTAGGTTGGCTACCCCTGGGATGGAAATATTCCTGGAGGTTTGGAGGTGGGACTTCAAAATCGTACAATGACTCAGAGTCTAGCCTTCAAAGGAGCCATTTTTGCCTGTAGCTGGGAGGGAGTGGTGCAGGTGTGTCCCTCCTGGCCTATGGGTTATGGCCAGCCCTTGCCAGCAACTGTTTGTATTTTGGGGCGCAGAAAGGCAGACCAGCATCAAAATATCCCATTTGCCTATTTACTCTGACTGTGAAATTTTTTTTCCTGATATCTAGCCTATACCGTTATACTTGTAGTTTAAACCCATTATTGCATGTCCTTTGCAGCCAATGGGAACAGCATCCTGCCCTCCTCCAAATGACAACCTTTCAAATACTTAAAGAGGGCTATCATGTCCCCTCTCAACCTCCTTTTCTCCAGGCTGAACATTCCCAAGTCCCTCAACCTATCTTCATAGGGCTTGGTCCCTTGGCCCCAGATCATCCTCATCGCTCTCCTCTGTACCCTTTAAATTTTATCCACGTCCTTCTTGAAGTGAGGCCTCCAGAACTGCACACAGTACTCCAGGTGTGGTCTGACCAGTGCCGTATACTTGTAATTTTGTGATGTGATGCCCCTGTTGATACAGCCCAAAATGGCATTTGCCTTTTTTACCGCTGCATCACGGTAAATGCATGCTCATGTTTAGTTTACAATCCACAAGTACTCCAAGGTCTTGTTCACACACAGTGTTACCTAGAAGCGTACCCCAAGGTCTCATTCACACACAGTGTTACCTAGAAGCGTATCCCCCATCCAGTAGCTATGCTTTTCATTTTTCTGACCCAGATGCAGAACTTTACACTTTATTAAACTGCATCTTGTTCTCATTTGCCCATTTTTCCATTGTGTTCAGATCTCGTTGAACTCTGTCTCTATCTTCCGGAGTATTTGCCAGTCATCCCAATTTGGTGTCAGCTGCAAACTTGATGAGTAGTCCTTCCACCCCTTCATCTAGATTGGGGGTCCTCAACCCCCGGTCCGTGGCCCGGTACTGGGCCGTGAAGGCCATAGTACCGGGCCGCAAGCGGCCGCACCTGCCTCCCCCCCCCGCAGTGAGAGGGGGGAAAAGAGGCAGGCGCGGCCGCAGGCATGCCAGCGACGCAAACGCGCATGCGCGGAGTTGCCGCACATGCATGTTTGCACCCCCTCCTGGCGAAAACGCGCAAGTGCGGCAGCTCTGTGCATACCCGAAAACACGCATGCGCTGCAACTGCGTGTGTGCATTTACGTGCAGCTGCGGCGGCCAGGCCTCCGGCTCTCTCCCACCCTCGGAGGCTGTCCCCAACTACAAGAAGGTTGGGGACCGCTAATCTATAATATTAATAAATATGTTAAAAAGTACCGGGCCGAGCACCGAGCCCTGAGGTACCCTGCTACTCACCTCCCTCCAGTCTGATGAAACACCATTGACAACAACTCTTTGAGTGCGGTTCTCTAACCAATTCCCTATCCACCTAACTATCTGAAAATCCAGATTGCAGTCCTTCAACTTATCCATCAGAACATCATGGGGAAACTTGTCAAAAGCTTTACTAAAATCCAAGTAAATGACATCAACCGAATTTCCCTGATCCAGCAAACCTGTTACTTGGTCAAAAAAGGAAACCAGGTTGGTCTGATAGGACCTGTTGGAGACAAATCCATGCTGACTTCCTTGGATCACCAAATTGTCCTCCAGATGTTTGCAGATTGCTCCCTTTAATATCTGCTCCATTATCTTCCCCACAACAGAGGTCAGACTCACTGGTCTGTAGTTTCCCAGGTCATCCTTCCTCCCTTTTTTGAAGATTGGAATAACATTTGCTCTCTTCCAGTCCTCCGGGACATCTCCAGTCCTGAAAGAGGGCCCAAAGATGATGGACAAGGATTGTGCAAGTTCTCCAGAAAGTTCTTTGAGCACTCTCGGGTGCATTTCATCCAGCCCAGGGGATTTGAACTCATCCAGTGCAGCTAAATGCCTCTCGACAACCTCTGTCCATGTCAACCTACCACCCAGACTATCCCTTGGCTACTGCCATCTCTAGATGTGCCTAAACCCTTTGACCTGTGGAAAAAACAGATGTAAAATAGGCACTGAGCCTTTCTGCTTTCTCTGCATCCTCCGTTAGAATTTGTCCATCTGCACCCAACAGTGGGCCTATTGCCTCCTTTACTTTACGTTTGCTCCTCACGTAACTGAAAAATCTTTTCTTGTTACAGTGGGCTTCCCTGGCCAATCTTAGCTCATTCTCAGCTTTGGCCTTTCTGATGATTGATCTACAGTGCCTAGTAACCTGTAGGTACTCTTCTTTAGAGCTCTGTCCTTCCCTCCATTTCCTGAACATTTCCCTTTTCTTTCTTTGTTCCTCGTGAAGTTCTCTGTTCATCCAAATAGGCTTCTTAAAGCTCCTGCAGTGTTTTCGTCTTTTTGGGACAGTAATTGATTGAGCATGCAATAGCTCTTGTTTGAGTAGCGCCCACCCTTCACATGCTCCCTTCCCTTCCAGCATTCTCGTCCATGGTATGACACTCATCATGTCTCTGAGTTTATTAAAGTTTGCCCTATGAAAATACAACATCCGTGTCTGGCTACAAGCTTCCTTGGCTCCCCATCTCAAATGGAATTCTATGAGGACATGGTCAGTTCCCCCTAGGGTCCCCACCTCCTTCACCTCATCCACCAACTCTTGCCTGTTGATCAGTATTAAGTCCAGTATGGCTGAACCTCTTGTGGGTTCATCTACCATTTGATAAATGAAATTGTCAGGGAGGCAGGTCAGAAAGCTGCATGACTGAGGACGCTTCGCAGAGTGTGTTTCCCAGCACACATCTGGGAAATTGAAGTCGCCCATGATGACAAGGTCCTGCCGCTTCGATATTTTCCCAAGCTGCTCACAAAGTGCAGCATCCACATCCTCTCTTTGGTCAGACACCAACCACCACACTGTTTGTTTTCCCCTCGCTTATTTTCACCCAGATGCTTTCCACTGTAGATATACTCTCCTGCAGTAGAATTTCTTGACAGGTAAGCCCTTTCTTCACATACAGTGCCACTCCTCCACCTCCTCGATCTGTTCTGTTTTTTCTGAACAGTTCATATCCATCCACCATTACATTCCAGTCATGAGTTACGTTCCAGTCAAGAAGTTTCTGACAGAGCGGTTTCTCAGTGGAACAGGCTTCCTCGGGAGGTGGTGGGTTCTCCATCTTTGGAAATTTTTACACAGAGGCTAGATAGCCATCTGACGAAGAGGCTGATTCTATGAAGGTTCAAGGGGGTGGCAGGTGACAGTAGATGAGCGATTGGGATGTGAGTGTCCTGCATAGTGCAGGGGGTTGGACTAGATGACCCATGAGGTGCTTCCAACTCTATGATTCTATGATTCTAAATGGTTCTGGGGGGGGGGAGTCTGGGAGTCCATGAGGAGATAGAGATGGGTGTCATCTGCATATTGATGACAGCCCAGCCTAAAGCTCTGTACCAGCTATGTCAGAGGGCACATAAAGATGCTAAATAACGTGGAGGTGAGGACTGTGCCCTGTGGAACCCCACAAAGGAGTCTATAAGAATGCGAGAACTCTTCCCCCATGGCAACCCTTTGGGTCTGGTTATGGAGGAAGGAGCATATCCAGCTAAGAGCTGTGCCCTGTTTCCTTGTCCCAGTGAGGCGGTGGACCAACAATTTGTGCTCAACGATGACAAAAGTGGCCGACCAATCTAAAAGAACCAGCACGGCCAATCCATCCCGATCCAGCTGATGACAAGGATCATCCATCTGGGCAACGAACACTGTCTCTAGCCTGGGGCCAGGACGGAAGCCAGACAGATATGGATCAAGAGCTGAAGTATCCTCCAAGAATGCTAGGAGCTGGTCCACTGCGGCCCTTTCAACTACCTTACCCCGGAACGCTAAATGCGAAACCGGGCGGTAGCTGGCCGGGTCCTGTGATGCTTTTTTGGGGAGAGATCGAACCACTGCCCCCTTCAGTTGCTCAGGGAATTCTCCAGTACTCAAGGAGAGGTTGACAATGTCCCTAAGCTGTTCACCTATCTGCTGACCACCTCCTTTGAGGAGCCAAGACAGGCAGGGATCAAGGAGGCACGTGGTCACCCTAACCGACCCAAGCAACTGGTCAACTTGGGTTAAAGAAAGCCATCAAATGTCACCTTCAAAGGCGGCCAATAAGCCTCCAGTTCATTTATTGCATTAACCGTGGCCAGAAGTTCGTGACGGAGTAACAAGACATTATCCGCAAAATAGCTCGCCAGGGCCTCACAGCCAAGTTCCAATTGACTACAATTTTGGCGCCCCTCCTTGAGGGTGGTAAGAAACTGAACTGGGCTGGGCGAGAACTTGTGGACGCAATTTCCGTGACAAAAAACTCACGTTTTGTCACTTTCACCACCATCTCAAACGCCCTCACAAGCGAGATTTCCGCCACACACGCATTAGTTGTTTTCCTTCCCTGTAGTAATGGAAGCTATCCGTTCTTTTAGTTTCTGCATGACGTGGATGAACTGAATGTAAACAGAGTCTCTGTACTAAGGGTAGGATGTCTCTAATCATTTCCAGCGGTGGGAAAAGCTGTGCTTTGTACTGAGTCCAAAATTACTCCGATATATAGGATCTTTCATTTTATTTATTTTATTTATTATATTTATATACCGCCCTTCCCGGAGGCTTGGATGCGTGGATATAAATCTGGTTTTCTCCTAATTTAATTTATCTGGAGATTCAAACTCTAGGTAAGTGATAGATTTCTGGGAATTTAAGCCATGCGATTGCTGAGGTGGGCCAAGGATCCCATGGCCCTCCAGGGACTCTCCACAACCACCCCATTCCCCAGGAGACAATCCCCGGACCACTTCCTGTGGGTGGCCCCCCCTGCAGTTCACATCCGTCATCAGCCCCCCCCCCCAGGGGCACGGAAGATGGACTGGAGGGTCCAGTCAGCACAGCCTACCAAAGACTGCCCTGCGCAGAGAACGGGCACGCCAGCAGCAGCTGAGTTGGCACCTCATCTGCCTGGGGATGCGGCTGGGGACACAGGAAGGGGCAAGGCACAGGGTTCCTTGGGATGGGGGCTAGGGAAGATGCCCCTGGTTGAGCCTCTGTTTAGCTGCCTGGCTGGGAAGCAGGGGGAGACTGAGATGCATAGACGCTGGGCCAGAGGGTGGGGTTAATGTAACTTCAGAGGGAGGAGGAGCTGGCTGGGAGGGGATAAAAGAAGACAGGAACAGGAAAGATGGAAGGAGGTGAGAAGATAAAAAGGCTGGAGAGAGCGAGCAGGGAAGGGGAGGAGGCCTTGGGAGATGGCCTCCCTAAGCGATCTTCACCCATCCTTTGCAATGTACCCAGGGAGAGTGGTGATTGGATAGTGTAGGGGGAGAGCAAGTTGTGCTCTGGCAGCACTGCAAATTCTGTGCCATGGAAGTCCAGGGCTTGATATACCGAAAGAGTTGGGGCATGAGTGATACGATCTAGGAGAAACCAGATCAAGACCCCAAGACTGTCACCAGTGGAAGGACCAGGCTGATCACATTCCACTCCTGATCTGACACTGGTTTTCACCAGAAACTCCTCCACTTTCGGAATCCACACATCTTTTTAAGAACTCCCATTGCAAGGATTCTATACAGATTTGCTCCTAAAAGACTTCCAAAAGCCAGCGTGGCGTTGTGGTTAAGAGCGGCGGTCTCTAATCAGGAGAACCGAATTTGATTCCTCACTCCTTTTCCACGTGCAGCCAGATGGGTGGCCTTGGGGTAGTCACAGTTCTCTTAGAGCTGTTCTCACAGATCAGTTCACAAAGATGTCCAAGGCAAATTGTGATGTTGGCACCTATCTAGTTCAACATTCCATTTCCTACAGTGGCTGACCAACACACATGGTACAAAAGGGGCAGCGGCCCCACATTATGAAACCTGTTGCAACACACGTATCCTTTGCATATGGAGGGCAAGAGGCCACCCTCTGACCATCCTCTCCTTCTCCGTTATTCCCTCCAATTCATCCTAAGATGCGACCATCAGCACAGGTTTTACTTAGCATGTATATGGAGTGAAAACAGCCATATATGGAAGAGACGGATTCCAGGGAGAGATCTTGGGATCTAAGACACGAAAGAAGGCAAAGGCAAAGGCAGGGAAGGTCCTTAGGGAGGGCTGGCCCACAACCCACTTGCAGAAGCTTCATCACCCACTTCTGGGAAACACTGGTCTCATGCATGATTCTTTCTCAGGGAACTCTGTTAAGTATGTTCGGCCGGGGTCTTTATCCTTCTGCTAGAGATTTTCCCATGGATTGACTTCATAATCTTAGTAATGTGAAGGGTGAACTCTCTGAGTACAGATCACTAGAATAGCCTATCCTAACATTCACTTGGGAATGCAATCTTTTATTAAGGGAGTAAAAAACCAATGAAGTAAAAACAGAAGCAGCAGGGTATGGTACTGGCAAGTTCTACACCAGAAGCAAAGTACTGCAAAAGCACACCGGGGGTGGAGTGGGGAGGTGAAAACAAGATCCATGTTTAAAATGCACTTAAGGAAAACCTGAGAACTTCTCACAGCCATGCACAAAGCAGCAAAAGCACTGGGAAGGGAAGGAGACAGGCCACTTTGGCCAACCTCTGAAGAGTGTGGCAGGGTGAGGGGAGAAGGCTTGGCGGGCTGTGTTTTGAATTGCCTGGCTCAAGCATGGCCCACATGCAGCTTGCCCCAAAGGGCTGCCCCCCCCCCAATGCAGTTTTACTTACTCCTTCAGAGTGAGGGAGTTCTCCATTGCTTTGCCCGGAGGAATACAGATTGACGTATTCACCCTCCCCAGCTTCCTCACCGGCGTTTTCACTCTACAGGAGACAGGATGAAAGGAAATGGGTGATGGTGCTTTGTGACCCAAGCACTGAACGCCTGGAAAATCTCGTGCAGCGAGGGGCCCCGTGGCCACCTGGGTCCCCCAACTTGGAGCAGGCAGACAGAAGGCTACTGGCATTCTTTCAACTCTGGGGTCTTGCAAGGCAGTTCATTTCTACCTTTTGGTTTAAAGAGGAAAAAGACATCTGCAATGCTTCTAAATGCGCTCAAGCTGCACAGATGGGCCAAACAGGATCAGAAGAAATCTCTTGAAATCCAAGAGACCAATCAGTGTGAAACCTGACACCAGAACCATCTTGCATATCATCCTTCCTGCATTTCTTATAGCTCAGCTGTTCTCATCCCCCCGAATTACGACTGGAGGAACAACTGCGCCCCCCACATTTTTATGTTTAATGTGAGAGTAGTTGAAATCGGCTGCTTTCTAAAAAGGCTTCCTTACTCTTCTTTTTGCATGGCCCAGTCTGTTTCTCATTGGACGATGAGAATTTGGGCCTCCTCATGGACGCGTCTTCTCAGATACTTCTGCCACATATTTACTTTGGGACAGCAGAATGATCCAACTGCTCCCGATGCACACTTTTAGCAGAACTACGTGCCTGACAGCAGAGCCTGGTTGGGGGGACATAAGGACAGTGCAGTGACTCATGCAGAGACGTAGCAGCAGCTTCCTCTGTGGCACAGCCCTCTTCTCCCACCGGGATCGCCCTGTCACATGCTGCTCAAGATCAAGGAGCTGAACATATAAACGGAAAGGAAATATTCTGAGCCCCCTTTGGGGTCGGAAGGGGGAACGTTTCTCCCCAGAACTTGGATGCTATTGGTGGCCGTGAGCACAGAGACGGGGAGTCAGCAGATGAGCTCCGCTGATCCTTAACTGTAGATCCTTAACTGCAGATGCTGTCCTCCGCTGCGGTATATGGGCCTTTTCCCTCCCTTACTTGAAGAATATTGAGAGTCAGTTTGGTAGTTTAAGAGTTGTGGCCTCTAATCTGGAAAACCAGGTTTGATTTGCCCTTTTTCCACCGGCAGCCAGCTGGGTGACCTGGGGCTAATCAGTCCTCTTAGAGCTGTTCTCTAGGTCCCTCCTACCTCCCAGGGAAAAGTGTGGAACAAAATCCACAGCTCTTCTTATGGCACTCCCATTCGACAATCTGAAACCCACTGCTCATGGCCTACTTGCACCAAGATAGCCCAAACTCTTCCTCTAGTGCTCGCAGGTTGCCAGGGGACCTAAACAGGGCCTTGGGTCGAGTACCTTTTCCAAGACACACACACACACACACACACGCACACAAGCCTGATCAAGAGCTCTCACCGAAGACATCTGGAGGGAACCAGTGAAAGAGGTTTCAGAAGGAAGGCAGACAGAAGCAGTCCCATTAAAGCTGCTCTCCTGGGGAGAGGAGGTGGCCCCGTCCGCGGTGCTGATTGGCTGCCTGCCCGCGGCTGGTGCGGCCGCCGGGTCAGAGTTCGGAGGCTGGTGCATGGGCGGGAAAGGCAGAGGCGGAGAGGAGATGGCGGCAGTAGATGAGAGAAAAGGAGGGACGGAAACTTGGTTGCGAGGCACAAAGTCTTGGGAGTAAGACCTGAACACCGATTTATACTGAGAGGGAGGGATGGCACCAGTGGAAGGAATGAACCAAACCAACATAAGGGGCAGGGTGGGGAGGGGGAGGGGAAGAAAGAGACAGAGAAAAAGAAAAATAAATTAGAGCAACTGTGGTGGTGGGCAGCACATGGCCAGCCCGTGCAAGGAACTTCTTTGCTGAGCTGCAATTCCCAGCCTGATCTTGTCTGACCTCGGAAGCCAAGCAGGGTCGGCCCTGGTCAGGATTGGGAGGGGAGACCGCCGTGGAGGACCACGGCAAACCACCTCGGAATGTCTCCTGCCCCGAAAATCCTGTGGGTCACTGAGCATTTATTGCGGAGGCTTGGCTCATACATGGCTATCACGGTATCATGGCTGCTGGAACAAACAAAAGGGTAAAAAGGGGCCATTTTTCAGGCTATGGCCACTCACCCATCTACAGAGAAAAAGCTGAATGCTGTGACCTGTATAATTTAAGGGCTCTTACATACTTCCTAATGTTATACTGAGTTAGGTCTAGAGCTGCCCGCTCCGGGTTGGACTATCCCTGGAGATTTGGGGGTAGAGCTTGGGGAGGGCAGTGGAAGGACTGTCAGAAGGGCATAATGTGACAAGAGTCTGCCGCCTTCCACAGCAGCCAACTGAACTGGGTCATCTGGAGAACAGCTATAATTCTGGAGGGGTCTCCAGGTCCCACCTGGAGACTGGCAACTCCAACAGCTCCAGAGGGCCTGTAGAACAGAGCTGCTCTGTCATGCCTATGGCCGAGGCCACGAAATAAGATCAAATAGATGCTGCCCTCCCTGCCTGAAAATACAGCCTTCGACATTGTTTACCTTTTCAGGACACAAATTTAATCTAGGAGTGAGCAGCTTTTAAAGATTTTAAGAATCTAATGTCTTGAATGTATTATGATTGTTTTTATATAAACCTGTTTTGACTGTTTTTAAAGCCTGTTGTTACCCGCTCTGACCCATCCAAGGACAGGGGAGGGGTCTAAAAATAAAATCATTATTATTATTAATTGGGTCCCACAGCTTCTTTCTGCTGACCATGGAATTTCCATCCAGTGCAAGGAGCCTTTCGGAAGAGCCTCAGTCCAGACAGCGGCTCCTTCCACTGGAGGAAACCAGTGCCTGCAGCAGAGCAGACCCAGCCTGTGATCCGCGTCTGCCATTTTGGGCTGATCTGCAGAGCTGAGCTTGGTTTTACAAGCCTCCAGGGAATCAGAAACGGACTCCTCAGGGTCGTAGAGCCCCAGCTTCTTGGCCACAGGAATTCTCGTTCCGCTCCCCCTCTGCTCCGGTCTGTTGCAGATCTTTCCCAACACATCTTGGCAGCCACAACAGAGCTAGAAAGCTGATTGCCTCGAGATAAAGAAAAGAGCAAGATTCTCTGGTAATGGTACATTTGACACGCGGCCTTTCTGCTGGGCTCTCGTGGAACTGCAGGTGCCCTCAGTAGGGGCATTTACTGTAGATACGCCATGCGAGCCAAGAGTTTGCCACTGGCTGCAGAATTCAGCCTCCTGATCCTCGCCATTCCCATTGAAAGATGAGACCATTCCAGCAGCTGTGCTGGAGACCTTGAGTCTGAGGCCATCAGCAGAGGGAGCTTGAGCTCTCAAAAGTTTGTACCCTGAAAATGTTTTAGGTCTCTGGGATCCTGTTAGAAAGAGTTGCTGCTCCACGAGGCTGCATGGAAAAGATCACAGGCAGTGCCCAGCCAACATCACTAAAGCTGGAATGGATGCACAGTGGGGGGAGGGAGGCAGGGAGGGAGGGAGGGGAGAGGAGAAGCCGGTTCTGCAGAAGTCTGAGGTCAGGGTTTCCTTGTCTGGTTTGTTCCTTGACATAAACAGCAGAGGAAGCATTATGCAAAACACAGGAAGTACGCACGCTTCAAATAGAATCATAGAATCATAGAGTTGGAAGGGGCCATACAGGCCATCTAGTCCAACCCCCTGCTCAACGCAGGATCAGCCCAGAGCATCCTAAAGCATCCAAGAAAAGTGTGTATCCAACCTTTGCTTGAAGACTGCCAGTGAGGGGGAGCTCACCACCTCCTTAGGCAGCCTATTCCACCGCTGAACTACTCTGACTGTGAAATTTTTTTTCCTGATATCTAGCCTATATCGTTGTACTTGAAGTTTAAACCCATTACTGCGTGTCCTCTCCTTTGCAGCCAGCAGAAACAGCATCCTGCCCTCCTCCAAGTGACAACCTTTCAAATACTTAAAGAGGGCTATCATGTCCCCTCTCAGCCTCCTTTTCTCCAGGCTGAACATTCCCAAGTCCCTCAACCTATCTTCATAGGGCTTGGTCTCTTGGCCCCAGATCATCTTCGTCGCTCTCCTCTGTCCCCTTTCAATTTTATCTACGTCCTTCTTGAAGTGAGGCCTCCAGAACTGCACACAGAACTCCAGGTGTGGTCTGACCAATGCCATATACAATGGGACTATGACATCTTGTGACACATGCTGGTCACAGGCATGTACTACGGGCTCTTTTGGCCAATATGATTTCATACATGCTGGGCAGGAACCCTGGAAGAGGACACCTGACTGACGATGGGAATGGCTGAACTAGGGTGCATCACCTTCCCCCTGCCAAAGCACCCAAAATGAAGGTCGTCCCGGGTTTGATCCCCAGCATTTTCGGCGAAGGGGATCCTGCAGGAGGCAACATGAAAGACCTCTATGCCTGAGACCCTGGGGACTGGCTGCTGGTCAGAGTAGACAACACCGACCTTCCTTAGCAGATGTTTCTGTGATGCCACAGAATCACCAACACCGAGACGCAGGAATCTGCTTACTGAGGAGAGCATCAGGATGAAATAAGCACTGGCCACCACCAACATACACAGGTGAGGAACGACAGGTATGGAAACCTGACGGAAGAACTGGACAGAGATGCGATGGAACCGG
Source organism: Paroedura picta (assembly GCF_049243985.1). Lineage (NCBI taxonomy): Eukaryota > Metazoa > Chordata > Lepidosauria > Squamata > Gekkonidae > Paroedura > Paroedura picta. Next base: position 53,167,120 of record NC_135380.1, on the reverse strand, counting down.
CGGATGAGGAGACACCCCCGTGGGCAACTCGCTCGGTGTTTCCGTTTCTACTTTTATTTCAGGTCAATTAAATTTTCTCAAAGGCTAACTGTGGTTAATTGGCAACATCTTTGTTTAATGGGAAGACTCCTTGAACATCTCTGGACCACTCAGCGATTGCTCTCCCTCTGACTAATCTGCCCCGAAGGTGTGTTTGAAGGCTCAATTCTGAAGAAGCCAGCCCTTCATGAGAGCCTGCAATACAGTGGAGGCATAGAATGGCTTTGCCCCTGTCACAGACGTTAAGGGAGATGCAAAGCCTCTTTTTTTTTGGCCCCTCCAAACATTAGTTCTTTAGGACTCTGCTACTGTGAAGAGGTGATGTTGAAGCAGAAATAGACCACCCAGGTGAGTAAGTGGAAATGTCAACGGAAGGCAGATGGCTGCAGATGGCGAAGGGACACTTCCTCTTGGATGTCACTGTGACAGGCCTATGTTCACAGACCTCGTGCACCTGCTCTCCACCCCACCGTACCCCTCAGACAGACAGTAAATGGGCAGATGGCAACCTCAGGGCATTAAAAATTATCAAGCTTCAGGTCTTCAAGTCCACAAAGACATGTGGCTTTTGGGCCACATCAGTTGGTGCCCTGGAAACCAACAAAGCTGTTTTCAGGGGATGTGCCGTTAGCGGTAGGGCCCTTCAGTGCCACGGACAGGTTCTTTACATCAAAATAAACTATGCAAATATATTATGGACATGAGTTGCCTAATGTTATATAATTCATACTGGAGGCAAGAGACCTTTTGGGGGGAGAAGAGATGGTGGTGCAGAAAGGAAAGTACTCTGGCCAGATTAGAGCAACTAGGAATCTTTGTTGCTTACATTCCAGTCCCATCCTTCCCTCTCCAATCCATGTTTCATCTCACTCCTGTTTATTAGGAGCATTCATTCAAACCAGCTCAGCGGCATTGACCTTAAAAAACGCACACCTCTTCAGAGGGGCCAGGGACTCGAAAGACGCAACCGAGTGCAGCTCTACTCTTCCAGGCTTGCCAAAAGAGGCTGCGGGAATTCAGAAAGGGGGATGAGAAGCCAGGCTGGCCCTGAAGCCCCTCCCGCACCAGCACAGAATCTGCTATTTAATTTGCCTTAATTTGCAGCAGAAGGTGAGCTCTAAAGTCCAGATTTTAAAATTTAATGGAGTAAAAACAACCCAACTAGACTCTTCGGCAGAAATGAACCCTTCAAAAACCCTCCTGTCCAGAGCCCAAGCCTCACCAGTCCCCTCTTGACATCCCTCCCCACATTCCCTCTAAGGCAGGAACGGTCATGCCGGAGGCATCTCCCTTCTCATCCAAAGCTCACCGTTCCTGGGATCTCTGGAGTCCTTTTTGCTCACCCACCCCTCCGAGTAGAATCTCCCACCAAGAGCCTGCTTCTCCCCCTGGTTACTCCAGCCTTGCCTTTTGCCACCACTCGCACCACAAGCTCCCAAAATGTCAGCCTCTACAGTCCCACATTCAGGGATGGCATGATGTAAACCTGTTCGAAATTTAAGAACGAAAGGAGAGACATCGAAGGTTAAACACAAGCAAAAATTCTCTTGCAAAAACAAGACTGGAGACCCCGTGCAAAGTGATTCCAGGCAGAAGGCACTGATCTGAATGTTCTGGGGTGGGTGGAGCTTCTGCAGAATAAGGCCCCGTTCGTCAGCCAGAAGTAGGACTGCATTTTTCGGCAACAGAACAGATGGATTTGAGCCTCTAAGAAACCAACAAGACTTCGGGGAGGTGTGGGGGGGGGGGGGGGGCTGCGGTGCTTTCAGGATTCTGGTGAAAAAAGCTTCTGGTTCTCGAAAGTTCATCTTCCCCGAAATCTGTTGGCCTCCAAAATGCTGCTGAACTCAAATCTAGCTGAGCCCCAGGGAAGCTCCTGCCATAGTAAGCCTGCTCTCTTCTGGGTGCTGCTGCCTTTCTCTTCTTTTGCAGCAGAACTAATCTGGGTGGCCTCCTCGCATTCCTCAGGGGTCCATCAAAGACGGGCAGGTAAAATTCACACGAGACCCCACCCCTCAGGGCTGGAGACTGGAGAGAGAGGAGTGAGACCTTCAGCCCAGAGGACCGGGCAGCTCTGTGTTTATCTCCCGACATTTCATTGGTGGAGCAGAGCTTGCCTCTCGTGATCCCGACGCGGCCTGTGCAGGTCCAAGACCCAGCCCAAGGGCCTGCCGTCACATTGCATGGAGAAGGAACGGAGGAAGGGGGCTCTCATGGGAGAGGAAATGGAAAAGACAAAAAGTCTCTCCGCGCTGCCTGGACAGATGGAGATCATGGGCTCAGCAGAGGCTCTTCTCCTGTCACGTTGGTTTCTTTACACCTGAGCGGAGCTGGCTGGGGAGAGAGATCAGCTTTGAACGCGGCCTCAGTCACCCTGACAGCTATAAGCTGTGTGTTGACTGTGCCGAGGCAGACTGTGCTCCAAATGGCTCTCGCTGGCCGGGCCCAAACCGTTAAATCCCCAGTTCAGACTCCCAACCTAGGTCTCAGCCTAGGTCAGCCTATCTTTTCTGACAGATGTGTGCGCTATGAAAGTTTCATCGCTGAGATGCAGGCAGGCTGGAGGCGAGGAGGCTGCCAGGGAGGTGGCAAGAGCCACCAGCTGAGTTTCCGGGCTCGGAGCTGCAGATGGAAGCCTCCTCCGGAATTGAGTCTAGTGCAGGGACGTCAGAGAAGGCAATGAGCAAGAGGCAGGCCTAACTCTTAAGGAGAAAAGGATGAGAAGCTATCTTCTCATTGTAGAGCTCTGAGGGTGGGGTTGGACCTTGTCTTTGGACTGACAGGCGGCTGCCCGTGTGGGGTAGCATGCAGAGTTCTGGATTTGGCTGCAAAGGGACCAGCGTTCCAAGAAGAAGGTACCCATATATGTGGCCCCCAAACACTCCCAGTCCATAAACTAGGCCCTTCATTTTGTTTCTTTTAAAAAATTCTTCTCTGCTTCTACTGCTTTCAAACCAGGTTCCAATAATCAGAAAAAGAGTTGGTTTTTATACCCTGCTTTTCAATACCCAATGAAGTCTCAAAGCGTAAGTGGGGCTGAGAGAGCTCTGACAAATTTGTGGGAACAGCTCTAACAGGACTGTGACTAGCTCAAGGTCACCCAGCTGGCTGCATGTGGTGAAGGAGTGGGGAATCCAACCCAGCTCTCCACATGAGAAGCTGCCGCTCTTAAGCACTACACCAAGCTGGTAATAAAATCCATGCAACAGCAATTAAGAAATTCACAGAAACTCAGCCCAAACAAGAACTATATTGCTTCTGTTTGTCCCCCAGCCCCAAAGCCATCAGAAATACCATCTAGAAAGAAAAAAAATCCCTGTTAAAATCAGTCCATCAAAAATAAATAAATACAAATGTCAGACAGAAACTGCACAGAACAGGGAATGTTCTTAAGGGAGGGGTGCTTCTCAGCTATCAGGCCCTCCCAAGAAAAGTCTGAAATCTCCAAAAACAGTGGGTTGCTTGGGTAGGAACCCCAAAAGAAACCACCAAAATTGTTACACGAACCAAAAAACATGACACCAGCTGAGAATCTATGACTTCCCTGATCCTGCATTAAGTCTGTGTGGCCCCTGCCACTGAAGACCACTGAACGGGTAGCCACGTTTTTATCTATAGTAATGACCCACAGGGCAAAGAAGTAAAGGTCACTGGTTTTATCTTTTTGCATTTGCTGCTCCTTTGCCTGTTGTAATTTTTCTTACAACTTTATAGATCGGCATTTACAGAACTATCATAGAATCCTAGAGTTGGAAGGGGCCATAGAGGCCATCTAGTCCAACCCCCTGCTCAACGCAGGATTAGCCCTAAGCATCCTAAAGCATCCAAGAAAAGTGTGTATCCAACCTTTGCTTGAAGACTGCCAGTGAGGGGGAGCTCACCACCTCCTTAGGCAGCCTATTCCACTGCTGAACTACTCTGACTGTGAAATTTTTTTTCCTGATATCTAGCCTATATCGTTGTACTTGAAGTTTAAACCCATTACTGCGTGTCTTTTCCTCTGCAGCCAATGGGAACAGCATCCTGCCCTCCTCCAAATGACAACCTTTCAAATACTTAAAGAGGGCTATCATGTCCCCTCTCAACCTCCTTTTCTCCAGGCTGAACATTCCCAAGTCCCTCAACCTATCTTCATAGGGCTTGGTCCCTTGGCCCCAGATCATCTTGTTCGCTCTCCTCTGTACCCTTTCAATTTTATCTACGTCCTTCTTGAAGTGAGGCCTCCAGAACTGCACACAGAACTCCAGGTGTGGTATTACCAGTGCCGTATACAATGGGACTATGACATCTTGTGATTTTGTAACAGTTTACAACTGTTTTGTAAACTTATTATGGATGCCATTAAAGGTTTTTGAATTACATTGTATTGTTGACTTCCCTGACGAAACAGGAACACATCCAGAAACTGGGACATCTCAAGGCTGCAGTGAGAGTAAGACCTGCAGTAAGGGCTTTAAACCATGTGGAGAACAGGACCGGCTATATATCGGGGGGGGGGGGGGGGTCACAGCCAGAGTAGTTCAGCAGTACACTCAGCTGCCTCAGGAGTCTCCCCTTCCCTGGCGGTCTGCAAGCAGTGGCTGGACAGATACTTTTCTGTCCAGCTCTAGGCTGATCCTGTATTAAGCCTGTGTGGCCCCTTCCAACTCTAGTATTCTGTGATGTGCCAGGACACGCAGCTGAACAAGGTCATGGTATGATTCGTTGCCCTCCTCCCATAGCTCCCTGCCCCTCTTTTATGAATGAGGGATGCAAAATAGGAAAACACAGGCTGAATTATGCAACTGATGGATGCAGCTTGTACAAGACAGAGAAACCGGACTGCTTGGGTGCAGCATCATTTACATAAGCAGGCGTTTTACAATCCTGGGCACTCTTGGGTTAAGGGGTCTCCTTCCCTCTGCAGCTACGGAAGTCTGGCAGCAGCTGGGGAATCCAAAGCATGCAGTCATGCTGAGACAAGAGACAAATATTTCAAAGGAGGGGAGGCTGGAGAGAGAAGGGAGAAGACCACCCTCTTTCTGAGATCATCCCCACATGGCCTCTTCAGTACTTTCCCCCCTCAGTGCACAAAGCCAAGAAGTACAGTCAATCCCCCCCCCCCTTTGGGGAAAGAGGAGGAGGAAGGGCCCCCTTCAATATTCAAGCCTGCCAACTGCAACTGAGGCTTTACACTTGGAAGTCGGCGGGCGCCTACGTTCCCCACTTCCGCCTCACTCCAGCAGGGCCATAGGGGGTAAGACAGCAGCTGACACAGCCCCGAAGCCCCCACCAATGGCCTACCAGACAAGCAAAGGAAACAGTGCCTAGGAGCAGACCGACAAAGAGAAGGATTTCAAAAGCTGGTTCATGACACCCAGCCTGCAAACCAGCCAAGAGACAAAGGCCACCCTAATGGGGCCTCTAGGGGACACCACCAGCATTAGATCACTGCAGGGTCAATCCTAATGCAGGGGGGGGGGCTCCCTTGGTCCCGCAGTGGACACCCCTCTTCCAAGGAGCAAGCCAAGCATAACAGGAGTCAGGCAATTACACAATTTTCAAAAAAGGGGGAAACAGTGGTCATGGGTGACTTCAATTACCCAGATATCTGTTGGAAGACCAACTCTGCTAAAAATGCAAACTCCGTTAAATTCTTAACTTGTCTTGCTGACAGCTTCATTTCCCAGAAAGCAGAGAGGGGAATCAGGGGTCTGCTATTTTAGACTTGATTCTCATCAATAGGGATGAACTGGTAGATGAGGTGGAAGTAGTGGGCACACTTGGTAGCAGTGACCATGTGCTTTTGGAATTCTCAATTGTGGGAAAGAGAAAACTTTTACGTAGTCAGACATATAGACTGGACTTCAGGAAAGCTGACTTTCACAGACTTAAAGGTATGTTGCGTAGAGTCTCATGGGCAGAAAGACTTCAAGAGATGGGAGTCCAAGAGGGCTGGGAGTTTCTTAAAAGTGAAATCATGAAGTCTCAATCACAAACAATTCCCTCCAGAAGAAAAGATGGAAGGAGCCTAAGGAAGCCAACTTGGCCCCATAAGCAGTTGTCAAAAGATTTGAGGAATAAAAAAGAGTCATTTAGGAAATGGAAGGAAGGCCTTATTTCCAAGGATGAGTATAAACAAATAGCCAATAATTGTAGGGGGAGTGTTAGAAAAGCTAAAGTTCAATATGAACTTAGGCTAGCAAGAAATGCTAAACATAACAAAAAAGGCTTCTTTAGTTATATTTCAAGCAAGAAAAAGAGTAGGGACTCCATAGGACCACTTCGAGGACAAGAAAGTGAAATTATATCAGATGATAAAGAGAGGGCTGAACTGCTTAACTCCTATTTCTCCTCGGTCTTCTCTTGTGAGGGAAATAGTGATCAATATGTCAAAAACATAACACAACGTGGGGGATGGGAATGGTGGCCTAGGATCACTGTTGGAACGGTCCACAAACACCTAGTTTCTTTAAATGAAACAAAGTCTTCTGGGCCAGATGAACTGCCACCAAGGGTACTAAAAGAACTTGCAGATGTCATCTCTGAACCACTGTCCATTATTTTTGACACTTCTTGGAGAACAGGTGAGGTGCCAGACGATTGAAGGCAGGCCAATGTTGTCTCCATCTTCAAGAAAGGGAAAAAGGAAGATCCGGGTAATTATTGACCCGTCAGCTTGACATCTGTAGCTGGCAAAATTTTGGAACAAATAATCAAACTCTCAGTCCTTGAGCAGCTGGAACGGAGAGCTGTGATTTCTAAGACTCAGCACAGGTTTTGCAAGAACAAATCATGTCAGACCAAACTTATTTCTTTTTTTGAGAAAGTGACTACCTTGCTGGATCAGGGGAATGCTGTGGACATAGTTTATCTGGATTTCAGAAAAGCTTTTGATAAGGTTCCACATGATATTCTTGTTCACAAGTTGGTAAAATGCGGTATGGATCCTAATTCTGTCAGGTGGATCAATAACTGGTTGACAAATTGTACCCAGAGGGTACTTGTTAATGGTTCAGCATCTTCTTGGAAAATAGTGACAAGTGGAGTACCCCAAGGATCAGTCCTGGGGCCTGTGTTGTTCAACATATTTATAAATGATTTGGATGAGGGATTAAAGGGGATACTTATTAAATTTACAGATTATACTAAACTGGGAGGGGTAGCAAAAACAACTGAGGACAGCAACAGAATATAGGATCATCTTGATAGGATTGAGAAGTGGGCTAAACAGAATAAAATGAAGTTCAATAGGGACAAATGTAAAGTTCTGCATTTCGGTAGGAAAAACCAAATACACCAATACAGGATGGGGGAGACTTGTCTTGGCAGTAGCATGTGCGAAAAGGATCTAGGAGTCTTAGTAGACTAGACCCGCCTCGAGCCTCTGGGGGGAGGCGGGATAATAATAATAATAATAATAATAATAATAATAATAATAATAATAATAATAATAATAATAATAATAATAATACTAACAACAACAATAACAACAATAATAGACCATACATTGAACACGAGTCAGCAGTGTGACTCAGTGGCTAAAAAGGCAAATGGGATTTTGGGCTGTATCAAACGGAGTATCGTGTCCAGATCACGGGAGGTGATACTACCGCTGTACTCTGCTCTGGTTTGGCCTCACTTGGAGTCCTGTGTTCAGCTTTGGGCACCCCAGTTGAAGAGGGATGTTGACAAACTATAACGTGTCCAGAGGAGGGCAACAAAGATGGAGAGGGGTTTGCAGACCAACACGTATGGAGAAAGGTTGGGGAACTTGGTCTGTTTAGCCTAGCTGTGAGAGCCAGTTTGGTGTAGTGGTTAGGAGTGCGGACTTCTAATCTGGCATGCCGGGTTCGATTCTGCACTCCCCCACATGCAGCCAGCTGGGTGACCTTGGGCTCGCCACGGCACTGATAAAACTGTTCTGACCTAGCAG